>NC_135778.1:12020093-12356438 GCF_028453695.1 Augochlora pura
CCCCCCCCCCCCCCCCCCCCCCCCCCCCCCCCCCCCCCCCCCGCCAGGGCCCCTCCTCCTCCTCCTCCTCCGGTTGTCTCGTTTATTTTCGATCAAACGCTCTCTCCGGCGAACAGGTGGGTGTCGAGCTTGGCTGGCGGATAAGAACAAGCGAGCGGATTCGGCGCGGAGCTGCGCGGCAGAGGAGAGCGGCGTGGAGCCGTGCGGAGCCGTGCGGAGCGGATCGCGGACGAGTCAAAACGCCGATAAACCATCATCACTTCCAGCCCAAGCACCGTATCGCGTTCCTATCTGGCGATCTCCTGGTGGGCCGTTGTCGCGTTACGCTCTGCCTCTGAACAGGTGGGCGTGGTACAAAAGGACAGAGAGCAGAAAAGCGAAGAAAAATTGCGGCACCGGCCAGGGGGATTGGAAAAGGGATGCTCGTCGCGGTAACAAGAACACCGGGTACAAGCTATCTCTCTCTCTCTCCCTCTCCCTCTCCCTCTCTGTCTCTCTATCTATCTGCCTCTCCGTCTCTATATATCTCCGTCTGTGTTATCCGACGAGAATGGGTGACGCATGGGAGACGATGACCGGCGTGAATGGCGTACACAGAGAAATCGGAGCATAGATAAGCTGCCGTCACCTCCAGCTCGTTCATGGTACTCGTAGCAACAGTCTGTCCGTGAATGTTACGGTATGTAGAAGGGCTCCTGTGTCGTTTACACGGCCGGGCAGTAAATTTAGATCACCGGCACTCGACGTTACCCTCAAAGCTCCCCGGCTCCAGGCTCGAGGATTCGTTCGTTCCGCCGGATTTTTCGAAGGTAATTTTAGAACTCTGTGCTCGAGAACCGCTCGAGCCAGTTTCTGCCACCGTTTTCGCTAATCGTTTCGGGCAAATGGGCTCCTTACAAGCCCGGGCCGTGGCGGCACTTTTGCGGAGAACAGATGGAGAAACTCGCGGACGAGGACCGGGGGGCGGGGCGGGGAGGGGGAGGGGGGTGGGTAGGGACAGGATAAGAAGACAGGGGTTGTAATTGGCAAGCGAAACCAGGACACCGGCCTCGAAACGATATTCCTTAATCCGACAGCGGACAATTATCTGGTTCGTCAGAGCAGGACTCACGGACAGCAGACAAGCCGCGTACACTTGAGAAACGACCGGCGGGACCGCTTAAATTTAGCAACTCCCTTTACTGACCGGTCACGAGCACCCGACTGTGGAAACCACCGATCATCCTAACGTAACTTTTGAAATCCGGTCGCCGGGGTCTGGCCATTTGTTAGCCATCGAGGATCGTTACGGTCCACAGATGCTCGTCTTAACCGATTGTCTATCAATCAACTGCAGATTTTATGCGTTTAACCTTTTAGGAACGACGCGTCTTTCGCCGAATATCAACTTACATAACGACGCGCCCTGCTTGGTTGTATTATTAATTGTTAAAGTAAATGATTAAAATTAAAGAACATGTATCATATCTTTAAGAAGAATTATAATTTAAGCATCATAAATTTTATTCCTGGAACTTCGGCTGAGGTTCGTTTCAATTATGCAATACTTATACTAATCTACATACTTGTAAATCTTTATAGAAATTATTTTCTTACAGCAATTTAGAAAAACTAGAGCTGTATATCTTCTCTTACAAATTTATGTATGTTGCCACTAAAAAGCAGCATCTTTAAATTCTTTGCATACATTTTCTATCATATATTTTACATATTCGTGTTTCTCATGAATGCATAAAATCGGCAACATACATATATTTACAAGACGTTAAATTCTTAACATACAATTCAATAAAAACGCATAAACAAGTAATAATTTCTGCTTATTTTTATGAACAGCGCGACCGGAGTTTTCATTCTCGCGCAACCTAATTTGTAAATCTCGCTTTCCGGCGCCGATTAGCCACGACTAGTTCGACAAGGCAATTGATTTCCGTTTAATCTCGCGACACGTACGGCGAAACGGCCGATAAGGCACATCAGCCTCATCATCTCGTTCTAATCCGAAATTAAACCCTCCTCGAGTCAGGTATAAGTCTGATCGACGATAGAACACGCCTTTGACCGATCCGGTAACGCCGCGCCGGCATAAAGCGAACGAGATAATTTGAAGCCGAGAACGAAGGGGGGGAGTTAGGGTAGCAAAGTTTCGCGAAAACCATGTCACGAGCAGGCTAATGTTCGCCTTTTGCGCCGCGAGCGTCTCTGCACGCGTCTCCGCGTCGTGACACTCGAGCGGAGCCGTTCGAAACTCGAACGAAGGCTGCCGAGGCCCGTTTCACGGCGCCGGGGAAGCCCTCGAGAAAGTTTTATGATTAAGAAATTAATTACGCCGGGGATCCCTCAGTTTCATTAATGACCGATTAGACGGATATCTCGAGTGTTTCGAATAAAGGAGGCCTCGCCGTTCTCCGCAACCTGCGGCGGATTCCTCGATTTTAGGCGGGACCGAGCACTCTGTAATTT
Source organism: Augochlora pura (assembly GCF_028453695.1). Lineage (NCBI taxonomy): Eukaryota > Metazoa > Arthropoda > Insecta > Hymenoptera > Halictidae > Augochlora > Augochlora pura. The sequence goes on from NC_135778.1 coordinate 12,022,557, forward strand.
CGACCTCGACGATCTCGCTTACTCCCTCTCTCTCTCCCTCTCTCTCTCTCTTACTCCGTCTATTTCTCTCTCTTTTCCTCTCCTACTTGCTCTCTTTCTCTCTCGCGCACCATGGAACTTCGGTAGCCCAAAAGTTTCTCACGAATTTTTTCCTTTTTTTCCGCTTCGAGAGTTTACCATCCGCGGGCGATGCTGGTAGTAAAACGAGAAATTCCACGAAGGAGGATCGAGAGAGATGATACGTCAATTGAATGTCTTCATGGTAACTAGTCCTTAATGAAGCAAACTTTTATTTTACTTTCGAGTCTTATGCCCAAAGTTGCCGCGGCTACGGATGCTGCTCGCCGGCTCATAGATGGCCACCGGCTGCATGCGGTAGCATACTCTGCAAAAACTTGCTCCGACTTTCTCTCTCTCTCTCTCTCTCTCTTTATTTCAGAAGGAAATATATATATATATATATATTTGTATACATACATATTTTTTCCTTCTGAAATGCTCATCCAGATGAAGGACTCATTAGCGGGACTGATTAAGACGCTCAAGCAAAGAAAATCCCAGCGTTTCCCGCGCCGCTGCTACGAAATCATTAAGATGCTGCACTTAAAGTAATGGTGTAATTAGGAAAGTTTGAACTTTGGCAGCATTCAACTTCCAAAGAATATCAAGTAATCAAAGTCACGGCGAATACGACAGAATTTCGTTCGAAAGGGAAAACACTTGTGCATAATTCCTTCCATCCGCGTTCCCATATTCGCCTATTAGCGATCCTCCGCAAGACGTCCGCTTTGAATCAAGAATTCAATTTGTATTTTCCTTTAGGAATCGCGCCCTATCGCTTATTGGGAGGTCGTCGTTCCCATGCGATAAGATCGTTCTCGTAATTAATATTTTCTAAGCCGGCCCGTACGCAGTGACAACTTACAAATTGAACCGTTCAGTCCTCTCTAGACATTCCTACCGGATCTGTCAAACAACCTGTCCGTCCGACCGAAGGGATTAATCGATGCACAACTGTGCAGCCCCGCTCCGGTAAGACAAAACACCGGCCGCGATCGTATCGTGGCCGATTGATCCCGGTTAAGTAAGTCAACTTACAATATGTCAGTTCGCTGACCTCCCGTCGATCGGCTGATGGATAACGCTCGTCCGCATGATCGTGGTTAGACACACGATTAATTAGTTTCGTGAGATAGCCCGATAACCGTCATCGACGTGGCGCATCGGATCCCGGGCACTAGGATCGAATCCCGAACAACGCGTACGACGGCGACCGCGGCGAAACCCCGGTTTAAACCATCGTGTCGAATGCTACGGTGGAACATACAAGATGAAGCCGTGGAATCGATGTATCACTTCGTGATCAGAGGGCGGTGGCGGGGAGACGAAAAGGCGGGAGGGACAGAAAGAGCGCTGGGCCTTCAGTAAGACGTCAGCTGTCAGACGTCCGTAACGATAACAGATTCCGATGTACCAACACGAGCCAACTCGAATGGTCGCTCTCTTCCCCGACTCGCTGTCCCTACTACTTAATTAATCCTTCGCCGTGAATTAGCTCGATGTCTTGTACTGACAACCGTAGACCATCATCTCGTTCGAGCCACGTACCTTATTAAACGTCGTTTTTCACGCCTATTAATTACTCGAGCGTACGTGTGCCGCTCATGCAGCTAGCTCCGACGGATGTCTCCTTGAACTTCCTGGTTGTTTAACAGTTATCTTCGCCAATTTGATGGTCCACTATTTAACGAGAGTTCGTCAGATTTGTCTCTTTTGGGATCCGACGGTGCAGTATGAAATCGATCGATTGACAAAAGAGGCGAGGTATGTGAAGCAACACCTCCATCAAGATGGTTTTGTTTAAATTGAATACTTTTGTTTAGCACAACGATAACAAAAGAACTAAACAACTTTTATATTTCTCTTCCGTTTACCTTTATTTTTAATTTTTTTTAACAAGTGTTTACCGTTCCAATGAACTCATTCGTCAAGTTTCGCCGCGTCCTCCGCCAGCGACGCCGGAAAAGGACTCTGGTCTCGTCTTGTTAGTAAAGTAAACAGCCAGAGGGAGACGCGGAAGGTCGACCGTTTAGCGCATCTGCTTCTCACGGTGCCAACAAAAGCAACGCGTCAGGGACCAGGGCAAGATGACGCCGCGTTAGGGTGGATCCTTGGCGAACGAGGATCCGGCCAATCGAACGTCAGGTTGCAAGCTGCACCGGCCAGACAATTAGGCGACGATCTATAAGCCCGTGACCGTTCGGATCCTAAACAAATAGGCTTACGATGATCCGTAATGGGATGACGGCGTGTCACGCGGCGTCCTATAAATCCTTTTACGATGCGTACTTCTATTTACCGCGGGGGGTAAAGGGTAACGCGGACCCGGCTGAGTCAGAAGGTGTGCCCCCTCACGGATCGACGTATGAATACACCGGCACGGTAAACAAGCCGACGGTAAATAGAAAAATCATCCATTGTGCCGGGGAAGTGGAGCGCGCGAGGGGCTGACGAGGGAGCAAATCAATTTCGTGATTTTGTTCCTGCCGTATTTATCATTCGGCGTTTCAACGAGCCGATTTGAATCTCAATGTTCGCGTTAGGGACTCTGTTAGAACTAATCATTCTGCTCGGAGGAACTACCTGGTGCTGCGATTATTCATTGGGGATGGTAGAGAATGGTTGGTAAGGACGAACTTAACCCCTTGCCGTACCATTTTATTCATAGCTGCAACGATTAGAAGTTTTTCAATTGTAATAGTTTCTAGGAAAAAGAAAGATAATTTAGATTTGTCCCATTTGAATTTTATTCAAATTAAAACAACGGAATAGCATTCATACTATACAAATCATTACTAGAAATTTTCGTCGCGTGCCAGAGTCGTCAAAGTATGGCAAGGGGTTAGCTTAATTCGTTAACTCTTTTTGGTTGTTTAAGGAGTTTGGTTGTTTTGGAGTTTATAATGTTATATTAGCAGAAACGTGAAATGAGTGAGCAAATGAGAAGAAAAGAAACAAATGTTGCTTTTCTTGTACAGTATATTCTCTCTAATTGTCTTTCGACTTGTAAATAAAAATTGATAATTTGGGAAAAGAAGATACGATTATTCGAGCCTCGCAGCACGTTTTTATAGTTGTTAACATTCGGCGATGATCGAAACGAGCTGCGGTGCTCGAATAATAGCATCTTCTCTTWCCAAATTGTCCATTTTCGCTTGCAAGTTGATGGACAAATAGAGAGAATATATCAGATTTGAAAACAATATTTCGCTGTCAAATGAATATTATTATTATAAATGGTGAAGAAATAATTTTATACAGTTTAATTAACACTAGACAAAAAAGATTTGTATACTTTATCTTTCAATGAGATCTTCACCGTAACAATCTTTTTCTAAGACGTAATTTTATAGAATAAATTTGATAGTACTTGGAACAAAATCCACGCAATAATCTCTTTCTTATAAATTTCTTACGTTTTTCTCGTTAACTTTCTCAAGTACGTATAAAGTTTAAAAACTAAGGGTGAATACAGACAAAAGATATAAAAATTGAAACAAACCAAAAGAGAATTCGGCTTCGCTAACAATATCAACGTCGCAGGTGAAGACCGTCCTAACAGATAGACGCCACCACTCGACCCTGATTGACTAACAGCTACGGAGGGACACGAGAAAAAAAAACAGACAAATTAATGTTTCCCCCGTAACAGTCGGGTAGACGGAAACGCGGCGAACTGTCTATTTCGTTCGGGAGACTCGGTTTCATATCCCGAGCACCGTTTCTCTCCCCCTGCTCCCCTACTCGACCACCCTGTGCCCCTCTATTTCGAGTGTATATACTAGGTCTAGCCGTCAGTTGGCTTATGTCACTCGGGATTAGCGCTGTTTGGACAGAGGAAATTAACTACTACACCGAGGCCGCGCCATCTGCGTGGGCGTGGACGACATTGTGTCGCGGGCATCCCCCTTAAGATTTTCGGGCAATGTAATTCAGTGCTGAAACCGATCCTGGGGGGGTCGTCTGTCCGGAGTGGCGTTTGCCATTTCCGTGATTAGAAACGAGCGACCCCCGGAGTCAGTTCGTTTGACTCCCGAGGTCTTAGGACGTTTCTTCGGCCCGCAGCACGACGAAGACGACGTGGACGACAACGTGGGGGGACGGAATGGAAAATCGATACCATTAACGCGACGTTAATATCCTGGTCTAGGGTAGTCGGGGCACACACTGGATGGACCCGTACACTAGATGGAACCACACAACTGCGTCCAGGCGCACACTGGATGATAGCGATGGCCGTACGTTCGAAGTATATTGATTTAGCATCGATGTATATAAATATAAATGTCCAGAAAATCGACACACATGATATCGTGAATTAAAATATATTGATATTATTAACACGTTAATGAGCGACCCTAATTTCTAACCAATCTTGAAAATTAATTTTTATTCCCCCCAGGCATCTCATATAAGCCCGGATTATTCTTTGAAATAAATTGAATAGACTTGACTAAAATGTTTTGGGTACGAAAAAGTTCCAACGCCACCTCCTCTCATAAATATGTCCAAAATAAGACATATTTTTTTCAAAATTTTAGAAAGCCGCTAAAGGTGGAAAAATGCCAGAAAACAGCGAAATCTAATTTACCCTGTAACTACCCTCACGGACAAGTTACAGGGTTAAAGTTTTGCACAGATGAGTTTTTATTGGTCAGCTATCGAACGGTGTATGACTCATTGAAAAACCTCTAAGGGCAGTTTCGACCATTTTAATCGGCTATGCCCTTTATATACGAGTTAAGCGTAAGTGAAACTTATGCAGTCTAAATAGATAGACATAATTGATTACATAGTTATAAAATAATAAACACAACTGTAAAACGTGGAATGTTTTATTTATAATATCACTGCGAAGATTTAGATAGATGTATTTATTAAGAGAGATATATATATAGTTGACTTTATTTTTAACTGACGGATTTCGATATCACGAGCATCGATAGTAGGATATACGTATAATTATATTAAGTATCGATTGGAAATGTCGATTCCACAATTGGATGAATTAGCACACTACATATAGTGCTATAATCTCTTCAGATCACGCGAATGATTTATAAAGACATATAAAGACACTTTTACAAAATAAAGAAACTTTTACAAAATAAAGACACTTTCCAAACAAACCTCGTACTTTTATCACGCGACCGAAAAATCTTTAATTCCGAGAAGGCGCCGCGATTCTTCTGCCCCCCCCCCCCCCCCCACCCCGGAATAGCTGTTCCCGTTTCGAGGGTTATGTTAAATTCAAGAGTAATAATGCCGGTGATCGATATTCGCGGCGCGTCAGCCGAAAACGGAGATACTTTCGCCGGCCGGATTGCCCCGGGACCGTCGAGCGCGATTACCTGGAAGCTGCACCTGCACCGGGATGCTGCCGCCATCGGAACGGTCACGTCGCGCCAGTCATAAATAAAGATCGCGGAGCGCTGATCGACTCTGTAAATAAAGATCGCGCTTCGAAGGTGGAAGGACTGGCCGGCGCAAGAGAGCAGCGATCCTGCTGGTTCGATTATCATTGAGCACGCAGGTAGGCGCCGCGAGTCCTCTCCCGGCCCGCTGCGAAAGGAAGAAGAGGAGAGACGACGCTGTCCGAGGCGACGCAGAGGAGGACGAAAGGAAGCCACGGGTCGGGGGGCCGCGGTGCTCCAGGTAAGATTTTCGCACCCGGTGGTAAGCTCGTTAGCGGGAGATCGCAATCAATGGCCGAAGATGAACGCGTTCGCACGGCGCAGACAGAGCAAGGTGTACGGGTCAAGAGCGAGGTGGACGAGTACCCTGTAAAAATGAGAGGGAGGGCCGGGGGCAAGGGGATCGAAGTTGCTTTGCAACCGTTGCCCGGCTGTACTCCGGTATGCTCGTTAGTGCCAGCCTCTCGCGTTCTCTCTCTCTCTCTCTCTCTCTCTCTCTCGCCTTCTCTCCCTTTCTTCGCTTCCCTCCTCTTAATACGTGTTATTCGATACCATCGTAGGTGGTTGCGGTGGTAATTGCGTTCACACTTAACCACATCGTTCCACCGCGCTATAACGATTGATCGGATAGACCGGATCGGGGCCGTTCCTCCTTCCTCGGCCGATCCCGAGCCTCCTCGATTTTTCGAAACCACGCAAAGTCTCGAACAAATACGAGCACTGACCGGACAGTATTCTTCTTTCGAACACATCCTTCTTCGAACGATTGCTCCATCACAAAATTACTGTGACCCTAGAAGTTTACTTTTACGAGTTCCCACGAGTGATGTTTATGATCCTATTAAAAATAGATATAAAATAGCCGAATAATCGCGACCTAAGAATGAATTTCAAAAGTGCTACCATGAGTAAGAGTTTCACTGTAAAGAGGTTACACACGTCTATAGTGACCCGTCAGAAAATTCAGGAGCTTGGCTGGGACTTTTTCATGCATCCACCACATAGTCCAGACCTGGCACCAAGCGATTACCATATTTATCTTGCACTGCAAAACTTTTTTCGCTAATAGGGGCCAAGGCTTCTACGAGACAGACATTATGAAGGTACCTTTAAAATGGCAACAGATTATAGAACAAAACGGTGCATATTTGACCTAAATCGGACAATCGGAAACATGTCAAATAAAGTCTTGAAGTTCAAGTAAAAATAATGGATTTCTTTCTCACCAACCTAATATTATAGGGGCATAGTTAATATTGATAAAGATTGACCCTTTCGCCCGATATACCAAAAAGAAGGATACATTCAGGACGGAATCCGTATACACATAAGGCAATGGGAGTTCCCAGCGCCCCAGCAATCTCGAATACAATCGCGGCGGAAACAGGTACCTGCAACTTCCTTGGAGCTCTCTACGGGGCTGACCTTATCTCGGCCCGGACGCAATGAAGCCGCAAAAATACGCGCAGCCGTCCGCTGACGGGCCCCTGGCGGGAAGCTCCGCGGATTTCGCACGTCGGGACACCGGCCTGCGAAGTTCCAAGGCCGCTGCGCCGACGCGGCCAGAAGTTATGGCCGCTTAATGCGACGTAATGAGGTTTCGCGAGAACAATGTATCGAAGTTGCGAGAATTTACTGGGCCACGATCGATTCCATTGAACGCCGCGGGAACACTTTCGCGCGGGCTTCGCCCGGCGATCGAGACAACAATAGGCGACTTTGATCTTTTATCTCGCTGTGATAATGACCGGAAGTTTTAATTAGCCGACTGGAGCTACACGGCGGCGCCGCGCTTTATCGAAATGACTCGTTGTTAACCTTCGCGCACCTATCGCGTGAAAAGTTTTGTCCGATGCGAGATACTGTACCGTTTTTGATTTCGATCTAATTACGTTGTAATTTGATACGTGCGTTCGATGGCGTGAATAAAACGCGAAAGAAATATGATTGGAGATGTAATTGGGATCGGAGTGGGCATTGTTTTACTGGAATCGCAGATAAGAGATAGAAAATATGTTTCCTCGATACTATGGAATAAATATTAGGTCTATTGGAAAATTCTATATGTTCTTAAAAAGAAATAAAAGAATAAATTTTGTTTATAATATTCTTGTGAGGGCAATTTATGAATATCATTTTTTAGAAATATATGTCGCAAATAAAATGACATTAGCGGACATAATTTTCCGGTAGACCTAATATGTGTTTAGATATACATTTATCAGAATAAGATTTTATTGGAATAAGAATTGATTCGTGCAAGAATTTAAATAATTTTATTTGAACTTTCACAGTTTATTGATTTATTTCTACCAAATTCCTTTTTATAATAAACTATTTCGGAAATATTAGCAACGCATAATTTCATAAATTTTTGAAATTATCCTGAATGTATTCGTATAAAATCATGTAAAAATGAATACAATCAACAATTATTCACATCATTATTGAAACAACTTTATGATCACTATACGAATAATTTATTCGAATTATGCATATAAAGAGATAAACAAAATTATGACGAACAGCGAACGATTGTTACTTGAATAAAATATTCGACCGAAAGATACAAACTGAAAGTACATTGGAATAATTATTCGAAAGGGGAACGAAGGAAGCAAAGTTCGCCTTTCAAAGATTGATGGAAATCAACGAACTGCTCCTGTCGAAGTCACTATGCAATATGTATCAATCAAAATGGATCGAGTGCCACGGCATCCGGACAACCGATTGATAATTCATCGAATTCCCAGTGCCGCGGAGGCGTTAAATAAATAAAACCAGGGTCCCAAGAGAAATTTGTTGAAAAAACCCGGTGCACCGAGGTTGATAATCGGTGACCGAGAATTTTTGCGATATTACGTTCATGCGAACTCGATCCCTATTTTACAGGCGTTATGGACGATCCCCGCGATAAATAATAAAACAAGCTCGGCGCGCTCTGGATGGGACCGGAGAGAGCGCAAAAGGTTATTTTTGACGGCACGCGTTGACGAGCGGCGGCGTCGCGTCGCCCGGGCGAAATAATATTGCAAATTCAATTCGCCGCGCACAGAGACCCTCTGCGGACTCTGAAGATCTATGCAAATAGAGCGGCGGCGGCGCGCGAGCGTCGGCTACCGGGGTAAAAATAAGTAGAAGTTTGCGGATCCGTCGCTACCAGTCGAATGCAAATATTTTTTTAAGTAGCCGCGGCTCCGGGGTACAAAGTTTCCGGGGCTACCGTGCATCGGCGAATGTAAACGAGGGAGAGGCCTCGGCCGGGCCGAAATTAAAGACCGGCGATATTGATGCTTGAACGGGCCAATTTGCGTTCCCGGCAATTTTCGAGCCGCCAAACCGACGAGGACAGTGTTTCTCTCGAGTGTAGCACGTAATTTGCTGATGCCCCCTCTTCGCGTTTCGGCTCCCCTGCCGAAGACCTCGGTCACAAGAAACCGTTTCGTGTAGCTTGTTTCAGCTTCTAACTTTACGGTGTAACACCTAATTTCGCCTTTTTACGGCGGTTTCGTTCCGTTTTGCATACAGCGTATCTTAGATGTTTCTACCTATTAACATTAGTGCGAGTCTTGATTGAATTTTGAACGAGTTAGCTAAGCGCGCATGTGTTACAGGAATCAAACGATTACTAGTATACTCGTCGAACACTGCTAACTGGTTAAATACTTTTTAATTCTGTTTCTGTCGTTAACAGGGCCCCACTCGGATATACTCGTATTTTGAATTTTTTACAATATCGATTTACGAATTCATCGGGTAGAGAGACCTAGTATTTTTTCTCCGTAGTGATATTTTTAAATAATTGGTATTTGTTCACTATTTATGATTGTTAGAGTTTCAACGATGACAAGCATCTGGCATACATCATTATCATTTATTATACTGGATACGCGAATATTCTGGAGTGTAATTAATTAATTCTAAATAAAGTACATTTACGTTTTAACATTAAAACTACCACGCTCGACATGACCGGTTTCTAGTTTTACAACATTACACACGCTTTAAGAGACCTCTTTGTTTGAATAAATTACGTTACCGTAGCAAGCTTTATAATTAAAGCTTGACAGAGTCTAAACGACATTTATCTTATCACTCTTACGAGTCAATGCACATCAATGCATACAATATCATTGCTCGATAGGTTCAGTGTTAATTCAATTTACGACAGTAATCATTATCAAGTACGAATGAAATGTTACAGCGAAAAGTTTTGGAAATTTTTCGCTCGTAAAAGCCAGCGATTAAAAAGATAACGCGCGACTAGTTTCAGAAATAAGTTGCCGCAAAAGTTTCGGTAATGTTAATTAGTTCTTTAACATTTTTGACGTTAGAACCGCAGTCCCCTAATAGGAGGGAAGTTCGAGATGATATTGCGGAGGACTGGAAATGACGAACGCGTCGTAATCCCAGATCTGGGCGCCAAGATTAGACCGTGTATGATGCAGAGAAGGTTGGAATTGTCTGTCTAATTTTCTGAACCAACAGAGACTTCATTTAATCAAGCTGCTTATCTTGTTTCGCTCGCCTCGTAAGGGACGCATGAACGTTCGCTTGCAGTTGGCTTTATCATTTACTGCAATCACTGCCAGAACGAAATAAGATTTCGCCTCTCTCATTTTCTGCGAAGCGTTCGTACGCAGATTTATCTGCGCCGTCGCGGATTTGGTAATGGAATGTGTGTGATTCGGACGGAATTTTGAATAAGTAAATATCTGCGAGGCGCATTGTGCGACTGCGATGTTAACGTTTGATGACGGCGGGGTTCGTAGAATTTCTTAAACCAATAATAATTTCGTTATACTTATCATCGTGTGCAAATGAAACGTTTTCCTAAAATTCTATTGAAAATTGCAGTAAAGCGTGAAATTTACTACTGCATCTACAGTTAAATATACTAAAAAGAAAAATAATACTGGGAAAATAAAGTATGAAGTATAATAAGATGATATAAATAAATAATCGCAAGGAACGAAACCTCAAATAGTTGACTCACGATTCAGACCAGTTCGTAGTATTCCTTGAGTCAATAATAATTTGATTATACTTGTGACATTTGATTGTGGACTTTTAATTGCGTTACCTATCTTAAAAATTTTACGAAGAGTTTTCTAAAAGTCTATAAAGAGTGCACTCGGAGCATTCAATTTTCTACTGCACTTCCTAACAGATGTGTTATGTCTGAAAATTCAAAATTAGGAGGAGGATATTATAATGTAATATTGATGCAGGATGTATAAGACTTACAAAGATGATATAAACGAATAATGACAAAAGTCAATTCGTACAACGTTATAAAAAGAAGCTAAGTACTCCTAAGTAAAATAAAATTAAAAGTGGATTGAATATATAAGAGAACAATAAGAAATAAAAGAACAATTTAACAAACACAAAATCAACTGTGATGTTACAAAGAATAAAAATATTGTACTATTAATATTTAATATTTCCACCTTTATGTCTAATTACCTCAAATACTTTATTTATTCTACAGCAAACTAATTTCTGCGATGTTGCAGAATTATTCTCTCTTATAGCGTTTTCTAGTTCTTCACCATTATTGTATTTTTAGGTTATGTTACTCTAATGTAGAAGAATTGGCTACTAACAGTAAATGATTTTCTTTTCTTCATAAAAATAAAAACATTATTTCTACGATCTCTTATTATTCCCTTACGTACATTCAACTGACTTTGTATTTTATTATCAGAATACTTAGCTTTTTCTATTTAAGAATATTAGTATCTCTATACAAATTTCGTCGAAGAGCAGAACGCAGGTAATCGAGTGCACGGAATGTATCGCGGACGTCAGAGAGAAGGAAGCTTTTACCGAATCAATAAAATTTAACTATTCCTGTCGTCTTCTCGTCGCTCGAACGAGCATTCGGCTTCGAGCGTTTCATGCAGTCTGACTTCATTCAGCTCGACCGATTCTTTTCGGTTCCGTTCTGTATACAGCTTATCCCGAGTGCTGCCCTTTGCGATTCCCTTCCAGTATCTACATAATCCAATATATGCCGATGCCGTGGCTCCCGGTCGAAGGGGGTCGTAGGTTCCTACGAATCGCTTGTTAGACTCCTCTGCCTGTCCGGTGCCCCCCGTCCCTATTTTTATTATGTCTACCGGGAAATCTAGCCTTCCCCTTTTAGTTTCGTCTACGAGGAACCATCTGGCCAGTGACGTCGGCATCGCAGGTAATCCGGTAAACATCGGCGGTTGAGCTCCAATTAGTGTCTGTTTGCTTTCCCTTTTCCTTCCGCCCTCTCGACTGCCACCGGCTTCTTCATAACCCCCGCGCCAGCTTTTCAATTAAAACTCGCAAGACGCGTTTTTCTTTCTCTCGATGAACTTCGAGGCGTTCGACGGCGACCCTGGTCCGTCGTTTAGCCCGCAGCACGCTAAGTTGAAGCGATCGACGTTCTCAAACCTTCGCCAAGGATTTTAACCCTTTGCACTGTAATAACGAGCCAGACTCGTGATACAGATTTCATTGCGAGATCTACGAAGTATGAACATTATTAATTTCTTCTCCATCGAAATAAAGATAAGTTCGTCTCTTATCAAAATCTAGAAAGAAAAGTATATAAAGACAATAAAATAAACAAAAATTGTCTGGTTATGTTATTAAAAATATTAAGGACAAATAATCGACGCAGCGCGAAAGGAATCGTGGTGCAAGGGGTTAACCTCTCAGGTACGACTAAGCTTTGCGCGTGGCTGTCTCTTTGCGCTGCAATTTGTGACAGACTATGCTGTCCTCTACGCGAACATGTTAAGAGGAAGATTAAATTATAAGTTTTGAATAAATTGTAATTTTTCTTGAAGATATGATACATTAACTTTAATCATTTACTTTGATAATTACTAATACACAATAGAGTCTGTAATACAAGATGACATTTGCGAAAGCCACTATTGTGGACCATGGTTCTAAAAATGTTAATCTCGTATGAAAATAATTTTTTCTCTCAAAACTTATGAGTAACATAATTAAATTTCAAGCGAGTGGCCTCACTTTAGCAGGCGGGAAGCGGTCGATCAGATGGCGGTGCCGAGTCAGATTTGACCTGAGATAAATTAGTGTACCTCAGACATTGTGAAAAACAATGTAGAACGTTCTGTCGTTAGAAATGACCTGGTACCACTGGTGATCTTTTAATCCCTTGCACTATAATAACGAGTCAGTCTTGTGGTGAAGATTTTATGCAAGATCTACCGAATATGAATATTATTGATTTCTTCTACTTCGAAATAAAAACAAATTATTCTGTTATCAAAGTATAGAAATGAAAGTAAATAAAGACAATACAGGAAACAAAAATTGTCTGATCCTATTAAGAAAATTATTAAGTACGAATAAATGCTAATCGTCACAGCATCAAAGGAGCGATAGTAGAAGGGGTTAACTGTAATTCAAGATGTTGGCTTAAGAGACAAGTGTTTAATTTGAATCTGGCCAAACATTTTCATCCTATGGCATCGTTTTCATTTATACGAAATTAAGGACATATGTCATATTTAAACTAAATAATTGAAACAGGAATTTATTAAATATAAGCAGATTTAGGAATGTAAAGTTGAATTTTTATAAGAAATAGACAGTATCATTACGGTGCCCTTGCGCGTACAGTTCGAAGAAAGTCGAGCTAAGACGGCTACGGTGTTGCAGAAAGAGGATTAGAGAATATTCATAAGAACCGTAAAATTTTCTTGGCGAATTCGGCGAGCATAAGCGAGCACGGCAGAGGGGGAGGCCGGCTTTGTTTTAGTTAGACAAATATTTCGAAGTCTTCTAGCTCGGCGGCAGGCTGCAGCGATAATTGGCGAACAGCTCCGTCGGAACGACTGCGAAAACGTTTGTCTGTCTGTTTATTTTGATACGCTTATCAAACGATGGAGGGTAAACGGTAATATTCTTGGCGAATTCCTTCGATAGGGAGGCGAGGGGAATAATTGTGCACGTAGGGAACGGAATGTAGACGAAAGTTGTAGCACGGACGCGAAACGACGGGAACGACGGTTCCGTATTTCGAGTATGGCGCGATTATTTCGGAATTCCCGAGGCACGCTTCGTATTTACTCGAGTCTCGCTTTGTTTCTTCCTTAAGCGTTCCTTCCTATTTCCGTAACGACGTACGAGGATCAATTGTTGGCAACGTTTGCATTTCCACATTGCATGCGTTTCAGGCAAGAAAGGAATTTGAATGTAAATGCTTTGGTCGCCTCGGTTGCATGTTTTCCCAGAGTAAACTGATGGAACATGCAACGTCGAATGCAAATGACACCGGCCGGTCATTGCAGATTGCCACGGAAATATATGGGGATCCGTTTTTAAACTACGAAAGAACGTTGCCGAGGAGCAGCCAAACGTAGGAACAAAAAGAAAGATAGATAGATAAAGAGAGAGAGTGGGAGGGAGGGAGAGAGAGAGAGAGAGAGAAGAAGGCGAGGAACGGGAGGAAACGTAACGACTGCGACGGTATATGGAACGTCGAAGCTCATGCACGATTATAATAAATTGCTCCGATCGGCGTACGGATAACGGCGAGGGGAACGATCGTCAGAATTGTAACCTTTAAGCTCGTCGAGCCTTCCGAGAACCTTTCTTTGCACGAGACAATGCTCGCGTCGGCGTAAAAATCCCGAACAAAGGGGAACCTCGTGTCCTGGAAGTATTTAACGTGACCACCGGTTGTCGACCGATAATTCGACAATTTCAGAACCGTCGGGGTTCCTCGTTCCCTCGATTCGCGGCCGATCGAAGCTCGGTCTCCGATCGCAGTCGTCCACGTCCGCGCCCCGTCTACGACGACTCCACGTCGTCGCGGCCCGTCACTGCCCGTCGCGTCGCGTCGCGTCGCGCCGTTCCGTCACGCTAAACGCCGTTCGCCGCGCCGCGCCGCGATGCGATGCGTGAGCCCCGATGATTACCGAAGACTCGTCAAGCCAATGAGACGGTTTCCCGTCCTCGGAACGGTCTTCGCCCTTGCCCCCCCCCCTTCCCCTGTGGAACCACCCCACCCACTCCCGCCAATCGAATAATTTCGACGAACGAAACCCTTCGGGGGCAATTCCGCGTCATCGGCAAGGTCCGGTCGATGTTTCAAGGCAATTCCGTGGCTGGTAAGGGCTTATCACCGGGTGGCACGGCATCCAACGGCTCCGACACGGGAGCCGGTCTCCTCCTATAGAAGTTCCACGAGGGTTGTTGGTTCCTCCTTCTTCCCCGGCGAACCTCTTACCACGGTGCCCCCACACCCTCTGTCGGTCCTCCCGCCGTTTCCACTTGGACTCCGTACCCTTGCTCCTTCTCTTCCTCCTTTCTAGGACTCGTTGCTTGAATTCCTCCGGTGAAGAAGGATCGATAATGGATCCAGCCGGCTTTCCAGTCTATTCTATACGCATCATTTGACACCCGGTAGAGACGGCGAGGTAGGGGAACACGGCGAACCGCGGGAACGCGCGCCGCTAGGGGAGCGCGAAAGAGAGAGGGAGAGAGAGAGAGAGAGAGAGAGGGGCGAGGAATTCAATAGATAGAAATCACTGCCAATGTCGGAACGCTATATGACGGCGAAGAAATCCTGGAAAATGAGACGATCCCGGTAGACGAGGAAGAAAAATTATATCGACGCCCGGAATCCCTTAAGATCCGCCCGTTTGAGCTGCTTCTCTTTCATTCTACTTTTCTTTTATTATTTCCCTTTTCCTTTTTCGAATGCCGCGATCATTCTCCATCTCTCAATTCCTAGCTGCCTACGCCGACATTGTCGAATCTCCCGTCCTCGCACAGTGGCACGAATTCTAGATTAGATATAGTTATACATCAGTTTATCCTATTTATGTAATAAGTAAAAATACTATTTTAAACCTTGAGATAATGTTTTTACATGGACAAGATCACTTGACAAAATTTTGTAAATATACCTGCGTACAGACAAATATATTTATACAGAATCTTAAAAATTGTGAACAATATACATATAAGTATTTTTAACCCTTTGTACTCGATGGCATTTTAAGCTTAGATCTACAATTGCTAGTTTGACCAGCTGTAGTATAGTGCTTAGTATAATTTGCTATATGAGATTGAGTCTTATGACTCGTAATAACTGTTATGCTTTTAACAGAAGGGTATTTAATAATATCGACATTATTTGGTTAATTACATAACAATCTTCATTGGCGCATGAGAGGCGCCACTGGTGTGCAAATTTTATCACAGTCGATTAACGCAGATTCAAGTTATAGCCATTGAAATATGAGAAAAATCTCTAGATTACTCACACGTCTTAGTGGAAATTCGTGGAAAATTGCGATTTATGCTATTCTTTTTTGTTCGTAGCTCATAACAATGCTTAATCGTCTTCGATAAAATTTTCAACGTGTACGCGAGTTAGAGAAATCTATAAAACGGGTTGCTCAAACTTTTGTTACAAGCTGAAAGAAGCCCTAGTTTCTTTTTTTATTCCAGCCAATTGCGAACTTCTTTTATATTTCTTAACATAGCTTAGTAAACTGGACCCCCTAAAATCGTCAAAAAATTCGAGCCATGTTTTAAAAAAAGTTATACAGTTTTAACGGATGCCCGAATACTTTCTCTAGCCACTGTATCTATTTCCTGGCACGGCTTTTTCCACGTAGAACGGTCATTCGTCCCGCGGCGAGTTACGGTGGCCGGGATGCGTTCGGACAGCGGCGAAATCCTCGCGAAAATACCTCCGTTCATACTCATTTCCGGCTCCCTCGGTTTGCACAGCCCGCCTGTTCTGCACGGTAATCCCGTCTATACGGAACCCAAAGACGGCACACGGACGACGCTCTCCGGGATCCTCCTCCCCGAGGACACCTCCATCCCCCGCATTGTCGGCCGTCTTCGCGGCTCCCTGCGGCCCTTCGTCACCTATTCCCGACCCCAAAATGCTCTATTTATAACGGAGTCCTCCTTCGATCGCCGACGATTTTTTTCTTCGCCGTACAAAGGACGGATTTCTTTGCCGTCAGAGGTTTTCTCTTACGGTCACTTTGCTGATTGCTCGACCGATCCGAGGGCGATCTTCTCGCCCCACGTTGGGCCAACCGGCGGATGAAAGGGAACGCTTTGCCGCGGGAGATATCGTCTTTTAATGTTTCAGGTGAAACTTCGGCTCAGTTTTTATCTTCATCGAGGAGGATATTGTTTTTGAAACGTCTTTCAGAAGTTTCGCTGCCGAGAATATGACCCTTGCTCTTTAGAGGCTCCGGGGTAAGTGTCGCGGTCTTAGAGTCCTCTTACCAAAGGCGTCCCGGGCTTCTCCATCTTGTGGTCGCATCCTCTAGGAACAATGTCGTTCCACTCAAGACAACGTAACAGCAAGTTGCTCGGTTCAATTCCATTCCAAGGGTAGTTGAGCTGGTTACTGTGGAGTGTCCAATTGATGCGCGTTTGCTTTGTCTCCAGACCTATTCAACTCTTTTATTTTTCTTATTTTATTTTACTCTTTTTAGTCTTTCTAGTTATTTTTCAATAACAAACTTTAATACATTTCATTCGACAAGTTTACTATACCGGAAAATAAAAGCGCGTCAATTAATTTATTTCCCTACATAATTACCTTTACATTAATCGAATAAGACGTAGCAAATTTTTGTATACACTAATTTTGTACATTTCGCAATAATAAAATTGAACACGTTTTATTCGATAAGTTAGTTATACCCGAAAACGAATCAAAGGCACAGTAATTAGACTCGATTACCCTATACGCCGCTTTAATCTGCTAATTAACACAGTTAAACGGTGAAAGTCCGCCGCGAAAATTCCCACGAAATCAAAGTAATTTAATTAACGGAACTAAAGGTGAAGAGCTGCAATTTATCAGAGTGGATGTTATTTGAACAAAAATGTCGAAAACTGGTTAAAAATCAGTGTCACTCGACGCGTTAAGAACCGAAACGCCGAAGCGTAACGAAGCGGGACTTGGGGCGGCGTTGGGATCAGGATAGAAGTCGAACCTAATTACGAAGCAAAAATGGGAGGGTAATCAGAGCCGGGGACACCGGGAGCGCGGCAGAATCAGATTCTCATCCGAGCTAATAACTCCGCGAGACAAAGTTTCTTGCGGAGCGTCGGACGTAAACAGATTGTATGCAAATGTGGTGTTCCGCGGCCCGGTAAAAATGGCTTAACTAAGCCGTCACTTGCCCTTAGCCGGCGCCAAGATTGTTTTTGCCTCAATAAGACACGACGTAGCCCGGGCGGACGCGATGGTTAGCGGAAGCAATTCGTTCTTTCCCTCTTTCTTTTCCTCGTCTTCCTGTTCCCCTTCCTTCTCCCCGGCTTCCTTTTTTCCGCCTGTTTCGCCCGACGGTTCGGAACAACAAGACCAGAAACGGATGTGGAAGATAGGTACCGAGCACAGGTCGGTCCGTCGGAGCCCGGAGTTTTCGAGACGGCCGTGGCGAGATTATAATTATGCAAATGCCTTGTTGCGGGGAAGAAGAGAGCGAGCAACAGATGTCTGGAACGGCACCTTCGCGAAAGAGCGTCGCCCCGGCGCGATGCTATTCGTGTTGTACCAAGGGCCGACGATAGAATATAAGGTGGGGCTGAAATGAAGCATGGCTACGGCGACGTCTTGTATTCGCCCGGCCCGCGTGGCCTTCAGTTCCGCGGCGGCGAGAGCCACGAAGACGTTGCCGGGATTCTTTCATTCCCCTGCCGCCGACAGGTGCCGCAGATTGCGCATCCAACGCCGCGCCCCCAACACCTGTGTTTCTTTTTATGAAAACCAGACGCCGCGGCCGCAAGGAATTGCTACTCGTAAAGCTCCTTTATCCACGGTAAACCGATACGCTTTCCCCGGTTTCGTTTCTTATTTTCGAGCGTACCGGAAATATCTCGCGATTTCAAATCTTGCCTCTCCACGAGCAACGCCGCCTCCTGTACCGGGCTGGTCTCGAGAAACGCTGTAATATCGTTGGAATTTAGATGAAACGAGATGTACAAAGTTACGTAAACGAATTTTGTTCGTTTCAAAGTATTCTGGTCGCCGATCGATGTAGACGAAGGTTCAATGACCTCGTTCTGAATTTGAAATAACCAAATAGGATAACCAGATGGCGCGAAGACGTCTTTAAGACGTCTGATGTAGGACATTCGGGACATTTTATGGAAAATATTGACATTGACAATTACTGGTTATCAACAACTATAAAAATGGGCTGCGAGGTTCGAATAATCATATTTCCACTTCTTAAGTTGTCTGTTTTTCTCTATAAGCTGAGGGGCAATTGAGGACAATTTACTGTATTGTAATAAATTGTAGACATCTAGAAAAGCTATCTTTTAAAGAAGATAGATTGCTGATAGGTGCGCTCGGGGAAACATTTGTATGAAAAGCGTAGAAACAAAATTCACACAGTCATTTCTATCTTCTGGTTTCGTCGCCGATATTGAAATTGCATTGAAAAGCATTAGTCTGATTTAGTTAAAAAAATGTCAGGTTATGTCAAGTGAAACGTCTTGAAGGCATATTTTAACTGTCATAAAGACGTCTTCTTTCAAATGTTAAAACGAAGTCCAATTCCGAATACTTTTAACCCTTTTTTAAGATGTCTGTTTTTGAAATTTTAAATGGAGGTAAAATGGATATCTTTAAGATGAGCTTATTGGGTGGTTGATGGCATAGGAGGAAATTGAGGAGACTTTTCCTTCGTTGGCGAATAATTAAATATAATTATTAAAAGTTATATTTATGTAGGTTATCCAAAGGTCATGATGTAGTAGAGTGAAAACAGTAAAACTGAATGTTTAAGGTACCATTTAAGAAAAGCATTGAAAATTATTTAACATTGTCTCTATACTTGAAGAATTTATTAAATAATTTTCCACGAAAGTATCTCGATAATTCCAACAATTTTGAAATAAAAAATATGCAACCCATCATGTCGATCGCTATGGTAGATTTAATGTAGAAGATACGACGTATACTTTGATTCCTATTAAATTCGATGTAGCTAAATAAACTTCAATTGAGGTTCCAAAAGCTCAATACAAAAATATATATATAATAACGTATACTATTACATATATTTATATATACATTATATAGACATTGATGTTATTAATTTCTTTTACAAGGAAATATTCAATTTATCCGTTGCCAGCCGATTATTGTACAATTAACGAGGGTATATAACAAATAGAAATGTTTTTCCTGCCGTAGGAATTTATCAACGACAAAGAAATGATAATGAAAGTAGCTACGAAAGCAATCGTAGCACAAAGGAAACTGTAGCTGCTGTCTCATCGAACGTCGATGAAACTTGACGTCCGCAATTTCAAGGAATATCGATTGACACCGAAAGAACGGTATCGGTCTTCCGGCCGCGAGTCTTGGAAATTAAGTATCACAGAAGGGGTCGCGTTTAATCCGTGCCAAAGCACGGAAGTCGCCGACGATACGCTACGGAGCTCGCAGGCTAATTGGAAGTTACGAGGATGGCCACGGGCCTGCATGGAGCCATCCGTGGTATTTCCAGTTGTCCCGTTTATAAATCATTCCACCCTCGCGAGCCCGCACGTAATATAGAAGACAATTCTTCCCCGATCGAGCCGGGGCCGTCCCCGTTCCTCTCTAATTTCTCCTCCGGTGGCGGTCTCCCCGTCAGGCCCGCGCGTTTTATCTCGTCCACGCGGCGAAGAAGATTCGTGCGACTGACTGCTTTCCGCCGGGTACGAACGGTCCGGCAGCGCGAAGAGGAGCCCTTTTATTGTGCGCCACGGACTTCGTCGAAGAATTCTTATTACGGGGCGGGTGCGGCGCTCGCGCCCGAAGAAATCTCATTACCTCGTGCGGGGATAGAATTGCGTTGACGAAAAGTTCGAAAGGAGGTGTTAAGGCTCGCGCGCAAAGAGAAAATCGAAGGAGACAAAGTCCATCCGGCCGGACCACCCTCTCGCCCGATCCCTTCTCTCGCGGCCCCCTCCCCCTATGTCTGCCCGTTCCTTAGCGAGCGCGAGGGTGGGGCGCTCTCGAGGAAAAGGAAACTCAATTTTCCACGGATAACAAAAAACAGAGTGTTACTTAGAGACGATAGGGACGAGCGGGCCAAAGAATTCGGTTTGCGTTACCCGGTCGCGAGGATGATACGCCGCCGCCAGTGGGGTATTTACAACGAAAATGCGGCGCTAAACATTTTCTGATTGAAATCAGATATTGGCGTCCGACTTTGTGGTATTTTTACGTATACCGTGCTAAAATTTTTCTCATTTTATTTTCATTTTTACTCTACTTTTATATAGGATTTTATATATGCGGACTTATAAATACTGAATGAGTTGCAGCATTTATTCTTTACCAACATTAACCCTTTGCACTCGGCTGTTCCCTCTCAGGAGACATCGTAATTCTAGTATATGACTAAACATTAAAGTTTATTAGCGATTTCCAACTATTTCTCGATGTCTACAAATCCATATAAATCGAATATTATTATAACAATATTATATATACATATATATCGTATACTATATAATAATATTATTGTTTATAAGCGCTGGTAGGTAATATCCTCGATGCCGCCGAGTGCTAAGGGTTAATATACAAAACTATACTTATAAAATACATATGTATTAAATATCCAAGGCAACTCTTTTTATTATCAACTCTTAAACAACGAATTAGCAACTACTGCAATCTCCAGCATCCAGCGCGTAAATAACTACACCAGTAGCATTTAATATCAGCCAATTTCTTTCAAAAATAGTGGAAGAATAACATTTTAAATGTGACCGATTAATTATGATACTCACAATTAAAAAATGAGATAAAAATTGAATATATTTAATTAAATATAAATAAATATAACTATAAAATATGGACAATAGCTTCGTCAGCTGTATTCCGCGACGAATTAGTTCTCCGCGAATTAGTCTCGATCCGGAACCGTGCTCTCTCGAATCATTGTGCAACCGTAGCAGCCTCCGTCGACGATGAGAAATTCCGCTCGCCTCGTGGCTCGTCCTCCTTCTTTCGCAGACGTTCGCGTATCACGGAGTCATGACACGAGTGTATCGAGGGGAAAATCGATGCCCGCGATGGTAAACGTTGTTTAGACACACAATACACGCTGGGGGGGGGGGGGGGGGGGGGGGGAGAGATTAATGATACCGGCGCGGTATCATTGCGCTGGAATGCATCCCGGCGTTCATTCATCATCTTGTTCTCGAGTCGCCTCCATTCTGTCGTTGACTTATTATTTATTACAACGATCCCCGCGTTTTCCGCCTTGCGAGGCCCGTCTCGCAACGAGAAACGTTTCCCCGGTTCAAGGTGCATCGGGTGCCCATAAATAAGGCCCCCCCTCCGGACCCGTTAAACGTATTCGTCACGTCTTCGGTTCGGCTGGTGGTAATTACGGGGATGTCTCGTCGGAAAGTAGGGGATCGTTAGGTTGTCTCTTTTTTTTTTTTTTTTTGGTTGGCAAGCTGTCTCGCAATTTTTTAGGCACGTCGTTCGTACGCATCTGAGACCGACACATTAATATATTTCAACTTATCTTTCATAATATTATATTGTCATCTAACGCTTTTTAGAAGAATTTAATTTTTCAGTCACTGCTATTTGCATTATTTTATTTTATTATTTCATAAATTTGTTAACACTTTCGTTTAGTTGAATGCGAGATACAATTTCGAAAAATCTAAGAAGGAGAAATCTATTTATGCGACTATTTTATATATGTATATTTTGAAGTATTATAAGCAACATCGAAGATTAAAGTTCAATTTCACGCAAAAGGAATGCAGAAAATGGTTGAAGTTTTTGTCGAAATCAATATTTTAAATATACGTATTTCTCTAACTATTTTAACTTATATTAAGGTAAAAATTGTTTTTCTTTTGTCCATGACTAATATTAAAACTCCCAGAAAAATATATGTTGCGGTACACCTACTGTTTTTCTGTCGTCATTTAAAAAGAAAATAAAAAGAAATATTTCTGCATAGCGCCAAACTTATATAACAGAATCCCATAAGTGTATTTCCCCCCCGTTTATTTATCTAATTGCCCTAATAATTAAAAAAGCGCTTCATTTTTTAACTCCTAATGTGGCATTACTTCTTAACCATAGATATAGCATAACATGAATTAATTGTTCTTACCAACAAAGACTCATTTTAGAAAACGTTGAAACTTTTCGATACCGATTACGCGCTACGAGAATATTTTAAAATCAACAATAATATCTGCAAGCGAAAGCAGCAACTCAGCTGACACAGAAGCACGGTAGCAATTCAGCTGAAGCGTCACAGAATTAAAATGCGAGAAAACGGGACAGCGACGAAGAGCGTACGATGATGAACGAAGAATTAAAAGTAGGGTGTCGGAAAAGAGATCCAGTAAAACTGTGGCGAGTCGCATGCAGGCAAACGGAACGAAAACGATCCATTAAACTATCAACCGGCCATTGATTTACGTTTCCTTGTTGGCTCCTTATGCCTCCTTATTATTACAGCTAAATCGAGCTATAAATCAAACGGCGTCGCACGAAATCCTTCTCCCCCTCCCCTCCCGTACGAATTTATACGACACCCCGAGCCCGTTCCAGCGACGTGGCATAATCTCTTTTGTAAACGCGTCTTCTTTTGTCCGGCGCTCCTTGCTCGCACGGTTCTGTTAACTTGTACTTACGCTCCCGTGGAAGAAAGTCGGCGCGTGAATTACGACTGGAAACGAAATCTCGCGTGTTCAAAATAAAAAGGCGACAGCCGTTCCGATGAAATAGGGGAGAACAAGCTATCAATGGTGTTCCTCGTCCACGATCGGTACTTTTAGAGTAAAAAAATACCTAAAATGTAAAATACGCGATATTAACTAGCAAAGAAGTTTTAAATTTGTTCTATTTTTATATTTCAGTCTATTCAGGTGTAATTTTAGGATTATTTTGCATTTTTTCAGATGTGTAATGGCACAGAAGTGTTAAAGAAGTGGCGTTATTAGTTTTAAGAAGCAATGTTAATTGAAACCAGTATAATAGGAACAAAAGCACGATGGACTTGGTTCGACGTGTTCGAAACGGTGAAACGTATTCGAGTCCTGCAATAAATTAATTCCCAGTGGGATAGGCTGGCTAATTTAGAAAGGAATATTGAGACAGTTAACTAGATAGGCCAGTTAAGTAGATAGAGTAATGTCACTAGCAACGGTTTAGTCGCTACTTAAGTAGATAATGGTAAGGTTACCGGTAGCGTCGCTTTTCACCCGTGATTACCTTGTCAACTTTCTGTGGATCGTTTGGATGCAACGCAGACTTACTAACACTCCCAACCATAATCTTTATCAACGTGCCCGATTAATTTATTCAACTGGCGAGACGAATAAATTGCTCGTAACTTGAAAATTGACCGTGCGTATATTTATATTAAATTAACGCATTTAAAAATTCAATAGAAGACGCGATTGAAGAGTTCTGCAGATCGTAAATGTGAAAAATGATTTGGCGATGAATGTGTAGTAGCAAACTGTGAATTAATTTAACAAAATATTATTGCTCCGATTGCTGTTCTAATCACAATAGAATTTTCGGATCATGAATTTTTACAAACACATGGTAGGAAACTTGAAAATCTGTAGCTTCTTTAACTCCTTTAAAACGTTTAAATTTTCTGCAAATATGCACAATATTTACTAAAGCGATTACTGTTAATAATTGTCAGTCCGATTAAAGGGATAAAAAAATTTGAAGCACGACATTCCATCGTCTGAAAAATAATATACCATTCCAAAGTAAAATGTCTAAGTGCTAGAAATTAAATTCAATGACCAAACCACACAGCTTGCACTCTAACTAAAAAGTTAATAATCTAGCAACTAATGCTAGCGACTAATCGCCATGGAAAACAATTTAACAAAATAGGATGCAGCTCGGGCAAAAGTACATTCCCGCGCGAGGTCCAAGAGACACGGCGTAGTCATTAAAATTCAGCGAGCAATAATGGGTCAGGTTTTAAAGCAGGCTCCGGCCGCGGCCGCGGCCGCTCCCATGCACGCGCAATATCGTGAGAGCGATGCGCGCCGAACGTCCGCATCCAGTGATTGCATGCTAAAGACGATCCAATAGTAATAACAATAATCGTAATATTCGCGCGAGTCGTCGACCCTGCCCTGGCTCCCGGCTGACATCCCGGGACGAAGACAACCGCGAAATCCGTGCCGACAACGCAGGGCGCAACGTCTTCGGCTGATTAATCCAGCGCGTCTCTCTCGTAGCCTTGGCATCCGTTTGGGGGGGTGGGTTCGCGGCAGATAATACCGCACGCGGGCATTATCTGCAGCCGGAGAGATCGAGCTACACCGGTTGCATCGGAGAGACATCGCGGTGAGACCGGGACGAGACGCGGAAACGCGGCGGTTCGGGGGAGAGAGTGGAAACGATTGTGGCGAGAGGCGGGGACGCGGCATGGGAAAGGGGTGGAGGAAGGAGGGGGGGGGGGGGGGGTGAGCGGCGAGGGTTAAAGAGAGAGAGGCCAGCCCCGAAACTTGGATGTAATTACTCCCGTCTAGCGTGTAAACTCCCGTCTTGTCATAGCTATCTAGGCTGCCGGGTTCAGCTGCGCCAGCCAGCCTTGAAATTACTCTCGCTTCCTTCTGCCGACTAATCAGCCGCGGCTCTTCCTGATAAAGTAAGAATCCTGTTAGCGGCGAAACCAACCCCGGCCGTGTTGCGCAAACATCGTGGCCACGACACCCCTTTGCAACCCTGTGCATCTCCGTTCGCCCCCTCCCAGTCCCCTGTCGCCGCACAGTGGACGATTTGGTCTGATTGGCGCGGCGAAACTTAACATTTTTATTTTATCCTGAACGAGTGAAACTATTTTCGTATGCTTTACAATATATGCATACAAGTAACCTAGAATAATATTAGGTCACAAACAATAGTAGTTTGTGAGAAATAAATAATGGAAGCTCGTCTAGTCTCGCGATAAAGAAACGAGTTGAGAAGTAATTTTTCCAAATAAATATCGCTCAGAATTTTAATCTTACAACTATGAAACGTATCTTATTTTAACCCCTTGCCGTACCATTTTCTTCACAGTTCCTGCGATTAGGAATTTTTCAAATTGCTATAATTTCTTTGAAGTGCCTGAATTCACACGAATACTTAAATATTAATACAAAGGGATTTAGAATTTTATTCCAATTTTAAAGAACAGAATAAGATCCATATTTAATAATTCATTACTAGTAATTTCCATCGCGAGTCGGACTCGTCAAAGTACGGCAAGGGGTTAATAAGATAAAACATTGAAATGTTTCATACTCGAATATTTCTTAGGACTGCCGACCCCATTACAGAATAATTAAATAATTTTTTCCTTAATCGAGATTAGCAACGAAAATGTATTAAAATTTATTGTTTAATTAACGTAAAAAATATTTAACTAGTATTAGATTAAAATGACTGTTTTTAAATTATTTTTCATAAAAACTTTAGTGCAATACTTCTAATGGTTCAAAAGTTACAAGAACTTGTCACCGAATTCTCCAAACTGGACCACTGCGCAGCGTAAGAGCAAGTGCTACGGGAGCGGAGCCATGTCGCGGACCATGCCGATCCGAGGGAAACGATGATCGGAACATTGCCGACTGTCTTCTCCGCCTCTGTAGTCTGCGTAGGTGATTACCGTTCAGCCGGGACACGGCGTGATCACCGATTCCGAATAAACCCTTTGAATTTATGCGGGTGTCGAGTTGCAGGTCGTAGATCCATCGCGGAAGAAAAACAGAAAAAAGAGCGTCGCCGTGACCGGCGATCACCGGCTCGTTCGTTACGTCTAGCTTACGGGATTAACAATAAATTCATCGGTTTATTGTGTATTCCGTCGAAATCGATGTCTCGCTTATCGATCCGGCCGGTGGCGCGGCGTCACCGGATATTGTAATAGAACCGAGAACAGGTCGGTTTCGTGTCGTTGCGCTGGCACGGGATGGGGGAGAGGGGGGGGGGGGGGCGGGCTGATAGCAGCGCAGGAATAACTATGCGAGACGGTTGTTGGGGAAAAAGAAAGCTTTTCAAGCGACGCGCGAACAAAACGCGCTCGCGTACATCGGAGAAGGAAACGGCCGCGTGTACGCGTCTGGCGTGCAGATTGCGCTTCGTCTGCCGCGCGCATTCCGGTCCGATCGGCAACGCACCGTTTACACCTTTATATCATCAATCAACTGGGCCAGGTAGCGCAGGTGTATAAACGGGCGGCATCATTCCGCGATTGATCGATGAGTCAGCGAGCGTGAAACGAAAGAGCACACGAGAGGAACGAGAACCGAACGGAAGCAGACGGAACAGAGAGAACGGGCCAGAGAAAACGAGGGGGACCCGTTGCGCGGCCGAAGCCTCGTCCTGTATTTTAACAGGGAGGCTCGACAGAGCGTTAAAACGAGCCGTCAACGTGTCTCCGCGCGAGGGTATTAATTACGAAGCGATGGACATCCGACGCTGTACCACCGATACGTCCCTGGGATACGCGAGAGGACTCGTCACCGGCCAGAGATATTATGCCGAGGAGATACAGCCAGAATCGCCGCAAAAATCCTACCCCCTATTAGTAATGACTTCCGACTCTAATTGGTTCGCTGTAACGAGACCTGATCGATCCTCTGGCTTCGTCGTTGCCTGATAATTCTTTCACGTCCTACCTTGCATCGGAACGTTTTCACGCGAATGTTCGAATTTTTATGTTTGTACAGGCGCTTCAGATAGCTTCGACGTTAAAGTATTTCCGAAAAATCGTTCCGCCGATATGAATGGATTTTAATTAATCGCTATCAGTGACGTAGAAGAATTTTAAAAATAATTTCTGCTATAGATTTATTGCAGGAGAATAGGTAAAAAGCGAATCAGTGTCAAGCAAGAATAAAATTAATATAAGAATAGCAATACATTAGCAATCTTATTTAATTAATCAAGTTTACCACTGATTTCTTAAACAAATTTTTTGAAACCAGAGAATCGTGTTACATTATACGAGGATAATAGTTTAAACAGAATTTTTAGAAACTTTATAAACAATTAGACCTTTTGTATATTTTCCAAAGGGATTATTCCACTCGTACGTAAATAAATTAAGGAAAATAAGTAAATCAGAAGAAATATGTAAGAAAACTAACGCATAGCTATACTACGTTCCATATGGATACAGTTGCGTCCTTTTACAAGTCCGAACACTTTCCTGAAATTGGCCGGCGCACTCGAGTTTTCTCTTTACGTAATCAAGAGTTGCAGAATGATTTGCGTAATGCACGCTTTTGAACGGCATGCGCGACGCCGAGTGTATCCGTGTAACCGAATCCAGCCTGAACGCAAACTACAATCCGATGGCAGTGTCATAACAGGCAAATGGTGGATCTGTCGCGGCAAGTTGGATCGAAAGTTTGATCGCCGCTGTAAAAATCTGCATTTAACATCGAAACTCCATCACCGCAAACTTCTGTACAATCCGAAGTTCGCAAGTTTCCCCCGGTTCGATTCCGATCGTTGTGTTTCTCGAGCACCAAGAGGGATTCGGCGGAACTTCGATACGATTGAACTCTCGTTGCACGTGAGGCGAGCATATGGACGGATCAGGGGATACCCCGAGACGCTCGTGAAAATCCATTCTCGGCTACGAAATTCGGTATTTCATCGGAACTCCGGCTTTTAGCGCGGCGCGTCAAGAATTTCCGAAAAAATGCAGCGAAACGTAATTGAAATTCTGACGGCCTGGGCGGGGATACTACTTCGAGGTATTCGAATATGCGAATGCGATGCCTTTCGGAACATACAAGACATTTCCATTTCGCGCTGGCATACTACGTGGGCGAAAGATATTTATCAACGCATAAACTCGAAAGCAATGCTATTTCTTGTTATGCTGTTTGGACGATTGCGCGACAATTAAACTGGAACTCTTAATAATAGGTTGGAAGCTTTTTACAAAAATTGCTTCGATATTTTTACCTGCTTACAATTGTGCAAGCTCGAGGTAGTTTGTTTAATGAAACAGCACTGTAATATTTTTTCTATATTACTACGACGGATAATGTTTGAATTAGATTAATGTTTAAAAATAGTGTATATATTTAATTTCGAGAAATTTCGATTTTTGTATTCAATATTAAAAAAAAATTTTCTACTATACTGCAGAATATTTCATAAATCGTATCTGAGATAAAAATTCTTTTAAATCATTAAAATATAGATGACTGTAAAATCAAATAAATGAAAATCTTAACCTTTTCATTATTTTACACTACGTTTAAAATCACGGTGCAATTATATCACTTATATTAGCAGAAAAAGGTAAGCAAATTCTACTACATAATTCTTGTGACATTTAAAAATTTCCGAACACCATAAATGCTTAAAAATTCTCGGTTTAATAATAAACTGTCAAGAACGAAGTGATATTGTTCTTAGAAGGCAGTAATTCCCGCGAAACGGCGCCGCTGCAAAAATGTCTCCGAGATCGAAGTTTGCCAGGGAGGTCCGAGGTGTCACTGGAGGCGGGTGTATGGTATCGATCGACCCTGGCAGAGTTTAATTTACCGAGACCACGGGTAAACAATTAAAAGGAGTGGGTATATAGTGAACGGAGGAACGAGCGTCTGCTGAATGGCTCTCCGAGTACCACGGGGCGGAACTAATAACATTGGGAACCGATAAACGCGAGTTACGACGTCTGGTTAACATTCCGCGGGCGACTTACCTCGCTCGGAAGAACATTCTTCCTCGTCGATCTATTCTAGTACCAGATCAAGATCCTACATTAGGTAGCACGCGAACTACCTACGTGCCTAATGTCTCCGTTCAGTTATTCGTGGTAAGAAGGCTGCACGAAGACCACGGGACCGGCTAATGATACGGCCGATTCGACTCGCGTTGCCTGGAAACGTTTCATTCTCGAATCAATGGCTATAACTTCCACTCGCTGGATCGATATCATCAAATTTCGCAACTATTATTACTGTCCCCCTTCTCTCCCCCGTAAGGTAGCGTGTACAGTTGTTGACCTGTATGTACAGTGATTGGCTATTTTCTAAAAAATTAGTAGATATAAGATAATGCATTTTAAAAATATATATGTTTCGATAGGGCAAATATTTTTGTTCAGTGTAGATCTTATTGTAATTCATATTTTGTAAATATGTAAATTAAATGAAAGCTAAGTAAGTATTTTTTGATTTTATGACAGGAATGTGGTTTATAAAACGAAGTTATTTGACTAAAATTGTCGATATTTTTGAAAATATAAGGGAGGTTAGTAATTGTCACCGTAATCTTCTTCTTTATAGTGATTGACTAGTGTAGGATAACTAACTTGAGGTTATGGCAGTATTTATTCATTGATTGGTTTATGTAGTGTTCTTATCACTATTGATAAGTATTTAAATAATTTCAATAATCGCGAATAACAAATTTTTGAACGTGTAATGAAAATATGTTCTTTAAACGTTGTGTTTAAATTATTCTAATATTAACACATAAACGACCGCTCATGAGATTTCTCCTGTTTAAATGCATAAAGGAACTCGCTTTATAAAATATACCCTTTGTAATTACTGAACTTATTTTAAAAACTACCTTTATAATATATTAGTTATGAAGGTAATATGCGGTCACATACGTGTTAAAAATTATGACTAAATTTAGGTTATAATTTAGTCTTGCTATTGTTACAGAGCAACGCACGTTGGTCGGTTTTAGTTATCTATAGCTTCAGTGTTAAATCACCGTCACTCCGGTTTCCCTTCGAAACACGTCTAAAATCATCTCCCTCGTGAAACGTAACTTTTGTGGCGTTAATTTGGCTCGTTGGCGCAGGGATCGCGCGAAGACGTCGCGAGTTGAAGAGATTCGCTGATTCGGAATCACGTTGAGAAGAGCACAAAAGGGGTCCCCCGCTGCCAGGCGTCCTCTTTCCGATTTTGGAGGCAGCCACGGGTCTGCGTCGGGGACGCAGTCATTTTTCATACTGAACGTCCGACTCACGTCGTCGACGACTACATTATCGCCGGATCAAATTTACGAGCGTGTAACGAAATTCGAGAACGATCCGTCTGCTCGGCGCTCGTGTCCCTCTCTTTTCGTCGATTTGTTCGAAGTCCGTCTGTTACAAGGCTGGTAACCAAGGAGCCGAAGGATGGTCGGGAGCCACGTTCCTTGGTGACGAAATTATCGCGGGCCCCGCGCACCGGTGTCGTTTATTTCCCCAGGGCGGGGAACGAGCAGGTACGTATTCCGCTCTTAACGAGATTATTGTCGCCTGGGCGCGGACGTGCCGGCCGATGCGTATCGATATACCCGATCACGTTAACGTCGTGGCTCCGGGTGCGTTTCCCCGTGCGTTCCCGCTCCTCGTGCGCCGCCTTTTCCGGCTCCGCGTTTCGACGGGCCTTTAACGAGAGGACTTTCTCGATCGCCCGCCGGACCGGACAACAAAACAGCGCTCCTCTCTCTCTCTCTCTCTCTCTCTCTCTCTCCCTCTCTCCCCCCGTTGACGCGCGCGCTCGGAAAAATCCCGTTATCCGACACACAACCGCCCCTTATCCGTCGTAGATCAACGATTTTTTTTCGTTATAAACGGGAACCGGTGGCGACCGCAGAGGAGCGGGAGCTCGAAATTTCACGTTTAATTAACGCACCGAGTTACGATTCGAGAACCGGCGCGCTGCCGCCGCTGTCCAAACGGATACCTACGGCCGCTGATGGCTGGCAGTAATAATTAACAACAACTTCGCTCGCCGCGAACTGGTTAAGCCCCCTCTCGCGCGCCCCACGTCGCCGAGATAAATCGACCGGTGGAAATTGGACCGACCAAACGAATTGTAATATGATATTTCGTTGTCTGCAGCCGCTGCTCCGCTTCTCTGCATCCTGCTCCGGTTTGCGCGCCTACTATGCGCGCTCGCGGAAATTTCTATGCAAATAACCGCGCAGATAATCATTTAATAACGACTTGGATGCTCGGACAGAAGTCTTGGAAAGAAATAAAAGAAATATAAATTGGTATTTGAACGTTACCGTATTATCAATTAATATTAATAAAAATTCATATTTTAAATATTCGGTAGAATTCTTTTAAATTTCGAGGCGTTCTTGTAGAAATTTATTAAACTATCTATGTTGTTACGTATGTGTTTTAATTTTTATTTTTTATACATTATTTTATTTTTCCATACATTTCTTATTTTATATAATAATTGATTTTATTTTTTAATTTTTATTCTCTTTAACTTGCAATTTTCCATACGTAAGTTTGTTGAAGATTAAAAGGAAGAATATAGAGCACAGAGATTTATACGTACATTAAAACATGAGATATAGTTTTCCTGATACATACAAGTAAAAATTGCGAAATTCGTATCAGTCGTACACTGTCCTGCACGTTTTACATATACCCTAAAGGTCAAGTCGTAAATTCAGCTTTCTAGACATTTGATTATCAATTAGGCCGGTTACATAATCTCTAACACGCGTAGACGCCAATTGAATATTTATTTATCACGATCAAGTGGTTTTATTAACTTCCATTGCCTATAAAGTCACGTTACAATGCTCATTCGTACTTCTCGTTTGCTTCGTTCGAACATGATCGTGCTTGTACTTGTTGATATCGTTGAAGAACAGATCTTAACTTATACGACTATTTTTCCCCTAATTTTTTTAGAATTTTGGTACTGACGGTTGAAAAAGTTTAATAATTAAACTGTGGATTTTATGTATTTATTAGAATAATGTATTAGATAATGTAGGGTCAATTAACCCTTTGCACTCGAAGCCATTTTATGCCTAGATCTGAAATAGCTATTTCAACCAGCTGCATTTCCATTTTATATAACTTATTACAATTTATCTTTAATAATGTCAAAATGATTTTGAAAATGATATAACGATTTTTATTGGCGCCTCAGCGGCGCCAGTCGAGTGCTAAGGGTAAATAGTGGGAAAACATTTGTGGTCGAAATATATCGATATGGAATTTGTCAAAATTATTATAATAATGTCTTGCAGACTGACAACTTTTATTTGGCTTAAACGTTCTAAATCTATATACATATAATGTCTTTTGCATTGAGACAGTGTGTTATTAATAATTACTATTAACTAGAACCGACTTCGCTCCTAGTGAATAAACATTTCTAATATTATATAAAAGGTGATGTTTATCACACCATTATTTATCTAAAAATTTAGTTATTCGATTACGTGTTCATTCCTTAATCAGTTACCATATTTTATTATTTTATAAGTTAAAACTGCAAAGTAATCGTACGATCAATTCAAAACTCTATGAATTTATTCGCAAACCAGCTTACTTGCGATAATATAATTAATGTTATTAAAAATCGATTATTTTACCAATTACGTTACATTCACTCTACAAATTATCTGACTCGATTCCTATAAATCTGCATCACACTCTTCAAATAGAAAACAGATAAAGAAATACATTCGGTCAGCAGAAACTGATCAATATCAACTATCCGTGCAGACGCGGTAACATTATCGCAACGCGCGTAATAACGTGACAGCCTCCCCCTCAAAAAAATATTCAATTACGCGTAACGTCCCTCGATCGTCGAGCAGATCGTCGAAGTCGCTTCACCCGGAAAGGACGCCGCCATGCCGCGGCGATGCGGAGAGCGTCGCGATAATTACGTATATCGCTAAGGGAGCAGGGAGAAGCAGAGAAGCGGCTGGAGGGTATAGGGGAGGGTTTAAGTGCCACGCAACCCCCGTCGTCCCCGCCATTTCCTCGCAATTCCCGTGGCAGCGGATTTCGCGATAGGACCCGGCCTGCCGATAACAGCAACCGGGGAACGTCGTGGCACCGAGCAATCATGCTCGTCCTACCAGGAAGACCGGTCGCCTCTGTCTTCGTGAACATCTTCGTGCCGTCGTCGTCGGACGGCCGAGACGACGCGCGCGAGCGGAACACAACAGTCGCGGCGAGGCGACGGCTCCGTCAGGCAGACGCGACAATAAAGCTAATTGTGGCCCTAACGTGAGAAAGCCTGGCCGTGCGTTCGTATACGAGAGATTTCAATTACGTCTCGTTATGCCGGCAGATGGGCATAATAGTCCTAGCGTTGGCTGGCCGCCGCGCCGCCAAGTCGACACTTTAGGCGGACCCGGCAGAACGAGCCGGAACGCCTACGACCTGATAACCGAGCCGCCGAGAGCCGCTATCCGCCACACGGCACTAACCAGGGAAAACGGTGACAGATAAGAATGGCATTTCGCGGGAAATCTATTTGGATTTACTGTCGCTCGTTTGTTCCCTCCCCTCTATACGATTCTATTAGCTGTTCCTGGTAGCTTTTTGCTAGCCGGCTCCGTGCCGACAGTGACGCCGCGAGTGCTCCACTTCGCTGATAAACCCGTCGTGAATCATGCCTCGCGTTGTCGGATGTTGGTACGGACCCGTTCGACAAATCGGCGACGTCCACCTTCTACGCGCGTTCTGGACGAATGCCTCGCGGCTCGGAAATATTTAAACGGTTCGACGAAGTACCGGTTTGCCACTTCCACTGTATCAAATATGAGTGCTTGAATTTTGTTATTCCTATGTCTATAAATTGTTTCCTGTATCGATACTAACAATGGAAATATTCAGCAAGCAGAGATTAATTAAGGGTTGAGATTAAACCTTTGCACTCAAGGGATGACTCTGAGGTACTATTAAATACAATTATATCGCGCATGAAAATAAATTTCACATTGTCAAATCTCTTTGTATTTAAAAATCTGTTAAAAGTATAATTGTTGTACGATTCACGAGGCTCAATTTCGTATGAATAAAATGCAATAAATTATATCAAATAGAAAATCCTGTATAAATCAGAAGAAATTATTTTGGATTAAGAATTAAAATGGCTTTGAGTGCAAAGGGTTAACTCTCCTGTTCGAAAACGAATGGTAAGAAAAACAAGACAATATTTTTGTATAATTAAAAAGAAACTCTTGTAATGTCTTTACGGCTAATTATTACATCGAGAGTATTATGTAAATGCATGAAAATAGATAAAAAATATGTATCTCCTATTTAGCATATTTTATAAATTTTATTCGGCGTATTTCCGCTTCAGGGAAAATCCCCAACGAAACATAATTTCATAAATATTCAATAAAGGTTTTTCACTACGCTTTGAACTTATTGTACAAATTAACGCAGAATATAAATTTTCACTTAATTACATTCATAAAGAGAGCCTTCCACATAAACATCATAGTTATAATAACAGCAGACTCCGTTTCCCTCGAGGAAATCTAATGGCATGTCCTTACATTAGCAGTTCTGAAAAATTGCGGAACATCCATTTCCGAGGTGTAATGCTGTTTTTAATCCTTAATGACATCCAGGTTCTGCAGGGGGGAATGGAAGAAACCGCGAGCACGGAGATTATTCTTGCTCGGAATTTCTTAATGTTCGACTCGTTTATTAATGCCTCTTAATTAGTTCCCAGCAGAGTCGCATATCTTCTTTCGAGCCGGGTCCATGTAATTTAGTATCCTACACATAATTACAAAGTAGTCCGAGGAGCATTTACCTTGGGACGAAAAAAGAAAAAAAAAACAAAAAGGAACAGCGAACTCGTCCGGACGTGCTGCTCAATCTCGCAGAAAGTTGACACACCATCCGTCTTGATAACCGCGGTCCCTCGCCCGACGAATTCAAGCGTGCGCCCGCGTCCCCCCGTATCTCGGCCGGAATGATTTTCATTTCCAGTTCCGATCCACGGCCATATTAGAGGACAGTTAATTATGCAACGATACGAGTGGGCGTATCGGACGATAGCCGGGGACATAACCGCGGTACACTAATCGGCCGTGTACGACCGTCTCCTATCGATCGTTAAGGCGGCCCCGCAAAAAGGAAATGCCCGTAATTGCGCGTTTCGAGTGCTCTAAATGACGCTCGGCCGCTCGGCCGCGCGGCCGGTGCCTCTGCTGAATCCCGGCGAGAATGTCCGAGCCCGGCCGAGAGAAATTGATACGTTATTCGTGGCACCGAGAAATATAATCAACGTATTTACCCGCGCTGAAAAAGAAGCAGCGCGCGAACAGCGTATTTATGCGCGGCTGCGAAAGCTTTAACGAGGCGCCTCCGGCCGTTGCGTACCCGGTGTACCCACGTAAAGTCGTATAATTCAAGAACGCCGCGGGTTTGAATAACCACCCCGGCCACGGCGAAATTCATTTTTCTTATTTAGCAAATGGGAAATCTGCACTCGTTCGGTTAAGGTGCTGCTGGAAGTCTGCCGGCGCAATGAAGACGTCAATGCGACGATGATTGTTCAAAGTACATATAGCTGCAAATAGACGATGCATCTAGCGACTTTGTTTTATGTAAATCTCAACAATGTTTATTTTTCATGTTGAAATACATGCTAATATATTAATTACGATAATTTTAAGTTGTACAGTATTGTTATAAATACTTACGCAAAAATGCAAGGAGTGTATTTGAAAATAAATAAAATAAATATTAATTACGATTTATGTTTTTGTATAGCATATACCTGTTTTTGTTTCTGATCACGTTGTTAACCAGGTTTACTTAATGAATATTGTACTACGTGATCTTCTCGCTTCTTAATTCGACTACGTGCCGATAACAGTCTTTAGTAAAAATCTAATAATACAAGCAAGTAATTTGAGCAGTAACCAGAAGTCATTTCTAACATTTCATGCCAGAGGTTCGTTAATCTTTAAGTGTAGAAAATAATTCCACATTGAGAGACATTATGGAAATTTCTTTATTATTTAGAACCTTGTAACCCCGATCTCTTTGAAAGGTATGCAACTTATTGTACTTATATTGTATTTGTTTGATTTTCTTCCTATTTTGTTCTAATACGACACTTTTATAATAATTACATTTTAAAGAAGAATATCAAGGTATAGTATAGTATCCTTCTTAATCAATTAGCTGCTCTCGACAAGAATACTTATCCCTAAAAAATGACGAAAGTTTGTGTTATGATGAGTATACACGTCACAAACAGCCAACTAATTAAGTATGTTTTTTAAACACAAAACGTTGCTACATAATGGTAACAATATTGAATTTACACAGATCATTCTCGAATTGTTAAGAATTTGATTAAAGAATGTTTAAACCCTGCTTAAAACGTGTATTAAAACCTATCTTAAAATCTGTTCAATTTTACTTCGAATCTTACGATTTTGTCTTTCGAACGTTAAAATATTTTATTATACGCAACTCGGCAAATTTATTTTCGTATACAGAAAGCGAAATTTCCAGGCCACCGTGCATTGTGTCAGCGAAGAAAATGGCCGACGTCCCTAACTTTCGGCAGTTTTCGCGCGGCCGACAAAGGCAAGGCGCCAGTAGGGGGCGAATTTCAGTCGAAATTGCCAACAATTACGATGTTTAAAACAGCAATCCCTAAGAGCGGCTACGAACAATCCACTTAACGCGACTATTTAGCGACTCGGCTATTCATCACGGATTCTTTCACCCTCGACGGCGAACCGGTCCCGACTGTCTGCGCGAACTGCTTCGAAAAATTCGCCGGCACAAGTTTCGCCGCGCACAACGGGCGATCCGCGAACTTCGTTAAAATTAATTAAGGCGGCGAGCAATTACCCAGAAATCGTTTCCCTCCGGCTCGGTGCCCGGCGCCCGTTGTTTTCAGCCACTCTCGGATCTACGCGATCGAGCTCTCTTTTCTCTGCGCGACACGGCACCGCGGCGCGACGACGGCGACGGCCAGAAATACGGTCTGTTGTCGGCGAATAAATTGTCGAACAAAAACCAGGATAAGACCTCCCCTCGATTCTCGAGACCCTCGCGGCCCGCGCATTGAGAGATCGGCCGT
This sequence comes from Augochlora pura, assembly GCF_028453695.1. Lineage (NCBI taxonomy): Eukaryota > Metazoa > Arthropoda > Insecta > Hymenoptera > Halictidae > Augochlora > Augochlora pura. The sequence goes on from NC_135778.1 coordinate 12,059,900, forward strand.
GTCCCCGTTTCTAGAGACACGTTAAATCTGTCGTGAAAGAGGTTAAGGAGGATCGAGAGGGCCGCTTCTGCGTGTCGCGAGGATCGCGAGCTCCTTTTTCTCGATCACCGACGCGAGATGCGTCACGATTTCGACAACGGCTACGGGCCGCGGCTTGATCGTTATTAATAGCCCCGGTTATTGTATTATCGCAGCTCGCCGCCTTTGTTGCAGCGATCTCGTTTTCGACCGGTTACTCTGGCTCGAATTTATTGGCGGCACTCGTTATACCCGGATTCTTTCCTCGTTTGTTCGTCGGTCATCCTGGTTCAATTAAGATTTCTCGGGAGATAGTATTATGTATATGTTTTGATCGAATTGACTCGTTGCGATGTTTCGCACTTTTCTGGGCTGCGTGTTTAGGTTTGACGTACACTTGCTGCTAGTTTTACGAAAGGCTGTAATCGCTTATTTTATTCAAGTGTTCAGAGCTAGGGTGTGCACCTAAAACACTATTACAGATAAGAGAGCTGCATTTATTATATAGGGAATGATAGAAATCTTTGTGTCCTTCAATATCATAATATACTTTTTACTGATAATGTCAAGCCTACCATAATTTGCTCTAATCTTTTCGATTTTAAAAGTGTATCGATGGATATATCTGATCAATATACAAAAATTGTTTTCCACATTATCTCTTTACTTGCTTAAGACAATGTTACTTTTTAGTTCTCGATCGAGTCTCTATTTCGGCTGTTTATTTTTCGACCGATAGAGTCTGTGAACGAGGTTCGCTGTAACTCTTTAAAAGAAAGTCATAATTATATTGAAAAGTAGTGGTTTATTCAATAGTCCAATTTCCAGTATGTACAAATTAATAGTAAAATGATTTGTAACAAATTATTAATTATAGATTGATGCACAGTTATTACAGAAATTGTAAATTATTGAGACAAAAAGAGTACCAAACAGACAAAGTCATAAAGTTAAAAAGAAAATATTTTTGAGTTGAATTATGAATAATCATTATATGTATTTATTTATCAACGTTCGTACTACTTATCGTTTTCAATATGTCACATAATACATATTTAATTATACTGTCGAAATTCTGTCAGTATCAATGAAAGATGCGAAAGTAAAACATATTTAAACTGTATTAATCTTTAACTTATGAACTTAATTATTTATCTGTAATTTTATCTGCACAATTGCGAAAATCAGAACGTTTTTAATACACTTATTTCTACTGAATCGATTCTTGCACCTCTACATTATTTACGTACAAGGTAGGTACAATTAATTTTCATATTTTATTTAACACTTTTATGTTAGTCAACTTTATATCAGAGACTACTAATAGTAAGTTTCAATAATTAACACTTTATAGCGACCAGGCATTTGGCCGTAAAAATTTAGCTCAATATTACATTTTTGTTTCTATTTTGATTTTATTAATTTTATTAATTGCGAAAGATATTTGATATTTAAAAAAATTATATAATAATACTAAAGCTTACTATAGTACAATCTAACACATTTATCGCAATAACAGATATTAAATTATTGGTTATAGGCTACCGATCGGTAAAGTGTTAATTAAATTCACGCGAAGATCGGTTAAGGTATTCAAAATCTCTATTATAGAAAAGCAGATTTACAAAATTTCAGCTGCGCGAAAATCGCCACGTTTCCGCCGACGCTATAAATTCGACCGCGCGGCATCGAGAGAGAAATTGTTCGCACGAAACTACGGACGGCGGCAGTCTATTGCAGGGGTGGAGCCGCCGTGAACGGTCGCGTACGTTTCTCGGTACGTGTCTTCGTGAGATGCTCGATAAAGGGTGGCAGGTGAACGAAAAAGACCGGGGGGCGTGGTGCAACACCGGTGGAAAAATGGGAAGCGACTTCGCCGGTCACACAGCGCCCCCGGACGATAACGCGGCGAGGAAGTCGAGTTTATTTTCATTTCTGCCTCTTTCCTGGTGGGCCTCTTCAACCTGTAGCTCTCCCGGCGGCCTGTTTACTATTTAGATTACGTCCTGGCTCCGCGCCGATGACAAACGTTCCGAACGCTGCGGCTTGTTCCGGGAAATCTGGCGTTCCGTTTTTCTACTCGTCGGATGGCCCCGCCTGAACGCGGCAAATTCCCGCGTAATGAATCACTATTTACTGCCGCCTCAGCGAGCTGCGTACTACTCTATGCTATCGGTTTCAATTCGAACGAAAACTTGGAAAATATGTAGTGCATCCGTTCATGGTTATCTTAACCATTTTCGTGACGATATATCGTCGTTCGCAATATTTGCGAAAAGTGTCAGCGACGATATATCGTTGCGAATTCAATAGCGCCTTACTGTTTGCATTCTAGGAGAACTCTATCGCAAAATTTAGTAAATATATTATTTATAACAGTTGTTCATTTCTTCCGTAATACGTTAATTTTGAAATTATGTAAATACCATTTTTAGTTTGACTTTTGTGAGCTTTTTCTTTAGTATATTCGTCAAATTCGTCTGGTTATCTTCACACAGCCACTCGTTTTTCGCTCAGCACTAAAATGGTTGAATGAACGATTTTTTAAAAAATGATATAATAAAGTAACTGTTTGCACAACGGGAAATGTTCTAACCACTCTGCTACGGTTACGAAGCACTGCGCCAATAGTTTACATATGTATTGTACGCATGATCTTCAGTAATCGGCTTGTTGCAATCGGTGATTATAGTCACCAGTGGTACGTAGGGGATGTTTTGTGTCCGGTGACTATAATCGCCCATTTCATAGCGAAAGGATTAAAGTTCCTGTTGTAAATTATAGCAAACATACAGCAACATATTAATCTACAACAAATGTTTGCGTTACAATAGAATCAGTTTTCGGATCTATAATAGAAATAAATCAGGGTAAATGGGGGAATGCGATAACACTGCTACATCATCAACTAATTGAAATGATTACACTTCATTTAGTCTTCTAATTGTTCCTTCGTAATCGAAGATCAATAGAAAATTACAATAATCTCATCCGTTATCTATAAAATTATTCAAATTTACACAGCGTGACACGTTTCTCTTAAATTGTATTTTAACCCTTTGCACTCGAGTGGTGACTCTGAGGCACCACTAAAATTATGCTATTACGTTGCAAAATAATTATTGTAACAATAAGGTTTAGATTTCAAAAATTATCAAGTAGCAAAACTGTTGGCAGAAGTCGCAAGAATAAATTTTGTATGCGCATAAATTTATTTTCTTAAATAGAATGGAAATACCACGAACCAGAAAAATTATTTCAGATTTCCAGTTAAAATGGCTCCGAGTGCAAAGGGTTAAAACTCTTCAATCAGTGTTTCCGGCAATAAATTAAAACAATATAATACTATTGTATAAGAGTAATTGCATATATTATAAAATGAAAGAAGAGCTAAAACTTCTGATTCGTATAGAAAATTTATCGGGAGGCGTTTGGATTCGAAGTTTGAAGAGATTTGAAGGTTAAACACGAAGCGAGCCGGCAATCATGGGTCTCCATCGAGGCCGTGCGTGACTCGAAACAAACTTTCGATTGGTCCACGGGCGAAAGTATTGATTTTCCGAAGATCGCCACTAATCTTGAACGTCAGGTGAATTACAGGGGGTTTCCCTCTTGCTCCTCCGCGGCACGGCGGAGTTCCTCCGTTTTATCGCCCGAGCGACTGCTCGATTTTCGAGCGTACGAATCGACAAATCGAATTCTAGCTGTTTGTTCGTCGAAGCCCTGCTCTCCTCGGCTCCTTCTTCCTTTTTCCGGGGTTCTGTACACAGGTCCGCGCGCTCTCCTACACCCTATTCCGCGGGCCTGTGCGCGTGTGCACGTCCGTGTGCGCCGCGGAAGAATGGACAGGTACGATTCAATTTGAAAAAACGGAACAACTAAGGCGTCGCCCTCTCCCACGCGGGGAGGGAGGAAACAATATTTTAACTGACGAAAAAGGGGCGCCGGGAACCCTTCGACGGCCGTCCCTTTGCGAAGAAAGACGGAAATGCTTTCGAAACAATAACAGCAAACACGAGCGAAAGCGCTTTTGATGGAAGCAATCGTTCGCTTTCGAGAGATCCGACCGCTTGAAAATGCACAATGTGCCTTTCCGCCAAGACGGTCTCTCTCTCTCTCTCTCTCTCTCTTCGCTCGAGATATTCCGCCATCGGCGGAACGTCGCGAAAAATATTTTATTGTTCGGTAACCAAGCACGGACACCGAAACGATGCTTACGCGCCGTTTCTAGGCTCGTAGTTTACTTCGATGCCTCGTTTCTTTCACGCCGGGACACCGATCGTAAAATTTGCCAACATCGCGGGAATGTCCCCGGCTCGAACGTAACCATCCCGTCGGCCCCGTTCGTTTCCCTTCGATATGACACACACGCTTGGCTCCGCCGTCGACTTGTCCCCTTATCGTTAAATAGAATCGATACCGTGTTGCGCCCATAAGGTTACCGGTCACGCCCCTGCAGGTTACTGCACCCACCGACCGACCAGAAGCGGTCGTTAAATCTTTTCACGAATATCGGCCCGGTTATTGTGCCTCGTCGCGACAAGCCGAGCCGAGCGGGCCCGCGCGGCTAGTCGCTCGATGACTCCGCGATTCGCGTGCGCTGATATCGGATGATGCACGCCGCTCGTTAATGTCACCTCCGCTCCCGCGACTCCTCCCCTCCTACGCCGACCTTATTTGTCCTCGTAGACCGCGCTCGCGGTGTCGCTACTGCAAACTTTTTAGCTGAAATAGCGCGAAGGAACGTCGCGTCGTGCCCTGACTTTGACGCGCGGTTCCGCATTCTGAGTTAATTTTAAAAAGCCTGAGTGAAACCTCATGCTTGAATCTAGTTTTAACACTATGCCGTCCATTCATTTCTGCAACATGTTCTGCCGGAACTTTTGGAGGATATGCCATTAGAAATTCGGCGGAACATGTACTATCAAATGGATGGTGCGCCAGCATATTATACCGCAAATGTTCGCACGTCTAATCTAGATTTTTTCGTGTCGCGCCAGTGAAACCGACTTACATAATTTAATTTCTTGTGGACAAGATATTCACACACGAAGGGCGCTGGTTTTTATTAAAAACACAAAGTTGCTATGTCTGTAATTTATTGTTAGTTAAACGGAACACGCAATATTAACTTTCGTTCTATAATATTGAATACCATAATACAGCCACCGGCACTTACCCGATAGTTTTCGCATGGCACCAACGGGGAGCCACCGGACGTCATAGTGTTAATAATGTGGTTTCCGCGGTTGACTTGAGGGAATGGTGATCGACTCAGAAAAAAATAATTACCGTCTGTCGACGAAGCTCAAAAATTGAATTAAAGATGCCTAGGACTGCTAATGAATGAGATATTTTTATTTAAGACGAGATAAGAAAGAAACGAAACATTCGAGGGATCTGCAATTTCACTATCAGAATGCATATTTTTGCATAATCAGCAGTTTTTAGAATTTGTTTTTTAGTTTTACTATTAGAATGCACAACAAGTTTCTCCTACTTATTTTATTTTCAATTTGATTAAACAATGCATTTTGCTCCATTCATCAATGATTTGCATTCAATAGAACAGCGTAACCAAATAAATATAATATAAATTATATATAAACATAGCGAATCATTTTGTTATTAATCTAAAGTACTGCTTGTCCTTTTATTCATTTTAGTATTTTATGATAAAAAATAACTCTTTCAATAGAAAGAAAAAATTAAGGAAAATTATGAGATCAAGAAGAATAGAAACAATCTGCATTTTATTTTAAATCGTCATGTAGGCAAGCAAAACGTTTCGTCGAAACAAGAGAGTTTCCCTAACACTCTGGTGTCAAACAACGTGTCCGTAACGTTATTGTACAGAGATATCGTTTGACACTGGTGTCGCTAATAGTATTATTAGTTATGAAGGAGAGTTTAGTTCGTAATAGAGTAACACTTCACGAAACTTGTATTATTAACTTAGACTCGAACTAACCAGCCAGACCACGGGGGACGGTTTATTGTGACCGTTACCTCAATCAACAAGTGAAACAATTAACTAACTAGTTCTGTGGAACGGTATTAAATGGCTGCACACAGATTAACATAAATGCCCTACGTAGAAGCCACTTAGCGGTTGCAATTTGAAAAACGAGCAAGTTACGGTAATTCTACTGTATCTGTTTGATTTTCTTTGTGTTTTGATTAAATACAATGCTTTTATAAAGTATATAAATTAATAAATATATGTACATGTATTTATGTAAATTAATAAATATGTATATGTATTTATATAAATTAATAAATATGTATATATATATTTATATAAAATAATAAATATACATATCAAAGCATGTATGCTTCTAAAGCAGTTTCGACGAGTATCCTCCTCACGAAAGAATGGCAAAACTTTGTATTGCGATTGAGAATACTCATCAAAACAGCTTAATCTCATACAATCTGTCTCAGCAACTTTTGTCCGACAAGCTAGCATCACTCCGATACGTGTTTGCTGGACACCTCGTATCGATAGATAGATAGCGGCGAGCGTTCACGTCTTCTTCGATCGGCCTTGACGCGCATCAGGCGGGATCGGCGCGTCGCGGCGCCGCGAACAATGAAATTGGAAACTGTACGCGTGGTTTACGATCTCCACTTCCTTGAGCAGCAGGCGAAAACTTGAAACGCGGTACGCGCGACCAACTTGCACAGAGCAACCGCCTACAATGAACACGACCGCAGGACAGGGCGACACACGCGTGTGCTCGATTTAGCTCCGATCGAAATGCCCGGTGAATGGTGTCTGCCGGTTTCAGACGGATCGGGCAGAAAAGTCAGCCGATGCCGGAGGATCGTCGCGAGCCCCTTGTCGGCAACAATGGAATCGGCCGGGATCGATTTTTTTTTCGGGGATCGATACGTCTGCCGCGGCGGGGCCGGCTTGCGGCGAGCCGATGCGATGTGTCCACTGACCTCGATAAGTCGTCTGGTCCCACCCCCGCCGCCTTTGATCCGCCGCCAATTCGATATTTTCATTGACTCCCGGGCAGACCACGGGCTGTACCGGATTGTTCAAACTTTCGTCCCCGTCGCACGAGCGAGGGTCTTCCTCGAGTAGGCGATTAAAATTACATTTGTCCCTTCCGCGTAATCAACGTCAGACTCAACGATCCAATATTTACCCTCGTGGGAGGCGAGTGGCCCTTCGCGGTTCGAAATCTCGAAAATCAATAGTGAAAAGGGTCACCGGCCGTCCCCTTTCTCTCTCTTTCTCCCTCTCTCTCTCTCTCTCTCTCTCTCTCTCTCTCTCCCTCTCTCTCCCGCCCTCTCCGCCGCTTTCAGCCCAACTCCGCGATGAGCATCTGCTTGTTAGCATACTCGTCACTGCTCTCGGGTAATCGAAAATATTGGAAAAGTTTCGCGACAAGTGGGAACAGGTTCGAACGTTAATTGAGCACGAACAGATTGTAGACGCTTCGATCGAGTCCACGAGACGACGGATGTATTTTGGGGCGTGGGGACCGGCACTGATACTTTGCTCGACACACACTTTCCCGGTTAACAAGGAGTGGCTGCGATCGGCAGAGTGCTTTTTCGACGATACTTATTGCGAGAGCAACGTCGCCGCTGATACCGTGTAATCGTTAAAATATTAGATGATAGCTAAGGGAGAGCTCCCAAATTGATCGACGTCCATTAAAATGTTCAGTATGGTGCCCGTTACGTCTTTCTAATAAGCGAACGACGTTCGAATGGATTTATTTTATCAATCTATAAGGGTGAAGGTCACGAGTTCATTCAGCTGGAAATTATTACAAGAGAATTTCGTATCACAATATTTTTTCAATAAGACAGTTTGGTTACTTAAGTCAGGTTAATCCGTAATTAACTCCTTAATTTATATATTCAGTTAGCAATGTGGAGAATTTAATTTTTCTATTCCATTCACACGTTTTTAACATTTATTTTACGTTCTTGCGAGGTTTTTTAGCACTAAGGCTATTTAGCACTAATATTTTTCTTATAGAGCACAGATTCGTTAATTAATGAATAATAATAAAAATCGGCACAAGACTTTATTTTCTTAAAATTTCTAGTAAATCAAACTTTCCTTTCCCGATGTGCGTCCTTTATGAATTTTGATGTTACCTTATTCTTTATATGTTTAATGTCGCATCGACTCGAAACCATTCTCCTCAAACATTACAAACTGTATCTAAAAGGGTTGAACGGTCTGTAGAATAATTAGAAATTCAGCGAGGAACACGGCAGTTGCCGGTGCTTAAGGGCAGCCAAAAACGGCCCAGTGAATTGGTGCCCTTCACGAAGAATCCTCAAGGCCGCGACGAAGTCGTGATTAACGACGACGGGCGACGAATACCGGCGCAGAGGAAGCAAGTAAAGCAATTAACAGATCGCGCGGGCTCATCGCGGCGGCTGAAAAAAAAATGACGAGGTAAATTGGTCGCGTCTTCGACGCCGTTCATAAGGCGGTAATGAGCTTCGAAAATAACGACGATGCATTCTTCTCGCGGCGCGGTCTGGAGCCGGCGAAGCAATTAACAGATCACTCGGCTGGCAGCTTATCGTGCCCTCCGCTAGATTTTTTTCCCCGGGGCTGTCGTCGCCGGCGCGTCTCGCCGCGTGTTCCGGTTTTAGCCCAAACGCGCAGACACCATTTCTCAAACGGTTCGTCCGGGTTCACTAAAATTCTTTCCCTGTTCCGGCAAACGTTATCCGGTCTGGGTCGTGTGTCGCCCCGTTCTCGAACCGCCCCAAGGGTCCAGGCGAGGAGGACGCGGAAGGGCGTCGCCTCGGTGTGTTACGAACACCGACCGATGACGCGACTGGCGCGAACAAAAGGAGTCGGAGACCTGGAAAGACAGCGACGAGCGAAAACGTTGAAAGCGAAAGCGAACCGGCGCGGTCAATCTGCTTAATATTCGATGACGCGTCACGCTCAGGTGCGACAGAAGCCACCGGACTCGCTGGCTGACCGGATGTGTGTTCCTGTGGGACACGGGTTTACGAGGCACACGCGAACTCTTCCTGCTGCACGAATAGGAGCCCGGTCCCTCCGGCCCCACCCACGCTCCTTTTCACGGGAGCCTTCCCGTGTCACGGAAGAGACGGCCAACCTACCACGGGGTTTCATCAACACTCGTACGCACGTCGGCGCACGTGACGCGCATTTATCCGGCCGGTTTTTTTTTTGTCCGAGCCAGGGCCAATTTTCCAAAGTCCACCGGGCATTAATCATAGCAGAGACGGGGCTAATAACCGGTGGGCCCGCGTGTTCCCGAGGAGGAGGGCGGAGAAAGCGGGGCTCTGGCAAACACCGACACCGCCGGCCATTGTCATTACCCCGGGACACACCTCGGGATCGCCGGACATCGTACCCGGGAAGCGGAGTTTTCTCCTGTTAATCAAAAAGTCTCATAACCGTCGGCCATCGCGACGATGATCCATCGGATGAAATTTCTCGGTGTTGATGTATGTCCTCCAGCCGTACCAGCGCCGCGGAGAGACCCCCCGACATGGCGCCGACACCGGAAGTTCTGCTCGCGTTCGCGACCGTCTAGTTGACACGCTTCGCTTGCGAACGCGCCGACTACTTTATTACGCGGGGCTGCTCGTTAACGCGCGAAGACAACGAGCGGATCGCCTACCCGCGGCTACGCCGATGACTTTCGAAGCCAATGGACCGAGGAAGCGGCGAGTCACGCGCGAACAAGCTCGCGTACACCGTGTTCCATCGCGGCAGCCTGTTTATCACCGCTGCTATCTCAGTTAAGTCGCTTCTAAATACTACCAACAATTATATTGCCTCCACGTTTCCTTAAACTCGAAATCATGCACGGATTACTGGCTTTTAAAAAGGCTATCGACAGCTTCGATGGTAATGAACTGTTGGCGAATGCACAGTTAATTTAATAAATTTCACTCGATCGTTTAGCGTGGTTATTCAAATTAGAGAAATTAAAGTCAGGTGAATTTGAGCCGATTAAGTCTCATTATATAAAGCTTTGTTTTTTTGTGAAGAATTAAATGTTTTCTACTTCCTAGTGAATATAAAGCGATTTTACGTTTCTTTTTTTATGTTGCCAGTCGTTTGAAGTCAGCAATTCGTTTCCTTGACGAGTATGTAACAAGATGGTAGCATTTGCAAAAATTTGAAAATAATACTAATCAGACTGTACGATTTTTGTCAGACAGCACGGGCAATGTTAAAATAAATAAAACACGCAACGGATAAAATAAATCAAACGAATAGAATGAACGTAATAAAATATGTGAGCAACGTAATAATAAATAATCACGCTATGATCTTCTATTTATGCTAATCAACTGAATAAAAGGATTATGGAGTCCGCATTGATGTTACTGTTCCTATAGCTACATTTCAGCTTCCATTTCTCATGGCAAAACTGTGAATTTGATGAACTTACGATAACAAGTAAATTGATACAATTTGAACAGCAGCAGAATAAAAATAATTGAAAGATGTCGTTGCATCGAGCAATGAATATTACCAAAGAAATAAAAATATTACAGCATGTCCGCCGTTCCCCGCAATTGCTGCAGATAATTTCTTAGGCGGTATCAAGATCCGCTATTCTGTAAAGCAGCGCTGAAGGCACGCACAGAAGAAAAGCAGAACCTTTTGCAAGCATGGAATTAGCTAACGGGAATCGCGGCACTATACTTTTTCCGAAGCGCGAATATCTGACACGAGAGCTAGCCAGGACGTCGGTACTTTTGCGGACCCTGCAGCCGGTTCTTCCAGTCACACAGTCGATGATCCTTGGTAGTCCGGTAGTCGAACGGCCAAACTCTTTATAGCCTCCTTTGTTTTTCGCAGGGTCTGATAGCGGCTAGCGGAGACCGCTTATCGCGCCGTTAATGAAATTTACGACGCCGGGAAACCAGAATTTCGCGGTTCGTATTCGCCTGGCCTGTATTCTTTTTTTTCTCTCCGCCGGCTCGGCCACCACAGAATTATGCGTTTGACTAACTAACAGGTCGCGCGGGATTTACAGCCCCGGACCCGCACAAAAGCGAGTCCTTCGCGGGTCCGCCGCGCGAGATATACACCGTGTCCCACGGATTTAAGACTCGCGCGACCGTCCCCGAAGCCGCAGGGCCATCCGCGTTCCGCGCGAATCAATCCGACTGTAAATAACGTGGTACACTCTCGTAAAATCCGTCGAACGGCGAGGTCATAAAATCCCGGCGACCTTTTAGTGCGCTTTAGGCTGATAAACGCCGCGGACGGACGCGTGGCGTAAATAAAAAGTAATTAACGATAAATTTCCAGACGTCGCGTGTCGATCTCCGACGTCGCCGGAGAGCCGACGTCATCCGCGGGCCTTCGTCCGACTCGCGAAAATTGCAATTATGACGCGAAAAGTTTTAATTAAACGGCCCGCCTGGCGCCGCTGCTACCACCGCCGCAGCAGCAGCCGAAAAACGAAGACCCTGCTCCTCGGATTAAGGACACACCCCGCTGATGTAACCGAGTCTACATCACGCGTACCGTTCTCTCTCCTCTCCCTCTCCCTCGCTTTCTCTCTCTCTCTCTCCCCGACGACTCTCGGTTCCTTCGAGCCGCGATTCCCACCTCCTCCTCCTCCTCCTCATATTCTTCTTCCTCCACCATCTCCGATTGCAACCGGCTCGTTGATGGTGTTCGGTTTCTGATTATCGGAAATCGATCCCCGGCTGGCCATTAAGGGCACGGTTGACTAAGCGGTAGGCGCGCCTCCGCTTCTCCGGTCTCGCCGGCGAAATGTACAATTGCCGGACCCGCGATCTCCTCTATCGATGTTTTTCTCCCGCGGCCGTTTCGAGATTTATGTTCGATTTCCTTGGGGCACGGAGACGGCTCTCCCGGTGTATATTTGGCAGCGCGGACTCCGTTCCGCGACTGATTGCTTCGAGGATGATTGACGTCTATGGAGCGACCCGTTTAATTCCGGTAATAAATTTTGACGGATCGCTCCGCGATCGAGACGCATCCGCGCCAGGTTTAATTGAAACGTCGTATCCCCCCGCCCCTCTCCCCCCCCCCCCCCCCCCCCCGCCGCTGCACAGCTACTCTTCCGCGTGTTTCTATATTTCAAGTGTTTTCAATTTTGCCCGGCCAATTCCCGCAGCCACTTTAATAATAGTTAGTGCGCGCGCCGCTCGATTTGACGAATACCGGCGCGGCTGCCAGGAAACAGAGCCCCGGGAGTCGGCGTTCGAGTTTGCCAAATACAGTAACCGATGCTCACCAGACCGAGGCCGGTTCTTTTCCTCGATTCATCCTTCCACGACGGGACGGGACGCCGATGCCGGGAGCCGAGCCGAACCGAACCGGCCAGGTTCGATTCCTGATTATTGGAAATCGATCACCGGCGGCCCGTTAAGGACACGGTCTGCGAAGTCGATGCCCGTGTAGGGTAGCAATTCAACAGTCCTGCTGATACGCGCGGATTCGCTGCCTCGAGACGGTCGTTCACATTTAAATATCATCGCGCGACGCGACACTCTCTATTTGCTCGGTGAACTTTCGGAATTTCAAGACTACGTGGAAAATCGACGATTGACATTCTACGGAACTTCCCTCAGCCGCCGCCTCTTGCAAAACGCAGATTCTGTGGAACGGTTTGTATTTAACACTGGGCTGGTGCGTCAATTTCACGGTTTTCTAATTTTGAATGTCGAAAAAATTGTAACATTAATTCTAAACAGTTTATACCGTAGAATAGTGATTTCATTTGAAAAATATATACATATATTTTCTGATAGATCCATCAATTTTTCAGTAAACCTATTTCTATGAAATTTGCATTATCGACGGGTTGATTAATTCCATTATTAAAACTTTCACGACCACGTGAGGAATCTAAATGATTTCATAAAATTAAAGTACTTCATTTAATTAAGTGAAAATTTTTATCTGTTCCCCATGGAAATCTTTAATTTTATGAAATTTACTTTACATTCAGATTTTGAACTAACTTTTACATTACATTTACTTTCCCATTATGAAATTTTACTTCATTTAATCCGGTGACAATTTTAAAGCAACGATATTTGTTACTCGTGGAAATCTTAATAAATTAAGAAATTTATAACGTTGAACAACTTCATTTAAAAATGGAGAGATCTTCTCAAGTGTTAATTACAAGAAAGTGACGATTCCAAAATTTCTGTCATTTTTCAAAAATCCAATTGGAAGAAGAATCTTCTCTAATGAATTGTCATCATGTTTTATTAATATAAATAATGTGTTTCATAAATTATGGGCCATAAGTACACGACGCAGTTTTACAAATTCACGCCGTTATTTTACTTCATGTTCTCCCGTCTTATATGATTTATAATATCAGTATACAATTTTTCCTTTTCTCTCTTTAAACGCAAGGAAATATTTGTTTTTCTTTCGTCTACTATAAATAATACGTATAATTTATTGCTTCGGCGCGTAAAGAGAAAATATCTGAAATATTTTCATAAGAACTTTTATACTCTGCCAACTACTATACCAAGTTTATACACATAAAAATAGCATGAAATAGCTCTACTTTCCAGCGCATCCAGCCGAAAAAAACCTACATTCGCACATCTAAATATAAACCCGCCAGTATCGACTCGTTATGAAAAAGATTCTCGCATTCCCCGCGCACGAACGAACGGGCGCAACGTTTCGGATTCATGATGCATTCGAGCACTTAGCAACGATGCGCAATAACGACACAGTTTACACAGCGCGGTTCTCCTCGCGGCCGGGAGAAACAAAAGCATTTACCAGACGCTATCCATTGTTCTTAATACCGCGATTCGTATGCCGATCGACGACGCCGTAAACCCTCGTACGGAAAACACGGAATTAGCTTCCTTATGAACGACGGGGGCGGTGTTCCCTTGGACGGAAAAATTGTGAATGCTGTTACTAGAAACGGTAGTCGCGCTCCGGAGAACGATACGAGAACCGGAGGAGCGACGGGGAACGGAGGACGAAAATTGAGCGGCATGGGCGGTCGTTGTAAATTAAATTTGGTTGCGGAGGAAGTCATAACGACCGGCACGTGCCGCGTGCTCGTTGCACGATGCATACGCGCGAGCGAGCGAGCGAGCGGACACCCGCGCCGAGCAAGCGAGCACGCGCTCAATGGGATTACGGAAAAATCTTCCGCGCAAAGCAATGCCGGGGGATTTCTTTCTTTTCCTTTTCCTTTTCTTTTCTCTCTCTTTTTTTTTGGTCAGGAAGCGTGGCCTCTACGTGATTCGAATGTGTCAACTCGGCGGGCATCGAGGCGGAGAACCGGCGGGAAGGGTTCTAATTATAAGCTGATTATAAACCGCGCACAGATTTATTCCCCTTGTCGTCTACCTGCAGTCACAATTTTTCAGCCCCTGTGATTCATCGCCGCTGCTTCTTCGCCTTTCACTCGCAAGAAAAATTACTTGGCTACTTTTTGCGACGACTTTTTGCCCATCGGAATAATTTAGCGAGGATTTGCTAATTGATTAATGCGCTTGGCGTCGCGCGCAAGCTTTGTACACAGTTGCTAAATTCTTCTGACGATATCGATTCTTTCTGGGTTGTACTGATAGGGTACAGATCAGGACAGATCTGTACAGATCAACTAATATAGATCAGGCAGATCAACAAATATATTATAGATTAGTACAGATCAGTATAGATCATCAAGTATATTATAAATCAGTTCAGATCAGTACAAATCAACAAATATATTAGGTTGGTGCATATGAAATATCAGATTTTCAAGTGAGTATATAAAACTGCATATCTTTTTTCAAAAGCTACTGATTTAATCAAAATGTGCCCCATTTGTTTCAATACACTTTTCAAAACGCGACTTTAATTCATAGATGTCTGTCTACAAGAAATTCTGTTTTTTCGGATCAATAAAATATGGTATGGAATTTTTCAGACTGTCTCCATTTACATACTGTTTAGCCCATAAAAACTACGCATACGTCGTACAAAACAATTGCGAAATTAAATGAAGTAAAATATAACATTTTATAAAATATAGATCTTTCGCCAAGCGACTTTCGCTATTTTAAACATTTAGGGCAGTTTTTTACGGGCTAAATAGTATATAGTATTCATACAGGATAAATAGTATATAGTATTAAATAAAAGAAACCTAGAAACACTATAAATCATGGAAATGCGTTCCGTGTTTCTAAAGTACCTTCTAATACTAGGTTCGATTATACAGGGTGTCCTAAATATCACTATAAATGAAGGGTTGCTAAGATGATTCAAAGTAATTTTGAAGTAATTTTTTGGCACGCAAGATTACTATTGAACGCATTGCGATGTAGAAGAGTGGAGAGCAATATTTCAAGGAAACAACATTTACGATGCAAAAGATAATTAGTGATGTAAAAAGCACATGTAAGAGATTAGATTCTGTAACTCCGTATAAACACTGTTGTGAAATATAATCAAGGAATAAGATCTCGACCGAACTAATTGATTCTTTCTAATTGACCCTCATTTCATTCAAATTTCGTTCGAGCAGCACAGAGTGCATTGATCCATTTACTTTTAATCACGTTGTGCTGTGTGTCGGTAACTGCTACTCACCTTTAACCAATAACTACACGTAGCAAGTGCTGTGTCGCAAGATAGTAGACGCATGGAACGTACCTGCAAAAGAAATAAATAGACGTTAAATAATTAGACGTTACGCAAAAAATTAGTGTAAAAGTTTCTAGAAACCTTTAAGCTTCCAGCATTTTATTAAAATTCATAAACGATAAACCACGAGGATCTTTTCTATAAAACTGCACGGCAATTATTGAAAAGAGATGTACAGTGGGTAAGAAAATTAATTAAACACTTCCAACTTTATTGTATTCTTGACTTGCGTTGCACTTTTAGCAAAATAAAGTATTATTATTTAGCAAAAGTATCATCGCGAAATGGTCATCATTGTAATTATTAAATATAGTGTTCTTTTATCTTTTATTTTAATAATCATCTCCATATTTTCCTGTTAACATATTATGTCACAAAATGATAAAAGTTTTATTATTCTCTCCATTCAAGCACATTGAATGCTGTAACAAGGTACTCATTATGTCGCGTAAAATAATTTTGTCATGTAACAAACATTATCAATTTGTCCAACAATTGACTGTTCACTTACTTTCGTTACCCACTGTACATTGCTAAACGGATGGGTTTCTAGAAACGACCAAGATTTCTCCGCGTCCGCGAGAAACGTGCACACACCGCAAGGAAAGCAATTACGCGAGGTCGGACCCGCGATATACGGTTCTTCATACAGTTAAATTAAAAGTGATCTCTCCTCGGGCGACGACGACTGCATTTTTTGCTCCGGTCGGCACGCGCGCGTGCAGCGGCGACCGCGGCGACGCGGCGGTCCCCGATACAAACTTTAATTACTCGAATCGTTAATTAAATCCGTCTGCACACAACGAGCGTTCAGTTGACCATCAGCGCCGGGAGGAGAGGCCCTCGGCCCGTGGTCCTCGTATTTCACGAAAGCTCATAATGCACGGGTAAATAATAAGGGACGCGGGAGGTGGCCCCGCGTCGTGAGTACAGTTTACACAATTTTCATCGTCGGCAGCCGTAGAGGAGGAACGGGGCGGCGAGTAACGGCGGGCAGAGGAATAATGCTGGTTCTTTTTTTTTTGCCGTGGCCCGTGACGAACCCTTCTCTCTCTCTCTCCCGCTGCGGAAACCCTTTCGACTTCGATGCGTTTCAACGAGGTTTACCCCGGGATTGATGAATCGGAAAACAGTAGTTTAAACCGGGAGGAAAAACGCGGCGATTAACGTTCCTATGGCAGGAGAGCCGGGGCCTGACCCGTAACGCGCGCGCGGGTCGCGCACGCACCCTCCCTCTTTGTAATCGATTGCAGCTGAGCAAACGAAACCTCGAAATTAACGGGCTATTACGAATTTAAACGCCGTAATAACCCCGCCGCTCGACAACGAACGGAACTACTCCGGGGATCCCGGGGCTCTCTCCCCTTTTCCCGGCAATTATAGTTAAACGGAAATAAAATGGCCGAGCACCGTTCCCCGCCGACCCGTAAATCCACGTCGATCGCTGTGTGTGCGCGCGCGTGTGTTCGCTTTTTTTCCTTTTTTTTTTTGTTGTTGGTCGTGTCGCCGGTGCCGCGCGACCATGTAATTTCGCATAAATAACCCGAGATACCGATGGATTCCGACACAGCCCGCCGACCCGTTGCCGTAGGTGGACCGGTCGACGCCGACCGGCGGAAACAGGTGGTTAGGATAAAATTGCGGGGCCGGACGTGGTTTTCGCGCGCCGATCTAATCGACGTGGGCCGACCGTAATTACGTTGTATTCGGGAAAACTATGTTGCGGTTTAATTGGAGAAAAAGCGGGGCCGTGTCCGCGCCCTTTCGACTTCTATCGACGTAACTCAGGATGAACGAACGGCGCGCTTGTTCCGAGCTGCTGCCTCCGGAAAATTGCTCGCTCACCGTGAGCAATGAGCTTCGTGTCTGCGTCGATCATTATCGGAATGCTATTTAGGATGCCGATTATATCGGCAATCACTTTCGACGTGGATTTAGGTCGAACCTGCTCGTAGAAATACATAATTATCATTGCTAAACACTTTCGGGTGAAATGTCGGCTTCTAATAGCTGTTTCGATCGATTTTACTGGGTAAATTACTGGTCACTGGTGAATTAGGTTTCTTTTTATACGAATTTCAGTTCGTATGCGACCATGAATGTTTGTTTCTTGTTGGTAATACGTTACGAAGCAAATGACTTTCGGATTCATGTCTAACAACGAGAGACGCATAAGAATTAGATTGGCATTAAGCCTACCGTGTTAGTCGAAATAACCGGTGCCACGTTTCCAATTTTAATCCTTTGTGGTCATATATTCTTCATTCTCAGCTACCAAAGCTTATTTATTTATTTATTTTTATTTTTACAATTTTTGTTCTTTTCTCTTCATCTTGCATATTATCTAACACTATTTTTTCAACGAAAATTAATTCCAACCAGCACGATATCTATAAACGATATGTATAAAATTAATACAACCGAAAAGGATTGAAAAACAGCACGGTGTCTAGGGTACATTCAGTATTCTTATATTCTTACAGATCTTTCAAGTTAAAGGATAAATAAAAATTGATTTTCAATTGTATCAATAAATATGTAAATTCACAGTCCAGTCATCATTCTTCTAAAACAAGACGTTACATTTTACTACTCGGTAAGTTCGACGTTAAATTGAAAAAAACACATTTGTCACTTTCATTTCTCAAATCGCACATGTCAAAGACAGTCGACTCCGGAACGGACATTTCAAGATAGCCGGACGAGATCGACGCCAAGGAGCCGAAAATCTCATATATGTAACGATCTAACAGCCATCTCCTATCTCCCCTAGGCTGCGTTCGTTCCAAAGAAAGTCAATGCCCTTTTTTAATCACCCCGTGCACTTAACCCCCGTGGCAGCTTCGTCGAGCTTTTCGAGGAAGCTGCTCAGTCAAGTACCCTCACGTATTCTCCGCGGGATACCGATCTTCCACGTTCATGGAAGAGGCCCGGGGTAAAAAGAGACTCTTTATTCGTTCCTCGCGCACCGTTTATCGTGCGCCATCGCTCGTGCTCTTGACCGAGCCAAGGTACGAAGGGGAAGAGAGAGAGAGAGAGAGAGAGAGAGAGAGAGAGAGAGAGAACGGTCTACAGTATCTCGATCATCGAGGCGCCAGCATGTAAATGAGTCGGGAAGCTCGGTAGCCGGCCCGGTAATCGAATCGCTGGTGAACCAAAAAAAAAAATGTCGACCGATATCGATAACGCGAAGAAACCGACCGGGATTTTGTGGATCCGTTCGGAAAGTAACCCGGGACCCAGACGCCGGAATGATCCTTGTTCACCGTGAATCGGCGGCCCGTTCGACGTTTCCGTTGCCGGAGGGCCACGTGGCGCGCCATATTTTTAGACCGGCCGACCGATACACGACAGGTGGATCGTTAACTGCGAGTCTCGGCTCTACTCCCCTCCCTCTTCCCCGCTTTTTCACGGTGCTTTCCTGCTTCATGGACGGTGACGAACGTCCCTGCCACGCCGCGTCAAGTTTGTCACTCGCGGTATTTTCGAGGAGCTTCACGACCGACCACCGACTTACTTACAATACGCTGTCGGCAATTCCCGTAAAATTACTTACGTTCGAGAATTTCTGTGTCATGGAATTATTTGAAGTTAGATTTGTATAGAGATAGTTATAATATATGTATATTAGATAGTTATAATATTCTTGATAAAATGTTTCAGTCGATCTCTTTCAAATATCTTTTGACTAATTAGTTACGGATTTTTGTAAATTAATTCTCTATTGCACTATCTATAAAAAAACAGTTGGATATTCCTTATCAAACTATAATATTACTGCTATATAATATTATTACTCTGGTAAAGGTACATGCATATACAGGGTGGCCACGCAACTTGTGGAGCTCTTGCGACTTCCAAAATATTCATTGGGCAAATTCTTCAGCAAATTGTTGATCACACAAGTTGCATCGTTTAAAGAACCACAATACGTAGTGCATTCTTTACTGATATATCCGTTCCGGTAATTTGGTGATCAATTTTCTTTTCATAAATGGAATACTATATTTTTTATATCAGGAACTCTTCCCGTAATGAGTAAACAGCAAACTTATAGCAAAAATGATTATACTAAATGCAGAACATTAAGTACATTTAAAGAATTTGAAATTACAGTTGCGTTAACTTTAACACGTTTAGATCAATAAGAAAAGATGTAAATATTGATACAGCTTCCACATCTTCGGTAATTTTTGTTTTGCATAAAAGTCCGTCGTCTATTATTAAGCCCCAATGCATCGATTAACATATACATCAACGTAGTGCACCACAACTAAAGCTAATTTAACCCTTTGCGGGCTTATGTCTACTCTTAGCCACCGAAGCAATTTATTTATCTTTTTTCGTTTCTTTTATTTTTACGTGAAATTAAAACACATTATTTTGCTACATGCGTCTAAACGTTAAAACGGAGTTAATAGATTTTGTTCTTCCTTCTTTTATTATTGTTATATTATTACTGAAAAAAAATGAATTACGACCCGCATGACTTATGTATAAATTTAATACGACCGCAAAGGGTTAATCGTAACTCGATTAGTTCTTGTCCGCATTACATCTCTTGTCATCTAAAGAGTGTCCACAGATCTAAAAACTATCTAATCATACTAAAATCAATAAAAATTGTAACCATCTATTTCAAATCGCCAATCTTTTGAATTCGACAGCCACCGAAAGGGTAATATCACACCTCACCGAATAAGTAACACCGGAATCATTTTCCAACCCCCAAATACCCCTTGTACAACGTACAATGATGCAAATTTAGTCGATCCACTCGCAACCCTGCGGTCCGCCGGCCGGCATAGTGATTTATTTACGAGCGCGAAATCTTCGGGGATCGATGCGCGGCGGCTCGTAAAAAAATCTGGTTTATAACCGGCGCTTTTCATCGGATCGGATGGCGATGGGCGGAGATGATGGCGGCTGCGTATATCCCATTGATCCCGATCAACGGGGATAAATTCGATCTTAAAAGCGAAACCGAAGTCGTGGGTATTGATACGCGGCCGTCTCGAGGCGGGATTGTTAATAATAGGAGGCGCATAAATCAAAGTCCCATTCGCGTCTTTATTGCTCTATTAAATGGGGCAGCTGGTGCCTGGCGTCTGTTCTCGCTTCGACGCGCGGTACGGAAACGGGGAAGAGGAAAATGAGAGAGAATGAGAGAGAATGAGAGGGAACGAGAGAGAATGAGAGGGAACGAGAGAGAATGAGAGGGAACGAGAGAGAATGAAAGGGAACGAGGGAGAACGAGAAGGGGGCTAGGAATCAACCGGATGGCTTCCGCGAGGGCGTATTTGTCTCGCGGGGCGAAGGACAACGCTCGGAGGGATGCCGTGAAAACGTGCGGTCTAGAAAGTTATGTCGATCCGTATCCGGCCGGCGCTCGACGTATTGAGTTAATATCATTAATTTCCGTGAATGACTTCTCCCGCGCGGTGCGGTGCACAGCCCGGTCGGCCGCGTTCCGATTCCATTATACGGGGCTGTGGGCGCGCGGGGGGTTGGTCTCGCCAGGGTGTACGATCGAAGCTTGTTTACATACAAATGCGTCCAGTTATATTGTGTCCCCGGCTAACGCAATTCGAAACTAATTCGCCGCCGGTAATTTTCTATTCGCAGCCGAGTGCGAAGTCAATCGGTCGGTTTCGCGGAGACGAAATTACGGGCCGGGGGATAATCCGTGACCGATCCTTAAAACGTGAGAGCGCCGCACCCCGGCAATTGCTCGGCGAAACCCGATTTGCCGGCGTGCCGGTTGCTCGGCTCGTTCGATAAACGTCACGTTTCGCGTGTGCTCCAACTTGCGAATCTCGCGACACACGCGGCGCACTTCCGGCTTCGCTCCGCAGCCAGCCTCTCCTCTCCTCTCCGCTCCCGTTTGCGGAGCTCCTCGTCTCGCGTCTCGCCTCGAACTCCGGTGCTCGCCGAGGATTTTGGGATTCATAACCGGGACCCGGGTAACACGTGTCGCCGCGACGCGACGGCAAGTTACGCCGGAGCGTGTTCGCGACGGGCGTCGTATCGGGTTAATAACATTAATTTCCGCGAACGGGCTCTCGAACTCGGGGATTCGCCGGGGCCTCGGTGGCCGATAGCCGACCGATCGAAGCCTGTTTACATACAAATTCGCCTCCCGTAAAAGGCCAGCTGCGATGCCGCCGCAATCCCGAAACGCCGTCGCGCCGGTTAATTTTCGCGCAACAACGCGCGGCCGCTCTCGCGCGTCCCCCCCCCCCCCCCCCCCCCCCCCCCCCCCCCCCCCCCCCCCCCCCCCCCCCTCCCCCCTCCCCGCCGTGTCGGGCCGACAAAAGGTGAAATTGTGACCGAACTTCGGGCGAACAGCGTACGGGTTAACGATTTCCACTGATGCGTTGACGCTCGCAAATCGCCGTGACGAATAAGGTTCGCTGCACACGATATTGCCTCGTTCCTACGCGAATTGTTCGTTAGTTTTCAGTCGAAATTGAATCGCCAGCAGCCGCTGTGAATTAACGCAGATAAGTCCGTGCGAAAAGCGACTAATATTTGCCGATTTAGAGGTAAATTCCATTACGTTTTTCTGCGATTTATTAAAACCACCCTTCGCGCAAAGTGGATACTTTCTGAATCAATTAAAACAGACAGAATTTAAAAATAAAGTTGACTCGTCTCTTTAACGGACGATCGTGTATCACTGTCGGCTCCTATTTCATGTTGCTTTATAAAAATAAGAAGCGTGTACAGTGTTGCAGGAAGGAGAATAAAAACCGTTCAAAACGCAATAACTTCTTTAAAATCGAATCAAACGTGTTTCTATTTATTTAGATTTCAATCTGTCTAGCTATTACTAGATAGAGAGTAATAAATATTTGCGAAAATTGTAATTGATTGCAAATCTGTTTTTTCTATTACTAAATAGTTTACTACGTTGTCCTATGATCATAAAAGTATAAATAACGTAATCTTCTTTGCAATACAAAAAAATGAAGAAATATGCGATTTATTCACGGGTTTGTGTAGCTATAGAAATACATAGACATGGAAGAAATTAACCTGTACATCTCACGTCATGACACGTAAGGATTTACAACATTTTAAAACGTAGCAACTATGTAGGCATAAATGTTAATATTAGAAGGTAATATTAGCGCCATTGAAATTATTGTAGCACCTTGCATAATTATTTGTATAGACATCACCAAGATGGAAAAGTTTGTTGAAAAAGTGTAATTGTTATATGAGTCACGAGACTCAATTTCATATGCATAGAATAAAATTTGTTATATAAAATATAAACCCTAAGGGCCAGAAAAATGATTTTAGATTTGCAGTTGAAATGCCTTCGAGTGCAAAGGGTTAACACGTTTGTGGACAAACGGTAGCAGGAACGCTGAAAATACCAGACGAATTTAAGAACAATTATTTGGGCACAGTGATGCATTTACTGGCGCGGGGCGGGCGGCAGTCGTGCGCAAAGGGTTAATAACGAAGCAGCATGCATCACGGCGGAGTCAACGGGCAGCATCACCTAACCGTGGCCGGCTGAAATTCGTGGTCACGATCGGAAAGGGTTTTCACGCGAGCAATCTGTACCGGGTTTGCGAACGTGAGACGAAGAACGGAAGAAAATGGAGGAACACGTTTATTAGAAATATCGCGTCGGTGTATCGCGGAGCGGACCTTCCGCGACAGCCGTGGCTCACGGAATCGGCCGCGATATATCGCGGAATGTTGTTCCCCGTTGAAATTCCGAACATCTGGAATAGGGCCAACCATTTTTATTGCTGCGAGTCCGCTCGCTGCCCGGAGATCCGAGCGCGCCTACGGACTCGCCGCGAGTCATGAATATCCCCGCGTCCCAGATGCTCCGAATTTCAACGGGGCACCACATCCCGCGATACACCGCGCCCGACCCCGCGACCCCCCCCCCCCCCCCCAATCAAATTCTCCGACTGTCCCGAAGACCAGGAAAAGGTCGCCGCCCGCGAGTTATATCCGCCGCCCGTAACCTTTCCATGTCCCGCGTAGTGATTTCGGCCGGAGATCAAGGGAGCAGCGCGCCGATCGATCGGGATTTTCACGGCTCGCCTAACTGGGACACAGCTGATGATCGTTCCGGTGATATACGATCGAGGAAAATGCGGCCGGTAGAAGGAGCGCCGCAGAATGAAAAAGAGGAAATTCTATCGAGGCAGATGCGACCGTGTTGGAGCAGAAACTGCGCGCACAAAGCACCGAAAATCCCCCACGGACCCGCCGATTTCGACGGGCGGAGTCGGCGTTAGATATGCTTCAGGGAGCATCGGGAGCCCGGAGGAACCGTCGAACGAGCTTTTCTAAGCTGGCTGCCTTTCCCAGGGCGGCTGCCGCGTTCCTTTTGCCCTCGTTACGCTTTTAACGATAATAATTCTGCCTCGCGGTGCTCTCCTCCCCCGGTTTCTGACGCGGTAACTCCTGCGGCAGGCGAAATTGCAAATCTCGTCTTGAAATCTTGGCTAGTCGGTCATTTCGGATAATATGGAATGTTATCCTACAAATTAACAAACAGTAAGTTTTCCAGTAGCTTTCATGATGGAGGGTAGCGTGTAGTGATTGACCATTTTTCTAAAAAATTAGTAAACGTAAGATAATGTCTTCTTCATTTAACCTATTGCGCTATTATAACGAGTCAGTGATAAACATTTCATGCGAGATCTACCAATTTAATTCTATTAAATCTATTTAAATTTTATTAATTTCTCCTAGATCGAAATAAAATTTAATTCTGCGTCTAGAGTTCGCATAGAATTAGTCTTAGCCTTAATTCGTCGGGAAACGAAAGAAATAAAGACAATACAAGAAGCAATAATTGTTTGATCCTATTTAGGAGAATATTAATCCCTTGCCGTATATTGACGAGTCTGACTCGTTATAGAGATCTCTATCAATAGGTCGTTAAGTTTCAATGTTATTCCGTTCCTTTTAAGCCGGAATAAAATTCTCTCCTCTTGACATCGGTATTCGACCATTTAATTAAATCTAGACAAACGCAATAAATATGTTTCTTATTTCTTCAAAGAAATTATTAAAGTAGAAAAAGTGCTGATCTCTGTGACTATGACCAAAATAGTACGGCAAGGGGTTAAGGATGAATAAGGGGCTTAATCAACTCAGCGTGGAAGGAATCGTAGTGCAAGACGTTAATACCACTTGGAAGGAAATTTCAACATTCGAGACTTTAAGTAACAGGTGCCGCGTGGTTATATTTCACGGCGTAAAATTTTAAACGTATTTTTCTGGGAACGGCAATCTGTAGAATCATATATTTTATGTCACTGGGATGATGGAAATACATCCTGAAAAGGCTCGCGTCGAGAAAAGACACATTTAAGCCACAGTTATCCCAGACTGTCGAGCGAGACATGCTTCGCAGAGCGAACGGATTAAAGAATGTTAAGGAGGTTAAAGAAGCAGTGAATTAATCTGCAGTGCTTTTAAGGACGGCATGACGGAAAAGAGTTGCTCATGTCTGACCTGTTTACCCAAGCGAGAGCGCGATCCATTTCATTTGCATTTTCTACCTGAATGCATCTTCCAAACGCGATGCTCGGTAAGCGATCTTTGCGAGTAAACTGCGAATGTTTACGCGAATAAGAATTGTCCACATTAATCGTTAGTAATGGCGTCAAGTTAATAAAGTATTCTGAAGTCAAAGCTTAGAATTTCATTTGTGATCAATTAAAAATCGAGATCGCGGATTACCAAATCCGCAGACACTGACGTTCGTTCCATCAAGTACTAGGTTGGAAACTATGAAACGGGCGTTGAGTATATATTCAATCGAGATAACTTCCATCGACATCTACGACTTTCTGCCAACTCAAGGTCTTTTATAATAACCTCTCGATTATTGTATTTTTTATCTCTTAAAAATAATTCATAATTTTTGTTCGAAATTTTTGGAAGCAATATCGAGCATTGTTTTCATTAGAGGATCCATCACCCAATGCGTAATTAATGTCTCTCGAAGTTTGAGCTGCGCTATCGTTCAATTTGAACTCGTACAGAAAAGGTAGACGCAAATCGCGTTTTCTTTCCATCTGGTTTCGAAGAAAAATCAAATAATAATGTAATAAAAACGCTAAGAAATTCTACGAAACGAGTAAGAAGAATAGCTTTAAAATTTATAAATAAAAATATCGAGCGCACATTATAATGAATTTATCTTAGTCACAGCTGAAAGCAGACTGAAGAAAGACGCCGGTTTCATAGTTTCCAACGTAATATTTGCGCAGGAGTTGGCCGGAGCATATCGGTACGTCGTAGAAAGAGCCGAGAAAAGGGCCTTTTTCCCTCGAAAATGTATCATAGAGCGAAGGAAGTTTCTCAACGACGGATCTTCACGGACGGGACGGAATAATTCCACGATTCCGAGGCAAGAAACGGAGCCGTGATGGCCTGTGGTGCACGAGCGCACGTTTCTTGCTATGGGAATCCGGCGGGACGAATCTGCGCGAAATCCGCTCGATCACGAGCGTCTTCCATCTCATGGTGATTCGGCCGATCTCGCATAAACCGAGTCACGGATCGGTATCGCGGCCCCGGGATCGGGAAGCCGGCGTTCCACGCCTAGACGGTCAGCAGCCGGATAACGAACGGGGACAAAGGGAGCACGCTGCGAATTAATAAGCCGGCTCTCTTAAACACGCCGCGACGAGAAATCCCCTTTCCTGGCCATGTCGAATCATTCAGCAGCCTGCTCATAATGCTCCGCAGCTGAGTCGACCTGGGGGACCCGGGCGTTTCAAGGATCGGCTATCCTATTGTCGCGGACCCAGTTTCCTACCGTGCCACTGTCGAGTCCCCCCCCCCCCCCCCCTGACTTTTGGGCCCCGCGGGCCTCTTCAATGAGCACCGGGGGGGAAGAGAAAAAGAGGAAGGAGAAAGAGAGGGTAGCAGTTTGATTCCGAACGGTCGATGCAAGCTCACGCTCGGTCGGTTTACTCGAAGAGACTGCGATTTGCGCCCTCGAGTGTTCCTCTCCACGGGACGTCCTATTATCGTCCCTCTCTGGCCCTCCCTCTTCCCCTTTTTTCGCGACTCCCTGCCTCGGCTAAGTGGATTATCAGGGATATCCGTTTGATCTCTCGTCCGAAAGGGCGGCTCGGATAAACTTCCGTGCGCGAGTTCGGGCAGGTGCAACGGATAAGTTCTTTCGTTTGGCGCGGGTGACAGTCGGAGACGCGACGGTGCACTGAATATTTCAGGGTGTTCTTCTTTTGTGCGCCGTCCGTATTCCAGGGACATCGTTCCCTTTCGGAGAGATGGCGAAACGGAGCGAACCTATGTTATATTTATAGAATATCGAAAACCTGCTCGTTGAGATGAAGGATATTAAAGGAGCCGCGAAAAGCGATGTTCTACGGTGGATCGAGACGCAACCATCGCGCGCAATACAATACAGTATTCACTGGAACGAATCAGAATGCTTGATTGTTTTATATAAATACATCTTAAATTATTCTTCGTCTCTATATTGAATAATATATTATATTTGACGCTGTTGATACAGACCGGTAATTCGCAGAGACTTCTATTTAATTTGGAATGAAGCGCACTACGCGACACGAACGAGGTCCCGTTCGTACATTTATTATTAAATACATAACGATGACAGAGATGCGACGATTAACATTGGCACATAGTGTCGGCAAAGTTAGGACTCTGATAACGTCATATATAACGTTTGCGGAAATAATGCCACGGAATCTCGACGACTGACAGTTTTCCTCGCATTTTATGCAGCACATTTTAATAAAATTAGCAAGTTATGGGCCTTGTTACGAGACTTCTTATTAGGTTCACAAGAAATTTATTAAACGCATAATCATTATGACTAGATATTGATGTGTTTGATAGCTTCATTAACGTTTTACGATCTCTACTATATATTTGCTCGTAAACCAAGTCATTACGCGTCCTTCGTCTTCCCTCCCGCGTCTCTTGTCGCGAACAGGCATACGTTAAGAATTTTCTGTCCTCTCGTATACCTACACTTCTACCTACAGCCTATCTATTAGCGAGTCCCTTGAAACTTGCTCTCCGACCTCGAGGCTAATCATTTCTTCAAAAAGCTCGACAAAATCTCCAATAAAGAAACCAAATGTTAAACTTAACCTCTTGAGCTATAATAACGAGTCAGTGATATAGATTACACGCAAGATCTACTAAGTATGAATATTATTAATTTCTTCTAGAAATAAAGTTGAATTCTTCTATTGTCAAAGTCTAGAAACGAAAGTGCATAAAGACAATAAAAGGAACAAAAATTGTCTGGTACTGTTAAGGAAAGTAGTAACACTAAACCTACCAAGTCGGTCGATTGCACACTTTTTCTTATAAAATTTTGTAGATTATAAAGACTTTAACATATGAAATTATTAAATGCATATCACGAATAAAGCATAAATCGTAATACAAATGCCAGGAAGTATAAATATATTCATTGTTGCTATTCTTCTAAAACAAAACACGTAACCACTGTTCGAGCTCGGTAGATTTAGTATTAAAGACAAATAAGAGCTGATCAATGCAGCGTAAAAAGAATCACAGTGCAAGGGGTTAATAAAAAAATATTACTATAATACATTACTATAAAATAGTAGTATAATAAAAGTACTATAAAATAGTACTTTTATTAAAAGTACTATAAAATAGTAGTATAATAAATGTACTACAAAATAATAGTATAATAAATGTACTATAAAATAGCATTATAAATACATACGTGCATTAATTATGAGTCTAAATTGATTTTCTCCTTCTGCGAAAGCACTAGAATCGGAAATCGCGGGCGCTGAAATCGGATAGCGACGCGTGGAGCGAGATATGTCTGTTATCGAGAAACTTCGCGGGAAATCTCATTTGGACGGAGCGATCTCTCGAGCGGTAAACTCGCGGAAGAGTCCACGCTTATTTCTTCCCCATTGACACGATTGTTCCCTCTAATTACTCCGGCCCGGTGTTGCCGGGAGCCGTCGGTGCGTCGATGCCTGAAGCGCGAGACCGTGTTATCGATTTAACTCGCGCTCTCCCTTTCCGTGTTTCGTCGCGACGGCCGTCGTCGTCGTCGTCGTTGTCGTCGTGGCCGTCGTCGAGAGTGGAACTCGGGCGATCGCGAGCGACCACACGGCCAGGACACATTGACGCGTTGCGTGATCGACTCAGAAAGGAAGAGGAGCTAGTGGGTTGTCGGCCGTCGACGGTAGGTCTGGTCGACCAGCGGCAACGATGACTTCCTTCGCGGAGGGTTTCGATTCAATGGGGTCGCGATGATCCGACAATGGAGCCGAGTTTGGACGAGGGAAGAAGTTCCATAAGGGGACTCATGGAGGAATCTCCAGTGAAATAACGAGTCACGCTCGCCTGGTGGCACGATCCGCCGGTGGATGTGCCTGGAAGGGTGAAGAGACGAATGAGGAGAACGGAAGGATGAGCGAGGGTAAGAGATCGGGGAGGTGGGGGCACGGGAGAGAGAAAGAAAGAAAGAGAGAGAGAGAGAGAGAGAGAGAGGGGGGGAACGGGTGGAAAGAAACGAGGAGACGTGTGACAATCTTATTGTCGTTTCTGGATCCGCAGAAAAGTCGTTCCTCCGGCCGGCGCGCATCCAACAATGAGACCCACTTCTTTCCTCCTATCCTTCGTTCTTCGCCGCCACTTTCGCCTCGTCTATTTTTCTATCCCTTCTGTTCGGCTCGCTCGTCCTGTCTGTCAGAGTCCCTCGACGCGCAAAAAGCAGTTAAAGCGATTAAAGTCCCCGAAAGCTCGGCCGGCGGAGTGAGGCGGAGCGCGATAGAAAGCCTTGCGAGTTCTTTCGCCGGCTTTT
The DNA here is from genome assembly GCF_028453695.1 of Augochlora pura. Lineage (NCBI taxonomy): Eukaryota > Metazoa > Arthropoda > Insecta > Hymenoptera > Halictidae > Augochlora > Augochlora pura. The sequence continues at coordinate 12,089,407 of NC_135778.1, forward strand.
CCTTTTTCCACCTCCGGCCTGCGCGCCACCATCTTGACTGGTCGACGCGACGGAGGGGGCTGGGGATATTGCGACCCGCGCTGGAATTGCCCCGGGCAATCGCAACGGAATCTAACTTCCATTCGGACTTATTATTTGAACAGGGACACTCCGATGGCTTCACGCTCCTACGTTTCTGGCCAACCCCTCCGACGACGGCGGCGACGACGACGACGACGGCGACCATTCATTCCTCTTTTCTCGTTCCGCGCTCTCGCGATCGATGCCTCGCGATCCAACGATCGATAAGACCCACGTCGCCGCTTCCAGAAAGTGAAAACGAAGGGTGGAACTGATGCCGATCTTTTATTCGAATGTAGATCTGCCTCGCGCAGAGATCGTTTTATCAGAACAAGCTCGAGTTTTTCGTTGGAAAGCGAAATTTTCATAATTTCCTCCGATTTCCATTTTGTTTGAACGTCCTTCTGTATTTCTTTAACAGTTTATGCATTTAGAGTAGCTATGAATCTATAATTATTACCGTCATTATGTAAAGAGAAAGCTAAATAAAAACTCGTTTATATAAACAGAGATACAAGATACACGAATAATGTATAAATGACTAAAACATTAAAGCTGAGATTTAAACGTAGAAATGAAATTATCGAATCAATATCTGATGACTAAGAGTCATCATATGTTATCTTTTTACGCAGCTATCGCAGTGTTAAGGTTATGCTAACAGAATTATTAAATGAACTAAATATGCCCGAAAAAGATTCTATAGTAGCAATTAGATTATTTATCTTCCAATTATAGTAACTTTACTGAAACCTCAAGTAAATGTTATTTTACAGTCTACAGTCATAGTTAGAGCAGAAAGATGAGCTGCTTGCATATTGCCTCTAATAAGTTTAAGAGATTCGAGTTTCATATAATAGGCTTGGACTAAATCGAAACACCGAGTCAACAGTAATCCGACGATTAGGGTTGACGGAAAGCGTATGTATTTAACACGCTCGCTTTTTATTGAAAACCTAACATAAGGTCTGGAAAAAAAATCCAACTGTCCATTAGGAACACGCTATACAAACACGTGTTGATTTTATCCCTTCGTGACGATCTATAATGATGAGTACACATGAACATCATTATGTGCAGATTACTAAAAGCAAATTATTCGAGTTTAATTAAGGTTGTTAGATATTTACCGTATTCCTGACTTATGCTTAAGATTCTCATTGCATATTCTTTTGTTGCTATTATGTATTCCTACACTGTGATTATTATTTTAGCATCCTTCTGTATGGTTATTATTATTACTACTATTATTATCATTATTCTCTTGATTATTACTGCTATTATTATTTTCTTGATTATCACTGATCTCATTAATATTATTATAATTAGCATTATACTATTATTATCGTAATAATCATAATTACAACTATTATTGTTATTTAAAGCTAGCAGATATAATTACCATTATAATGAGTTAGCGACGTGTATATTAAACGAAAAATCTAACGCGTCTGAGTCATTTTTGATATTTATGCGTTCGCAAAATCAGTTCTTACAAATCATAAAGTAACAGGGATATTAAAGTTTAAATCATCATTGAATATATACAATTGTTGGCAATTAAATCAAGCAAACTATTAGTTACACTAAGAAGAATAAGAAAAATAATAGACTTACAAGAAGTAGCTTGAAAAATATGTTTGAGAAAGTAATGTCATACACAGTGAAAATTTTATCGGTTTTCTTATAATTCTATTTATAGAAACCAATTTTCAAGCAAAGATCGTTGTAAAATCAAAAACAGAGTTCCCAATGAATTTCCATATTTTGAAATTTTGAATTTTCTTTTTCAAAGTCGAAGACCTCTCAGAACTAATTATAATTGTGGATCTCAAGTTGCAGAACTTCTAGATTCGTCAACGATTCGCAACAACGTATACCCTTCCGGTCCGGCCGGTTAACGCATGAAATTTGAATGAGCTTGCACGAGGCACGGCCAAGGTCGCGCGCTAATAATCCCGGACTCCCCTGATCGCCGCGAGTGAAACCTAAGCGCGCGCGAAGGGTCAAGGATTAAATCTCGCATTGGGCCGCTGCTCCGGCGAAATCTCCGAACCGGAAGCGTAATTACTACTGATTGACCTCATCGCTCTGTGTCCGCCATCCGAACCGTGTAACGGGATTAATAAAGGTCCTCCCCGCGCGCGCGCGCGCGCGCGTTTATAATCCGATCGGAAAGGAGGGAGCCTAGACTTCGCCGCGGTGAAAGGGTGAGGAGGAGGAGGAGGAGGAGGAGGAGAAGCACGTGCTTTTCTAAGCTCGGCACGTTGGAATTCTCGCGACCGATCGGTTTTTTCATCGTCGCTAATTGCCGGCGGCGCGCGGCTCGGTAAATTAAGAAACGAGCCGAGCCACCGCGTAATCGAGAGCGCACTCTCTCGCAAGTAAATGCTCGTGGCGGCGCGATAAGCTAATTGGCCCCGGAGACAATACCTTCGCTCCGACATCGGGACCGAGCGAACAACAAAAAAAAAAAAGAGAAAAACACAACGGAGAAGCTCGTTTAACGAACACGTCGAGGCGGTTAACCGCGTCTCGTCGCGCAACGCGAACGGAGGAATCGATAAGACGTCCTTCAGCGGTAGCGGAGACACGACGAAAAACGATTGTTAATTACGATAAGACGGCGAATTTGATGTTAATGCGCGCGGCGCGGAGATTCAAGGAGCAAAGGAAACGGGCAAAGGCCCGGCGCGATCCGACCGACGATCAAACGATCCGGCCGAGACTGAAACGTCGATCTATAATCACCGGACGCGAGAAACTTATATTTCTTTTCCTCGTGTTCGCTCTGCCTCCCATGCCCCCCCCCCCCTTTTTCAGCTCTTTTTCCTCCTCCTGCATTTTTTATTCCTGCCCGTTTCGTTCCTTTTTAATCGCTGTCGCAGCTTGCTCCGAGAACAGCCGAGCGGTAATTGGACTGGATCGCAGTCACAAAGTCGATAACCCGGCGTAATTGAATTCGTAAGCAGACTGTCGATCAACCGGGAGACTCTTCGAACAGCGAAACCCCCGGACTGGCCCGGTTCAATGGCGGGCGCTTCAGTTTTGCAGCTGGCAGCAAAAGAAAGATGAAAAAGTCCGACCCGGTGGGCTCTCTGCTCTCGCTCCCGTTTCAACGGGGCATCGTTCACGGCAATTTTTCGTTTAATCGTGCATGCGCGCGACCCGTCGCCCCGGAAATTTCCCGGTGTACGACGTCATAATAGGGGACGAAACGCGGAAGGGAATCAGGGGACCGCCGGTGATCCCCACGGTGAGATAAAATTGCGCGCCACAAAGGGAACCGGCCTTTATGCCGCGCGCTTACAAACATCGAAAAAGATACGTCTTCATTTTCCGGAACAAATGCCCGTTCGCGCACCGCGAGCACCAATTACACGAAGGCCTTTGCCCGTTCTGTCGAGTGGCCGCTCGCGTTTCCGCTCCTTTTTTTTTGTTTTTTCTTTTTTTTTTTTTTATTTTTCGTAATTTTCAGCGAGCCCCCGCGTTTGCTTTTTGTTGTTCCGGCGAATTTCTTTGCGCACGCCCGAATTTGCGCCTCGCCGGCGCCCGGCTTTCCGTGGAATTAAACCGTCGACGATCGTCGAAACCTTTCGCCCGTGTAATTCCTCAAACGGCGCGGCAATTCAGTAATGCGCATCCCCAAAGGAAATAGAAAAATCGGATATCTGAATTTGTGATCCACAGTTGTGAAATGAATATTAACGGAATGGTATGCGTGTACGCGATCTCTCTGTATTTCGACATTTTTCAGGATTTCTGAGGTCCTAAAATTGAATGGATTGGTATCGTGGAAGCGTAATTTTAACTCACGCGAAGGTTATGTCAATGTAATCAATATGTGCTGAAATATCAGAGAACAAGTGAAGTGAATTATAAACTTGCTACGGATTAACTTAACTGTAAATTAAAATTACGATAAATAATTTAGTCGAAAAACAGTGACACCCTTTGTTTCTGTCAATGAGGAAAATGTAACCAACGCCACTGTAATTCTTCACATTTGTTCACCAAATAGACGCAATAAAAAACAGTCAAGTCACCGAAAGAATTTAAGAACATTGTTGTGGGTACTATGACAGGATTTCCCCCATATTTTCCTGAATTGAGCAGTTTTTATTTTACACAAAGATCTACAGTCTAATTGCAACATTTACCGAGAAGATATAGATTGATCTTGTTTTAATCGCTTTCGATAACAACGCGATAAACAACGGAGGTCCGTGAGACTGTTGGCAGTGGTTACGCGAGCCTTAATAAGCGTGCTAGTTAAGGCTCAAAAGATTGCAGATATGCAAACCCGACTGAAAGCATCGCGAGGTTATCAGAAAGAAGACCGCGAAACAAGAAATGGATTACAATCGTCGCCTGCAGAAATCCAGGTATAAACGCCTGGTGGCAGGTCTCGGCGGCAGGATTAAAGTATTGATAAGCGGGGATTAAATTGATCAAGGTTGACAATATCAGCGTCGCGTATCGGAGACGCGGGCCGAATCGGGCGGGATCTCCCCCCAGACAAAACAGGGTGCCCGCCCCTCGATCGGCGTAATTCCGAGTTTGTCATGCCGGAAATTTCTTTCCATATGACGCATAATGTGGGACACGGTTAACAGGGAGTCGAAGCAACGGAGCTTTGCGGTCTCGGTTAGCGAGATAAAACCTGCCCGACGATACAACGCCGGGCGACCTCCGAGACCGGAGGAGATCTCGGCCGTACAAAGGGGGTCCGCGGGAAAGAGAGGAGCTATCTTCCATTCCTCTTTTCCCCCTTTCACGATTCTTGCCGCGCGCCCGCCCCCGCCCCCGCCGGTGAGCACAGCGGAGACGAATGAAAACGTTCGCCCGAACAGAATAATTCATTGTCCTTCTGAAACCGGCGGTGCTTCACGCTTGTTTGGAGAGCGGATTCATCTCGTTCGAGCCTCGGTGATCCTCGACGAAGGCAAGCCGAAGCGTCCGGATAATCCCGCGGAAGCTGCGTTCACGGTTTGTTTTGAATTCTTAAAGCTCCGCGCCGTGGCGAGCTTTATTGTTCCCCTGCCGCGGGGCCCGCCCCCGCGATCGCCCGGCGCACGCGACCGCGCCTACCCATTTCCACAGGAACAATTCGAAATTGATTCCAAGTTTTCCCGGGCGCTGATGGCTTGCGCCGGCGAAAAAAAAAATTCCGGCCAGCGGCAGAACCACCGCGAATCGCTTCCCTCGTACACGATTAAACAATCGAGACGAAACTCGCGACCGGAGCAACATTTTTCGAGCACGCTAAACAGTTCTGGCTGCGTTTGGAATGTTTTTCGGAACAGGCACAGTCTGCTTCGCGGTTTTGTATAGTTCGAATTTCAAGCTCGCTGAACTATTTCGGTCTGGAGCTGACGAAATGTTCGCTTCGCGACACTTTGTTGGATTTTGTCTGCGACCCGTATTGCTTGATCACTAATAATTTATAGATTACGGAGATTTTTTTGTTGAAGAATTTGTTAGAAGTATCTATAAGTCGTATCTAGTTTTATGTAATATATACAGGGTGTTCCAAGAGTCACTCGCAATCGGGAAATGAAGGATTCTTGAGGTCATTTGAACTACTCTTTACAAAAATTTTCGGCAAGGTATCGTTAACGAGTTATTAACGATAAACAATGACCAATGAAATACGAACCCGTCTAGAGTTAGTCGACCGAGCCAACAAGAGCTCAAAGTCCTGTTCCGCTGATTGTCTACCGTCTCACGTCAGACGAGCCTGCCTTTCATTGGTCAGCGTTTTTCGTTAATAATTCCTAAAGGAAGCGAGGGATTGTATTTGCGCAAAGAAGAAAATTACTTCAACTAGAAGTCCATCTGTGAATATTGTATGCGTGCATACAACTGCCCTCTTGCTATCTAGATGATATTTTTTGTATCACGTTACGTATAGACACGACCCAAGAAAGACGAGACATGAGATATGTATAACAGCTGTGCTGTCATTAAAACAGAACAAGGAATTTCAACCCATTTAAATATTTTTAATAAATGACAGTATTAATTTTTATTTCTTCTTCTTTTTTGAATTTTCTAATTACTAGCTTTTACATATGTAATTTCCTTCCGAAAACACACGCTTCTTTTGATGGACGCTAAAAGGACTAAATTAATAGTACAGTTATAACAGTGTGCGACAATGAAAGAACAATATCGATTAACAGAATTTTTCACTATTTAACATAATGACTACTTATTTCTATCATAACCTCTAAAGCCAATAGTCAGAGGAAATAATATCCAGCGAAATGTATTACAGCTAAATACTGCTCTCTTCAAATTGATAAAATCATTTATTGAGCTATTAATCTCCTATCCACTGCTTCATCCTACGCATCGGTGTCTTATGCGACATTACGAGTGAAAGTGCCGAGGCATGAATCCGCACTTCCTTATTCCTCTATTGCAACGCGATTGCATACCCGTGTAAGAATTTGTTCGCCAAATGCAATTACAAGAAAAGCAACGTATCAGCTCCCACGATTCAAACGGATTAAAATAGAATTACACATCTCGGTATTGAGACGAACGCTGTGGGGCCCGACGAGATAAGCCGCCTCTAAATCACAGCCGGCCAAAGAATTCAATCTAAACGGCACGATTCAATCCTCTGATCTTCGAAGCCTCTCGGGTTATCAACGATTCATCCTCGGCGATATCGGCTAACAGCGCAGCGGTCTTTCATGTTTAAAAAAGGAAAAAAAAGAGGGGGGGGGGGGGGAGAGAAATAAAACGAGGAAAGAGGAGAACCCTCGAGCCGAACCTCTTCTAATCAGTGGTATCGACTGACGCACGAGTGTCCATCAAACTCCCACGACTGCTCGCCACGCGGAAGAGAAAGGAACGAGCGTGGAAAACAAAGAACGTATCCAGGAGTACACAGGGCCACGGGAAAAGTAGACAATGAGCGACGAGCAGGGTAAAAGGGAATATGAGAGTGAAATGGAATACGAAATGAAGGGAGGCTTCTTGTGTCCACGTTGTACTGTGTCCGTCAAGGTGGTGGTTACCACCTCGTTCCCACTCCGCAGCCCACCTCTCTTCATATATACCGTCCTTTTCGTTTCATCCACACCACACGGCTCCTCGTTCCGTTCCCCTCCGCGGCACTGTGTCCTCCCCCCTCCTACCGTCCCGTGGCCCATCGTACACCACCTTTCGACCCTCCGCGGCACGCGTTGTATGTCCGGTCCGGTCCCTTTACTTTCGCGTTTTTGTATGCGGGGTGAGCACAGCACCCCGGTGGTGCTCGAAAGGGGAAGAGCCACGGTCCGCGGGACGAGACGCAGGGACGCGGGGACCGGGCAAGAGAGAAATCCTCAAAAGGCACAAAGGACACCCGCATGCATTAAAGGGTAACAATTCCTTCACGACACAGGCCGATTCTACGTGGTCTGACGTTTGAAAATTCGTCGTCTGCCGGTGACCACGCGACCCGGCCACGTTTTCTAGCCTCCCCGCCCCTCCCCCCTTCTCCTACCACTCCTACCACTTTTCAGACTCGGATAATGTTTTATCCAACGTCGCGCGTTTAGAGACGGACGCGGACCTGCATGCTGATTTCACCGCCGGATTCGGGCCCTTTGTTCCTTCTCTATACCGACGCCGACCGATTGTTCTGCGAGCAGGCGAAAATATTTAGGATCGGGATTGATTACTATTGCTGTTCAGGGATGATATGATGGAGCAAGTTGAGGTAAAGCTATTTGTTGGATATACAGTCAGTCCCATAAGTAATCGTACCCTCATTGCTTATAAGAGAAATTTGTTGAAATCAAGGGACGCATGTAAGATTTTGCAATAAACTTTTCATTTTGAATGAACACATATAAAGTTTATTTATACCAAATTATAACAAAATTGATTAGCTAATAACGGAGCCTCCGCCGTGCTTTACAATTGGTTCTACATTTTTTAATTCTAGTTCTGTTTTAGGCTTTCTCCAAACGTTTCCTCTTCCATCGCATCCAAAAATATTAAATAAGATAATAAAAAGTTTATTGCAAAATTTTACATGCATCCCTTGATTTCAACAGATTTCTCTTATAAGCAATGAGGGTACGAATACTTATGAGACTGACTGTAATGACGTGATGTAATTTGTAGATGGTTTTGCATTGCGTAATTGCTGCCAATGACGAGTTAATGTGATTGTTAATCTGCAGAATGTTAGATTTGAAGAACCACGGTTGGGCGTTTAGAAGAAGCACCATAAGGTGCTGGTGTATACAAATAGTATGAACTAAAATTTTGTTGTTATTAACATCATCATTATCATTATTATTGTTGCTATTGCTGTTATTATAACGTTCTATATTATTATTTATTCTATGTTATTATAACGTTACTATAACGTTCCGTCATATCAACACGGTGAATTATCATAAACCAAGATCGCTAAAATCTCTAACCACTTAGCTGTTTAAGACGGCTACACGCATTGATATTCCTTATTAAACTGTCCACCTTATAAAACTCGTATTCAAACAAAATATAGATAACGTTAAACATATACAATATAATTACAGTAGCCTGCACGGTCGTAAAAGAACTTGTAACGTCTAAGTGGCTTATTACACAGAACAGTAATAACAAAACTTTCGATTAATCGTCTGAGAAATAGTTGAACCGAATGAAGCTCGGCAACGACGCGGAGAGATAGTCGAAAGGGAAGTCGCATTGGACAACCTTACACCCTGATCCTTTATTATGCCGAGTGAAAGTACGGCTCCGAACCGGGGTTCAATTCGCAACGGTTCTTTAAGCTGAATTTTAGAGTTCCTTATCGTGGAATCTGCGGGGACAACGAGCGTCCGAGCGTAAGCGCACGCACGATCGTGCGGAGAATTGATTGCAGCTTATGGGTAACGTTTAGAGGCCGTATCCACGTCGAGACGACCGGCTCTATAAAGTCGCCACGGCGGAAATTATAACTCGGATGCCGCGGCGGGCCGCGTAAAACGCCCCCTTTTACGAAATAATTTACCAGCCCGACTCGTTAGCTGGGCATTCAGAGTGAGACGCAAAGGAAGAGCCTTGTTAGCCACGCGTACTCGCCCCCCCCCCCTCCCCCTTCTACCGCCGTTCCATCGCGGCCCCACGTTCCACCTCTCTCTTTCTCATCGACTACGGACACGGTGCAGGATTTTTCGGGCGAAACGGGAACGTCCACGATCCCCGGTTCGCCCGCTGGCGGACACTCGCCGCGTCCCGATCTTCTTTTATGGCGTCTAATTGATGCGTCCCGATTTGCATAAAATCCGACGTCGGCCTGAGCTGTTGACACCTTCGAGAAATTTTAATGCGCACCCCCGTTACGCTCGTTGATAAAGTGCGCGGCGCCGTCGCATTCTCACCCGCGGCTAATAAAGTCGTTTCTTTCTCTCGCGCGAGAATTATCCTCCGATTTCACTCTCGGTGGGGCCCCGCCGCCCCCCCCCCCCCCCCCCTCCGTGCCGCGCGAGATGGCCAAGAATTACGGTGTTTCTTTCGTATAACAAGCCTCCCGCCGCAAATTGTAAGGGCATTCGGTGGGGGCCCACGAGGGACCTGGAAATCATTTATTGCCGGCACCGCCATAAACTCGGATTCTTGGACAGCTGCGCGCCGCTGCGCCCGCGTGTTACTATTCACGGGCTGATTTCGTGGAATGCGCCGGGGTAACGCGCCTGTACGGGGAAGTGGCGAGGAAATAACCCGGTTTTGACGCCTTCGATCTCGTATCGGCTCGCCGCCGGAGCCCCGTGTACGCGCTAATTACATCCGCAGGCGAGAACGGAATTATTGCTTCCTATTTTCCAGTCGCGTTCGCTCGATTAAGAATATGCCCGGTCTTAATGAAAATATACTGCGCGCGTGTTTAGAAAATGTACAAATTCATTTCCATTTAGTCGCGCTGTTTACCGACGCGTTTAATAGGCGATTAATGCGGCCGGTTCGAACGCAATAAAACAATCAACTGCTTCGCGAATACTTGTTTACGTCGCCATCGATTTGGATATGTAGCGAACGACTTTTCTTACTTTATTTCGTATCTCGTTCGAATAAGCCGAATTATTCGGAATTATAACGGTGTAACTGTTTTGAAACCGGTGTAAATGACCTGAATTTTTTCCAATGATAGAGAGACTGATTTATTGTATATAGAATGATTGAAATACATTTTTCCATTTTGCTAATACTCGAAATGACAAACAAAATTATTAAGTTTTTAATCTGAGCTTGTCATGACAATTTGTTTCGTTTATCTTGGCTACTTACATGGATGCTGAAGATGTCATCTGTATCTTTACAAGGATGAAGAGCTTATATTTATATAGACCTCACGTTATTATTATACTATATTATAATTATTCTATGTAAAATAATTGAATCAATTTCGTGTTTCGCGTTTTTATAATTTCAGTGATGTTTAAATAAGAAATGTGAAGTCGGTGTTTTTCATTGGCTTGGTGGATGTGGTATAAAATAATAATACAAGGGATAAATATAGCACTATACTGAATAGAACGGAGTGTATCGAATCGCATGAAAAATATTGGAACTTCGTCAAAGTTTGTAAGAAATCCAGTAGAGTCGGTGCCAGCTAACGTGTAACATCCTTCTCAGTTTCACCGGCGAATATTTCTAATTAAAGGAGCAGCCCTTTGAGCGACGACCGAGACCGGAAAAAAGTGTCCGGCTCGTTCCGCCGATCGCCGCCGGGAACAAAGAATTTAATCGCGCCCGGTCGGAACGCATTTCTATTCCGTGATCGTTCAAATTTTACGAGGAGCCCGGGCTCCCTCTAACGCGTCCGGCCACGGTCGGCCACTCTAACTTCGAAGTGGCAGCTTCGCTAAAAGCTTTCCGCAATTTTCGAAACGATTATGATTTCGCGAATGGTAATGAGGTCAGGACCGAACGCATTACGCCGGCCAGCTTCGGCAATTCCCGCTTCGAAGTCACGACAGTTTAATTAATTTATTGACCGGACTTTTCTCGTTATGGCAAGTCCGTCGCCGCCCCGCTCGGACTGTTTAGCAAACACGAAAGCGCGCACGTTCTCAAGTAATTACCCCGCGCTGCTTGATTTACAGTTATGCCCCCGCGAGCGCGACTTCGCGTTTGCATCTCTCAAACATTCTCGTAATCTTGCCCTCGAACGGGAAATGGAAATTCGAGGACCGATGAAACGCTTCCCCGGTTTCGTTACGACGCCGTGACTCAGCCTCCGCGCTCGGGATATGCTTTATTTCGACAGGTACGCCTGCTAAACGGTCCCAGAGATCTCGCGGTGGCTCGAAGGCTCCCCGAGACTTTCTAATACTTTTATCAAACATTGTCTTCGCCGTTTGTCTAACAACTTGTAAGTCGAAGCCGTGTGGGATTTAGGACCGTCGTAACCTTCGTAGGAAGGAAACATCAGCCTCGGCCGTCCACTTTTACGTCGTCCCGAAACGTTCACGGAGCGTTCACGCAGAGAATCAAATAGAATGAATCATGGTAATTAGCGGTAATCTTCGCGCTGAATCCCCGATTCCACCATGAAATGGACTTTAATTTTACTTCAACTGCCGCAGAGTTTACTCGATTAGGCTTGTTTATGTCATAATTACGTTGGACGTGGGATCAAACATTAGTTATTGCCCATTGACCGGATGTTATTATTTCTTGTTTATTGCTCAGAGACTGCTTTGGCAGATTTTTCTTTCGTCTCTGATCTTTCTTTCTCTGATGAAATTGTTAGAGAAGAAAATTCTATTCGAGCTTTTGGAAAGTGTTTTAATCCTTAGCACTCGAGTGGCGACTCCGCGGCGCCATTAAAATTACTGTAATACATTCCAAGATTATTTTTAATACACATCGCCAAAGCTTAGATTTAAAAATTGTTAAAAGTGTAACTATTATATGAGTCGCGAGACTCAATTTCATATGCATAAAATAAATATTGTTACATAAAACGGAGACGCTAGAAGCCAGACAAATTATTTTAGATTTACAGTTGAAATGGCTTCGAGTGCAAAGGGTTAAAATATACAGGTTTTAACCTAAACTTTATTAAAAATTCAGATAAGGTTAAGGAAGACTTTAAAACGTTTCAGATTTTAACCAGCAATGTTTCACAAATGAAGATCTGTTGTATGTGTGACGGTAAAACACACGAGCAATTAAAGTGGATATAACATACAATGAAAGTAACTATAATTGTGTCAAAGTAGAAACAAGAGACAAAACTCTCAACAGAGCGAATTTAAAACCAAAGATCACGATAGTATAAAACAATACCTAAAATATAAAAAACGCGAGTATTATCTAGCAAAGAAGTTAAAAGTCAGTTTTATCAATCTACTCGAGTAAATGTTAATTAGAAATATTTTCTCCTTCGTAAAGGAAACAATTAACCTAAAATAGCCTAGGGTCTAATAATAACCTCGCCTCTAACCACATTCCAAACTCTCTGCAACAAATATCAGCAAAACTTCCCTTCGGTCGTTGAAAAATACGGGGACCGAGTCACAGGGTCATGCGTAGCATACCTAATCTGCCGAAGCAATAATCGAAGACCGGTCAAAGGGACGATATACGCGACCGTCCATTAATTTTCCAGGCCATTCGTTGCCGCGGCAGCTCCCGTTCGTCTCTCGCGAGAGGTCGTTCGAGTCGGCGGATTTCAATTTCGTCTTCGAGGTACGAGGGCCGAGGATGGGTCGAGAGGAAAGAACCGAGAGATAATCGTAGGGCGGGGAGAGGTCGGCGGGGAAGGTGTCGCGGATAAACGATCTAGATAGCGGACTTTATGGTTCCGTGGGATTACCGTTCCGTTGCATAAATTTCGGCGACGTACATATATAATGCGAAGCTAATATGCTGGTCCTTCGGAGTTTCCGGCGGGGCTGAGAGCCGCGCGGGGCTCGGCTAACGGCGACAGGTCGCTGCGAAACGCGGCTGAAGAAAAGAAGAGGATGCGGAGAGACGCGTGGGAGAGGCGGCAAAGAGACGCCGCGAGGACGAGTGGCCGTGGAACGCTCGGGGACACTAAATTTTCGTTGCAACGCGGCGTCGTTATTAGCATACAAGTATTTAGAATGAGTTATTGGCCGGCACGCTTATCCCTGGGGCGGATATATTCGGTACAGCCTCTCCGCCGTGTCAGGTGTATCCCTCAGGAGGCGGCATTATGCGCCGCATACTTTATACCAGGCGTGTCGCCGGTGCTCCAGCGCCGCATTTCTTCGAGAAGCGCCGCGAAAAGCATCGCGGCAAGAAAGGATCAACGATCGTTTAAAATTGAAGCAAGACAGGAGAACGCGACCCGATTCGCGATCCCGTTGAATCCGCCCGTTTCGAACACTTTTCCCTCTTTCTCTATCAGCTTTCCTTCGCTCTCTATGAGCGACCACCCCCCCCCCCCCCCCTCTCTCTCTCTCTTTCTCTCCCTATCACCGTCACCTCTCGCTTCCTCCGCCGGCCATTTGCGTTAAGTCTAAGCCATTCAGATTTATGATCGGTTTAGCCAGGAGAATCGATTCTGCGGCTGGTATAAAGAATCGTTTCCGTGCATTATAGCGCAACAACGCCGGTTAAAGGCAGCGTCGCTTAAAACCGGCCCTGACAAATGGCCCGGCCCACAGAAATCGCCGCTAATCGCTCCGAGAGCGCGACCGTCGACCGTCGACCGGCCGCCATCCCTTTTCTCCGCGATACCCGCCGATTAAACCACTTTTGCGGTCGGTCCGCGGGGTCGCCGTTCTTACGTTATTAAGCGAGAGTTATGCCCCGTCCTCTCATCCGAGATATCACTAGCCAGGGACGACGGTCAATCTTGCCGGGATCCTCCCCGAGGTCTAACTAGCGGAATAAAAAGCTGGACACCTTGCTCGTTTCGATCCCCGGGATCCACGATTATTTCCGTACCACTGATCGAATCATGACATCACCGAAAAAATGTCTGCCCACGTGAATGGCTAATAAAAAGCTCGAATTGTTGGTATAATGGTTTTCGTTATTTTTATTTTCTACACTAGAGTGAACTTACAAAATGTTTGATTTGTCTGCAGATCTTTGAATAAATAGTAAAAAGCGTTGAGGTTTCCTTCTGCCTTCAGTCATGCTATATTTTATAAAGAAGCAACTTACTTTAATCGTAACTAATATTTCAACTGTTAATATTTCAACTACTAATGTTTCAACAATTAAATTTTTATTTTGGATTATCAGATACTCTATAATGTTATTTGAACCAAAACATAGGGCTCGTTGTAGTGTAAATACGGTTACTGTACTGTACATCGTATCTACGTGATGCATTTGATTATACTGCGCTGCATCCATACATCCTACGTAACGCATAGGATTGGTTAGGATCAGCGTTGACCAAAATTGATTTAACCAATAATAATATTCCTCGGAAATAATTGTTGTAATTGTTGTAATTAGATAGTATTTACAGATAGATCACAGCAATTAGATTACAGTAATTAGTAATTATCTACGGTAGCAGTGTTGATCTAATTGTAGTTCACACTTTAAATCAAACAAAAAGAAAGCACATGATATGTGCAAAGATACAGAACAAGGATTAAGACATCTGTTAAATAAAACCTTTTTACATGATTTTAAATAAAATCGAAACATGAAACTAACAGGGGATGACGTATTATTCGATGGAATCTATGTATAATAGAGGAACTATAGATGGTCCGCAGCATGCGGACATAATGCTTAATGGAACGTGTAGATATAGTTCGTGTCAAAGACTTGGACACTGAAGTGATAATAATCTCAACGCAGCTATTCAGAAGCTAGAGCACATTCCTAACTTCGCGTATAAATTATTCAACTCTTTACACTCGAATTGTGACACCATTAAAAGTTGTAATATCACGTTCCAAAATAATGTCTACATGATCTTTGATTACACTGGATTGTTGCAATAGTAATTTCAGTATTTTTGTAAGCTATCTGTTTGGAAAACCGAAGTCACTTTCGCAGCCACCAAATATTTAACAAACTGTTAAAAAAAAGTAATTGAATCGTAAGATCTAATTTCATATGCATAAAATGCATCGAGTGATGTGAAATGGAAATGCAGTACATATTTGATAAAGTAATTGATTTGGGTATTAATAAATGATGGAAAACTTGATGGTAGACAGTAAAATACATGTGCAAATACATGACAGTAAATTTACATATTGCTCGCTACAATAAGTATAAAAAAGCGATCTGCTTATATTAAAATTATTATTATATAAAATATTTAAATATGTGTTCCTTTGTTTTCAATCAAGTATTTATCGAAACAAATTGTTTTTGTCGCATACATAAACACTTATTAAATTGGAAAAATGACGACCGGATGAAGGTTAATAGAAGCGCATAAAATACCGGCAATTTCCGAACACCCTAAAAACTAGGACTCGTAGAGACGCTAAATGAGAGGCAATTAATTTCCGAATCGTATAGTACGAGTAACGAGAAGGGAGCGGCAGGGCAACAAGAAAATAGATAAACGGTCGGTTTCAGGGTGCGACGTTGTCGCACGCGTCGTTTGGTACGCGTGGCGTAAATCGTTCACGGTCAATTTCCGAAGAGATCTTTCGGTCGTTGGTGTCGCCCCGAGTGGATCAACCGTCAGGATTTCTTTCTTAGGCCCGGGTATCCACCGTCGCAAACACGAAAACGGAACAGCAGGCGGTCTCGCAGCGGCACGATGACGGCGCCGCGTCAACGAGAATATATCAGGCAGCTGCCGCGCGGACGAATTCAAAGGTGGTTGGGGGTCGGTGCACCTGATTGCCCGACATCCATCTACCCCCACCGACAGAAGGTGTAGAAACTCGACGGGAATCCAGCCCCTCTGGACGTTCGACAGAGAATGAACACACGCGCGCGCACGCCGCTAGCGGATATAATGGCTTTCTAATTGCGCTGCGCGCCAGCTGATTTCGTGCGGGACTGCGAAATTAAGAGACAGCGGAAGGAAAACGGGAGGGCGGCGAAAGCGGCCATTATGAATAAAAAGAATCGTCGTACTTGAAAATTGTGGCAATCTACTTGCTGATCGAATTCACTTCTGGGTAAGATATACAGTGAAACGAATACCTTTTTCGCAGGTAACATGTGTATGGATTTGTTGCATTTATGATAAATATTAATAGGTGAAACGCAAATAGTGATACTGGTAGATTAATTCAATAATTTCCTTATATTATGCATATTTCATTAAAATGATTCCAGGTAGAGATAAATGTCTATCGTGACTTTGTTTTTTTTTGCAACTAATGCATAGTTGCAAAAATAATGCAACGTTTATATCTTGTGCAAAGATCCACAATTTATGACTTAAGACAGTTTATGTCTTTAATTATTCTTTTTATTGTACATTGTACCTACCCATATTGGTTACTATGTAATTTAATTCTAATATAATTATATAGTAATGTAATTACATAATGTAACTAAAGTATTTGTACAATGTCATAATAAAGATACATTTGAAGAAATTGAAACATTAAAATTGATTTACAATTTTAGTTGTTTTGTAAACGTGCGTTAAAATGTGAGAAAAAACTTAGTTTAGGATAAAATACGGAACATCCGTGAATGACATCAAAGTTGCCACCGAAATGAAGTAAGCTATGAATAATACAAAAGCACATCACCAAAACGTAACTCCGGCAAACTACGTTATCGTAGGACAGTTGTCAAATAAGCAGCGTCGCAGCACAACGTTCGACATCCCCAAACGAAGATTGGAAGAATCATGCCGGAAGACAAATGGGAATTCATTATTACAAAGCCCGGACATACGCGATTCAATTCGCCCATTACGATCGAATAATGTAGAGGCGGAAAAAGTTTCTGTACCGATAAATCTGATCGTCGATACGCGTCCCTCGCGGATCGGATAATGGATCGGATACAATCGGCCCCGAAAGAAAGATACATCGGCTTGGTATTCGCGACGCCAATTGTTGGCGGTGGCTGTCGTCGTCCGCGACGAGGAAAAGGGAGCACACGGTCGCAAGAAGTTATGGAGTCCAGACGGCGAGGGGTGTTCCCGGCGGCGGGGAGCGCCGACAGCGCGAGATTTTTCGGAAATTGACCGTAAACGACCGGGTCAATTTACGCTCGCCGGGCGAAAGTGACGGCTGGTTTCTCCTGAATCGATGCGAGACGTCCGCCGCCCACGGAGGGTGGCGGAAAAAAAATGGGAATTTAAACGACCTCCGCCACGCGAAGCTTTCTAGAATCTTAATTGGAGTAGAAGACAAAGGCGAGGGCGGGGGGGCTGTCGCGAAAGGGAAAATTACGCCCGGCGTTCGGAAGCGTCTGGAAAAACAGCCGGAGTCCCTCGTAACGAACGGCCCTCGAAGACAAACGGAGGCGACGCGATTCCGCGGGTCAATTTACATCCGTAATGGCGACTTCCGAGATCGCGGGACCGTGATTCGCGATTCATTGGACCGACGCGCGCTCGTCGCGCGGCAACGTTTCAACGACCGGTCTCCCGACCGCGTCCATTTTCGAGGAGTTAATATTCAAAATGAACGTTACAGCGAGGGGGCCAGGGCTACCGTTAATCTTCGATGGCATGTGGGACCACTCACGGCGCGCCGCAGCTCGCTTTATCGTGCTCGCGTTAATTATGCAAATGAATAATTAGCATTTCGATTATTTCGAACGACGCCACCTACTCCGGGACCAGCCGAAAATTTATCGCGATCCCCTCTCCGCGCGCCCGCGCGCGCGCGAATCCGTCGATGGACGCCTCTCTCTTTCTCCGGTCGCCGGATGTTTCCTCGGCTTTGACGCGGCGGCCTCGTGAAGCTGTCGTCGGGGCTATTAATATTAAACTAGACGATAAGTTACGACGCGTGCCGGTTTCGGACCGGTCGATTCGTCGGCGAGCGAGCCTCCTCGTAAAACACGCGAGAGATTTCATAATGAAGACGCCGGGAGGCGGAGCGTGTTGTCGCGAATACGAGGGACGCCCGATATCCTCCAAGAGAAACTCTGTCCGACGCGCGGAACGACTCGCCGGAAAAGAAGCGTGGCTACAAGGGTACCGACGGATCGGGTGCCTACGAATATTAATCGGGCCGAATTTACCGCGAGAGCCCGATTCCACGAATCCTCGACGGTTGATCAATGCGAGAGGCGAATCGACTCGACTGCAGAAATAAACTGTTAGGCTTATGAATATATTCATACCCGGTTCATCAATATTCAAAACCTACTTTCCCGACTGTGCTTAAATTCACTGAAATCGGATGTGCCGGGATCGCGCGCCGGCCGACGGGGACCAGCCGATTCTCGGTTTCTCATCGTAAAAGTTTACGACCGCTCGATTTCCGACGGTAGACTGAGAAAATGGGATGCTCCGATTCCATCGAAGGACCCCGATGACCTGTCGGTCGTGCAAGTCCCGACGAACACCGATTTGCTCGGGGTCCGAGCCGTGGAAGAGCAACCTGCTCGAAGAACAAACGTCCTAAACCGACCGATCGCGATCGTCCGCCGGCCGCGCCGGTTCGACGTGTTCTCGCGAATTCGATGTCCGCTTGGACCGATTCCAATTCCGTTTCTGCCCCCTTTCTCTTTCGCCTATCATTGCCTGTTGCATCATTTCGAGACGGTCACGGGCTCCCGAACGTGAGATGTATCCCGAGGGTCCGCGAAAGAACCGCATCGCGAACCAGTCCACGTCTCGATTCGGAGGATCTACGGTGGCCCCGGCAAATAGATCACTCCGCTAATGGACGGTCTGCCTCTCTCCATCTCTCCGCCCCGATATTCTCGGTGGCCACCACGACCAGCGCCTCCGGGGGCTGGAAATTAGCAAGTCTTAAGAGAGAGAGATCCCCCGCGAGTTAATCGTCGGGCCGATTTCAGCGGCGTCGCTCTCGGACAATTTGCCGCGACGAAATTTCATTTGTCCCCCTTTCTCCCTCTCGCGTGGAACGGCTCGCTTGGCCAGCTCCTTGCGACCCCAACGCGAGGGTCTCTTCTCGCTAATCCACCTTATTCGCTCTTCATCTTCGCCGACCTCCTTCGATCTCCCCGCCCCGAACGATTCCGTCGCGGCTTAACGGATTAATCGATGTTATCCCGACTGTCCCGGAGCCGAAAACCGTGGAAACGTCGCTCGGCTCGAGTCCCGGGCCCCATTCATGTCGGAACGTAGAACGAAATCAGATTCCAGCTCGACGGCCGTCGGCTCGCGAACAATAAGTCGGATTAAGGGAGGCCTGCCCCGAACGGAGCGACACGCGGCTCAACCGATCGATGATGCAGTCATCGATCGAGGTTGCGTCCGAGGCTTCACGGTTGATCTTGTTTCCCGGGATCGCTGGACTTTTGGAGCACGAGGGGCCCGCGACCCTTCCTCTAACCTAGCCGGTCTCAATGTCTCCCGAGGAGTAGTTTTAAAATTGTGTGGGGCGTATGTTATCTATGAACGCTTCCATTCCTTAGAAAAACCTATCGAAAATTTCTCGCTGCATCGGAGAAGAATATCGTATAATTTTTCAATGATTCATGTCACGACACAAGCATCACCAATTTCCCGGACCGCGGCGTCAAAGCGCTCGATTCACGTGGCGAGTTCACGTCACTCAGAACGCGGCGGCGGCGGCAAGTGTAAAATCTGCAGAATGCTCACCTCAGATACCGCACCGCGAACTCGCGTACGTCGATCAGGAACGGAACGAGCACACACCGAACAGCACGTAAAAAATCATCGATCACAGACCGGCTTCCTCGATGTTCCCGCCTTTTCCGGGGATCTCGTATAAAACTGCGCACTGGATCACCTTCCGGGGCCGCACGTGTGGCATGTACAAAACGCACTGTGTCCTATCAACTGATACTATCTTTCAACAAAAAAAAAAAAAATAGGATCACGGAGCCCACCGGAACTGTGGAAAGAAAAAGGAAAGGGGGCAACGGTCACACGCGTTACGTCCGCAGTCACTGCGCGGTCGTCGGTCACTGATTATCTTTGCAGTTTAGGTGTGTTTCGCGCGGACGGGTCCGTACGGAGCAGGGCCCCCATTGAGTGCGAGACACGTTCCGCGAGGCAAACGATCAACCAAAAACAACGTACCAACCTACACCGTACCGTCACGGCGCCACGGCACTAACTGACAGGCTGACGAGAACCTCCAGTTGCTCGTTGGTGGGAAGCCGGCGGGGCGAGGGGCGCGACGACGATAACACCGTCTCTGTTCCACCGCACGGAGGCTCGGCTCTCTCGTGTTCGGCCTCTTCCTGTCTCTCTTGCTCCCGTTCTATTGCCACCTAGTGGCGGGCTCGCAAACTCGTTCTCCGGTACGGGCCTCCACCTCCCTTTCGGCGAACGGATCGGTGGGGGTGAAACGAGCACGTGGACCCGCTAAAGAGGGAGGTCCGAGCCGGCCAGCGGTGGGGGGAACAGGCAACCCCGGCTTGCTTTGGGGTGAGGTTGCAAAATATGTTGTAGAAATGGGGTGGCCGATGAATGCGGTCGCCCGTAGACTAGGGATTTTATTGATCTTTTTTCCAACCCCACGCGAACGGGGGTTGGGGGAGGGCCGTGTGCACTCGCGCACGCTTAATTAAGCGGCCGGACTTACGTCGCATGTATATGTGCCGCCGTGCCCTGCCTTCGTGCCCCACGGACTCGCGATACCTAGCCGTTTCGACGATCGGCTGGAATCACCTGATCGATCGATCGATCGATCTGCGGTAAGATCGACCCATTGAAATTAAACGAACTGGGGCTGGTTCTGGTGACTATCGATGTCTCGATTGAATTTCCTTGGGTCGCGCCTGACGCGAGACTGTGGTTCCTTCGACATATGATCTTGTTGTTTGCTGGTACCAATTTGTATCGGGTTCTTGTTTCTGTGGCTCGGGATTTTCGGTAGATTTGGTTTCTTAAGACTTTATCGACCGGTATCCTATAAATCGGATTTTCCCCCCGATCGGTAGCCTGCGCATCGGTTGCCATAATAACAATTAATTTGTTATCTATTATTGAGATAAATGTGTTAAATTGTACTACAAGTTCTAATATTATTATATAAATTTTTAAATATTAAATACCGTTCGGGATTAATAAGATAAATAAGAACAAAATAGAAACGATAATTTTTACGACCGGATGACCGGTTGATAAAGTGTTAACCCCTTGCTGTACCATTTTCTGTACAATTACTATGATTAGAATTTTTCTGATCGCACTAATTTCTTAGAAGGGAAATGAATTTTATACCTATTGTATACCTACATCTAATTGAATGATCAAATATTAGTGACAAGGGAACAAAATTTGATTCATGGGTACAGAAACAGATAAACGTTCATACCTAACACCTTATTACTAGAAATCTCCATCACGAGCCCGACTCGTCAAAGTACAGCAACGGGTTAATTGGTTCTCCTTCGGGTTATCCAATCATGAGTGTAGGGTAGGGTGGACCTTATTTTTCGGATATCGAATTTTCTTCGAGAAACTTGCCAAACTTATGCTACTAGATAAAAGAATAACATATGCGAAATCTAAAATTTTCTAGGGTGCCGTTTCGTGGGAACGGAACATATATCAATGGGAACACGAGCCGTATCAAATCTGAAATTGTTTCAATTTTTCTAAATCACTATAATCTACCGCAATTATAATTTCATCGTTGTAATCTATCGTTACATTTTTCTACTTTTCTGAATTAATTTTTTCGCGGTCTATAAGAATATATAAAAAATATATAATTGCGTTAACAAATTCATGATTTTGAAATTGCAAGAATCGATTTTGAAGAATAATATCGGTTTCTGGTTTCTTTCATGTTTCATCAAACAATACAACTTCTATTCAAAACATTTTTTCATATGTTCATAAATAACGAAGGTATATTGACATGAAATCGGCTTTTTCTCCCGATGGATAGCCTGTGAATCGGTTGCAATAATAACCATTAATTTTGTATCTAGTATTATGATAAATGTGTTACATTGTACTACAAGCTTAAATACTATGATATAACTTTTTAAACATTAAATATCTTTTGCGATTAATAAGATAAATAATAAGGTTGTATCATTCCAATATAAAGGAAGCAAATTCTAATAGTAAATGATATTCTTTTATTTTCAAAAATAACAACATTATTAGTATCTCTATACAAATTTCGTTCACTCTAATTATTCATTTCTTTATCCTTCTAGTAAATTAAGACCTACCAAGAAATTCTAGTCGCTGTAACCATAAAAGAAATCACAACGTAAGTGGTTAAACGAGTCCAAGAAAATCTGAAGGTAACAGAGAACGAACAGACGCAGAATTAATTTCTATATTGATTTCCAGCAAAAGCATGGTTCTTCGGGGGGGGGGGGGAAACAGTAACGAGAACGTATCGATCGTCGAGCAGGCGTTAGCGGGCGGATGTAAATCATAAATAAAACAGAAAGTAACCGGGCTATATTAATCATACATCCGCAGGGATAGGTCGATCCTTAATCCCGGGCTGATCAATTCCCGGGCCTTCACGAGGATTTATCGTTGTCGTAGCCCTAAAGGCCCATAAAATCGCGGGAATTGTAAGATATTGTGTCTTGTCAGTTTCGGGCATCGACTCGTTCGATCGCGGTGGGGGCAGCGCGAGGCGTCGAGATTCGGATTAATGTTTATGGCGCCCCAGAGTACACCGTGGAATCCTCGGCCCGGACGTAGAGTGTATAACAACCTGACAAGTATTAAGAATCGATACCGCGGCTCGCGTTTTATGACTTATCGCCGCGGCGCTGACGTCTCGCGAGAGAGCCGCCTTTCGGCCTCGTCGCCGTTGCACGGGCTCGACCGTCCGATAATTAACCGGGAGGTGAGGGTTAGTCGAAGACGATTTCACGGTAGAGCAAGAATCGGGCGGATGTTGAAACTTGGTGCCCGATCGGCGAATCCATTTCCGCGTCAATCACGGAATAAACACGATTAATCGTTTCGGACAACTTTGTCCCCACCGAAGTTCCCCGATGCCGCGCGGGGACGCGGCCCCGGCATCGGCTTCGGCGCGACGAGACGCGACGAGCCTTAAAGTGGATTTACTCGATCCGAATGTATTACCGGCTGGGGGTCGAGAAGCAGCTACTCCGCTCAAAGAGTTCGCCGACTGAAAGCGTGCGCTAATTAGCGATTCGATCACGAAGCATCCGATGCCGGGAGACAACGTCGCCGCCTTCGCTGGTTTCCCTTTGATCCCCCTTCATCTCCGTTTCATTCTCTCGCCCTCTTTGCTATCCTTTCGCAACGATTCCCGTTCACGCGGCTACGCGCGGCGAGACGCATGCACAGGCTGCGGCGGAAGGTGCAAGGTGCACGCGCGATCGTAACAGAGGTTCAAAGGAGAAATTAGCAAAGCCTAGGTGGCGTGGCGCTTTTGAAGCTCGCAATTTCCCTACTGAAAATGTCCTGAGAACCCCGTACACCGATACGAGCTCGTGTCCGTGGACAACAGGATACAGAAGAGTTTACGCCCCCGCACTTCTTTCTCTCCTTCTCCGTTTGCATCGGGAAACGTACCCTATGGATAGGTATCGCTGACAAGCGTATCGCGATAAAAAAGGATTCGACGAGGAAAAAGGATTCCGGTCCGCGGGTACAAATTAACCGGTGATTGCGAGACCCTTTACGACGCCACCGACGAAGAAGAGGATCAGAGATTCCCCTCTGTGGTCCAACAATTTCTCTCTCTCTCTCTCTCTCCCTCCCTCTCTCTCTCCCTCTCGCTTCTCTGTCTCTTCCAGCTCCTCTTCCCTCCTCGACGGTCCCCGTCCCCGGACCAATCCTGGCGCGAACCGGGGGAGAAGGACATGCGCCCGCAGACAAGAGATCTAATATACCCGACGGTTACATTAGCCGGATTTAATTTAAGCCTCGACCCCACCGCGCCTAGCGTGAAGCTTAGCATTCGACCTACCGCGGGCGAGAATACTCGCTGAAATCGAGAGAAAGGAAGAGCGGAAGGTGAAACAGCGGGCGTCGACAGACGGTGGCGTGCCGGTAGCGAGACGCTGCCAGTTTATTGTAATTGCACTGTCGCGCGAGAGTACCCCGCTCCCACGGACACAGAGAGCCCCCGGTAGTCGCGCTAATGCCCGACCGTTTCGCAACTTACCCGGAACGGCAGGACAGCTTCATTAACGGCAAAAAATCACCGTGACGAGCGGCACTCCTTTCTTCTTCCGCCGCGCCGCGCCGAACCCGGCCGCTTCACCTGGCTCGTGCGTTTAGGTCAATGACGCGGGAGTTGGCCCCGCATTGTATTATCTTTGGGCCGTTTGCTCCGCGGCCGCGTTAACTGATGGTCTCCACCCTGCCGGAACGAAAGAAGGCTCCCGGTGCTCCATCTTGGTTGCTTCGTTTAAATGTTTTCAAAATTGCTCGCCGCCGCGGACCGAATTCCCTGGGAAATGGTGTACGAGGGTCGGTCGACGAGTTAGTTACCCCCTTCCCGTGTTCACGATACGAATTTCGGAATAAGAATTGCGTTCCGCGCGCCGAGGATTTAAGAATTGTAGCTCGAAAGAATTCTAGTCTCTGGCTTTTTCACACTGTTTACACTGTTCTTTTGACGTTTTAGAGTACTAAATTGTGCTTTTTTGTTTCTTACTTCGTAATATTCTAAACATCTTGAAAATTGAAAAAATGTTTTTGTTCTCACTAAAATTAGAATTTATATAACCAATAGTTACGACTCTTGTATGCACGATGAGCATACTCGTCGTGACACGAAATACTAACACTTCTCTGATATTCTCGTCAAACACAGGTAACAAATGGACCTTTCAAGTGTTTTAAGAAAATCGACATGTTACTTGCAATCTACCGAGGTGTCAACATTCGCTTACATTTTCAGGGGCCTCGTTCGACATTAAAGAATCGCACTTGCTACACAATATGCAAGCTATCTAATGCGCTTCTCGAGTACAGCGCTGTTTCAAAGGTTCCGGACCAAAAAATGTTAAACAGCGAGATACGCGACTCAAGAATAGAAGTATTATGGTTGTCAAATATTGGAGTTGCGGCCCTCCTTTTACAAAGTTCACGGTCACTATTGACTTTTTAAATGGTATAGTCTCTCAGTAATATCTTTTGCTTACCCAGCTAGTCAGGTATCTTTGTTGGCTATCGATAACCCCCCACCACCTTCCCGCGACGCTACTCAAAGGACACGTTCGAGTGTACTTGTAGACCCATGGAGTGATCCTAGAACGAGTACTTGTGGGCTCGTGGGCCGGTGACCCTAGAAAACAGTCTAGCCGCATCTAGTGTCCCTGGAAAGGGACACTAGTCCTCGAAAGACAACCCGGAATCATCGAAGTGGTCGTCGAAGACCATCGCAAGTGTTTTCGGTAGGCACTTGAAGGACCACCAAAGTTCCTTCGGTAAACAGTTTTGGGTTATTAATAGCGGGAACGCGACGGGTAAACAAACTTTGCTCTGAATATGGTAGTCCCTTGATTAATCGAACATTGATGATTGAAAACTTGAAGAAATCCCTGAAGAGAAAAGTTATGATTAGACCGAGGATTTCATGCATTAATCACTGAAGCGAGCAGGCGAAACTCTGAACAGTAAATGCAGAAGGGAAATTTAACAACGCTGTTAATATTTTTATATATTATATAAAATATATAATATTTTCAAGTTATTTAACATATTAAGAATGCAAATGAATTGCTACATAACTTTTGTTTATTGCAATCGAGATAGAGCATTTTTATTGTGCATAAAAACCCGCAGTCTTTATGTTAAGAATCTTGTCAATTATTACCATTTTTCTTCTCCCTAAGTGAAAATGTGATAAAAATCTGGTGAAATAGGTGAGAATATAATAAAGTTATTGTTTCATAAACATGTCTGAATCATTATTATCTCTATAAACTTTGTTGGTATAAAATGACATTTAGTGGCAATATAATGAAGAAATATTTTTACATTTTTGCCATCATATACTGGCTATTTATCACAGAGCTAGCAGTTTGTTTATATCCTTACAGAAAATATTCAAACACTGATAACTACTGTCTGCATGACTTCGTATGCGCACAGAAGAGCGCGGAGTAACTAGGTACCGAATAAACAAATTTCATCCAACCGGAAGCGCGCTGGCCGCATCAAACATTCTCCGGCAAACTTGGCCAGAAAAAAGACCACCATAATACTGTCATCAGGCCTGACGTATAACATCAACAACGGTCGGAGAGTTTTCCAATTCAATGTTTCTTAGTTCCTCATTTCCGTCTGGTGCTCCGCGAGGCAGCGACAAATAGGACGGGCCGGGAAGAGGGCTAAGCTCATTCTTATTTATGAAAGACGGAGACGACGACGACGACGGCGAAGACGACGGCGAAGAGGAAGAGGAAGAGGAAGAGGAAGAGGAAGAGGAGGAAGAAGAAGAAGAAGAAGAAGAAGAAGCACCGTCGGAGTCCATTCGTCGGCCAGGCAAATATATCGCGTTCGCGTCGGCGTGCACACAGTGCACATACGCTGCGCGTCTCGCGCAATAGTAAGGAGCGCAAAGTGTTCACGCTGGAAACTTTTGCAGCTTGTAGGTGGAAAAGTTTTCGGGGCGGTCGCTCGGCTCCGAGATCGCGCGTTTCATTGTTACTTTTGTGCGTTTTGGAGAGAGCAGAAGACGGTGCCGGTAGGAGAACGTTGCGGTGCGGCGACGGCGACGGCGTCGCCCCGGGGATGTATGGGCGCAAATAAAACTGCCCCGTCGGTCGAACTTGCCGCGGCGACCGTTTTTACTGGTTTATGACACCAGTAAATCTTCGTTGCCGCGGGAGCATCGGCTATCGCCCGGCAAGGAGCAACGCGGCGGCCGCCAGAGCATTGACAAGGTCAGTGTGTCGATGGCGCGGAAGACACGGATTTCGGTTATCCGGCGCGCGTTCGCCTCGAACGCGGCCCGAACTTTCTTGCGAACCTCGGCTCTCGACCGAAAACCCGGCCACCTTTTATGGCTTCCATCCCCACGGCCGCACAATGTCCGATCTGATTAGGTCGGAAAAAATCAGCCCTTATTAAGACGTCCACTCGTTAGACCCGCGCCGCGTCACCGGGGTAATTTATGACCGCAGTAAATCCTCGCAGCTACCGTGGAAGGACGTTTACAAGTGGTGGAACAACTGGCTCGGTCGCAGGAGGTCACTGTGCCAATGGGATAAGCCCCCTGTCCTTCGTGGTCCCTTCAAAGGGCAGGCTCCTTTGACTTCGCGCCACAAAAGAAAACTCGGTCAGAAGGATACACCGCGCAGCTTTTCCTATCTTATAGAAACCATCCCTCGGGCGCTTGGTCCACTGTTTTACAACGTTCTTAAATCTTGTGTGACCGTAGCTTCGAATCCTTTTTCTTGGCCACTTTCGAATCCTTTTGAGAGGACTCGCGGTCAGGGGTCACGTTCGGCTGGTAAACAACGTGGGAAGGAAACTGGACGCGGTGTTTGTGCGTTTTGCCGCTTTCATAACAGAGGCTGTGACGTTATCGCGCGAGGAACAAGTATCGCTCGTCGCGACGGCTTCAAAGAGATTTTTCTGGCGCTGCGACACACGCGTTCCGGATGTTTATTGACATGCTCTTTCGGCAAATAGAAATTGTTATCTGCTAATTCGTATGACCTATTTTTTAGTCGAATAACTTCGTTTTGTAAATTTATTTTGGAGCGTACACGTGTAGTAATTATATGAATTGTTGCAGTTCTGTTGCAGCGTAATTAGTTTACGATTTATTTATGTATTTACGGAATAGATATTCGAATAAGATATAGTCTATCCCGGATAAAAATATCTAGGCTTTCGAAATATATACATATTTTATTAAGCGAAAGAGGTATTATTTTATATTTCCTAATTTTTTAAACAAATGGTCAATTATTTTATAAGACCTACAACTGTACGCGCTGCCCTATTTTATTACCCCGTTTTCTTTGCGAAATGATTATGTGAAACATTTCCCTGGACTGCAAAGGACAACACGAGAAATCGATTTTCTAAGTCTCGGGAGCTATTTGAAAAAGGTTTCGCGGCCGATGGTCACGTTCAGGTGGTAAATAACGCAGGAAAGAAGCGAGCGCGCGCAGCGTTTTGCACCTTTTGCAGCGCGGAGGGTTTAGCGTTATCGCGCGAGAAACAAGTCCCTTAACGATCGAACGGTATTAATGGATTCCATAGTTTCCTCTATATTTAACATCGTTTTCATGTTTATCCCGGGCACTTTTCTGCTGCGTATCGATCCGGTCGTCGCATAAACCGGCCAGGTAAATACGTTAAGGAAATACATACCGTGTAGCGCGAGATGCATCAGTTCGACCAGGTGCAAAATAAATTCCTCTATTTATCGCGTCGGTCGAAGTGGTCTTTAGCCGCGGCCAATAGGAAACCATTATAGTTTCGCGGTGTTTTCCTTGAGAATTTGATGTTGTTTGCGCGCACTCGAGGCGGGTGAACACGCGCGTCGCTCGCCGTAAAGGCGGCGCGCGGCCGCCGGGATTTTATTGGGAAACGGAAATCCGTTCTCGCGTGGGTGCCTTTAACCGGGATTCGAATAAATTGCGCGTCTTACGAACACCTCGATCGCAGAGGAGTCCTCTGGCAGGACATTTCTTTCGCAGCGTGCGCGCGCGCGCGCGCGCGAGCAACACAAAGAGCGTGTTTACGGTGGAATCACGGCATTACCTGCTGAACGGCCTCCGCGGGATCCCGACGGTGTTTCGTTTGGTCCCGCATGCAAATCGCGGACCGGTCGCCGTTTAAGAGCCTAAATTACCGCTC
Organism: Augochlora pura; assembly: GCF_028453695.1. Lineage (NCBI taxonomy): Eukaryota > Metazoa > Arthropoda > Insecta > Hymenoptera > Halictidae > Augochlora > Augochlora pura. The sequence goes on from NC_135778.1 coordinate 12,118,286, forward strand.
GTCTCGCCGCGGCTAAGAACCCGCTCCAGCGAAATTCGGCGGATGTAGCCGGCGCGTCGGTGCTCTTTTTTTAATTACCAGACGAATCGGGAATAAACCGTACACGGGCGCGAACGTACAAAGAATTTTGAGGAACACGCTCCCGCCGACGCCGCGGCACACGTTATTTACATTATTCATTAAATACTTTCGCCATTTACATAAATACCGGCGCGGACCGTACGATCGTACTCGCGAAAAATTACGAACGGCCCACTCTGTATGCAAAATGGGAATTATTTGCGAGACAGACGCCGCGCCGGTCCTTGCCGATCTACCTACGGATGGGAACGCGTTTAACACGGCCGGTGTTAAGTGGCGGCTAACGATCGATCGACTTTTTCTTCGCGCTATGGAGTTCGATATGGATCAAGTAAATTCAGAAGAGTTAGCGGGACGTCGTCTATATCATTGCGTTATTGATACAAGAAATGTTAATTAATGAGGCAGGTACTGACTGTGGCGTAGATCGTAATAGGACGTACTATTCGGAAAATATTCGATACGTACAGTCGGGCACGAAAATATTCGGACACTGCTATGGTTTTGACTCTTATAATCCGTACTTCAGAAATGTAAACAATGAGAACAAACAGAGATTTCACGTATGTTAACTATGCAGTGTGTGGTTTACAAAATCGTAAGAAAGCTTTGTTTGCGATACGTGGTTATTTAACTAGTAAAAGAAAAACGGAAAGTACGCTTATTTTCATGCCACGAAAATATTCGGACACGTGCTACAATTCTCAAGTTTCCAGGTTCCAGGAACTGACAGAAACAATGTTTCGAAACATATAATTCGTACTATGTATAATGATGACTGTACTGTGTATTCTTACAATTTTTCTGATTTTTCTGAAAAAGTGGACATAATCATTAAAGTGTAATGTGAAACGTTTCACTGTAAGTAATAGCTTGAAACGTCTTTCAATAAAGACATTTTCAATCTTTACAAGATTGAAGACCACATTCACCTTGCTTCGTCACGCAGAGATAACTCTATCTGTACCTGGCAGAGAGAACGTTATCTCTAAACAGTGATACTTAACAAAGTACATACATTACGACCGTGAATCATAGCCGAGAAAGACCGAGAGAAAAAAGGCAAAGACAGTGTTTAAGGTAAGAATTCATTCTAAGATACTGACCAGCGTCTAGCAAACGCGAATGGGCTTTCTCAGGCCCGCGCACGCAAACCAGTTTGAGCCGAACTCAATAGTCTGCTGGCAATAAATCTACATAAAAGCGGAGCTGTTTAATAATTTCGCCATCGCTTTCTTGCATCGGGCCCCGCCGACGAGGGAGACCGTAGCCTTCGTACCGCGGCCAAATAATAACAGCTACCCCGCGGCTGAAATACCACCGCGCTCCAGGTGTATTCTAACGCCACCGGTTCACCTTGATTCGCATAGGGTCCACCCGGCGCTGGTGCCCCTCTGCCGATAGCCGCGCCGTACCCCGTATTCAGCCGGCCATAATTTTCGTGAACCCCGGCCGAAATCACGACAACCCATCATCGCGACGATCGGACACTCTCCCGCTCTCGGTATCTCTCGCGAGAGGTTACCGGCTACCCTATCCCACCCCGTCCGCAGTCCCGCTTCGACGGCCATCTCGAGTTTCGGCGAGCGCTCGGAACAATTCGCCGGAACCAATAAACGGGCCGCGTAACGAATGTCGAGAAGTATTTACGAACCTCGGTTGCACCCACGTCAGAAACAGCGGTCCACTCAGAGTTTCACCGGAACGGTTAGCCACCTCCCCGCCTCTGCCACCCTCGAGCACCGAAAACGAAACGAATCGGGGATTCGGACAATACGTTGCAGCTTCGACGCGGCCTCACCGACACGCTCGCACACGCACGTGCGTGCCAATCCATTACCCGAATTGGCTTATTGAAATTTCTCGGGGCTGACGGGCAACGGATGGAGATCCGCTCGTTTCTGCTCCGCCACTTACCGGCCCGCCGCTCCAATTCACCAAGGTGAAGGGTGTCCATCCACGGGCGGCACACCCTCGCGACTCCTTCCCACTTGGGGGATGCTCAAGGAGGGGGCGCCCGCGCTCCCGCCATTTAATCTTCCGACTTACCGTGCACATTTAATTATTGCCAGCCATTCGAACGGCACAGAGCGGAAAACGATCTTTGTCTACGCGACCGAGACGCCGTATCGAGTGAAATTAACGCTGATTTCATTAGCATTGTCCTGACCGTGACAGCGGCCGTTTCGCGTGACTCCCATGCAAATATTGAGACCGCGACGAATCGCGGCCGGGGTTCGACTCTTCGCGGTTGATTAGGGGACCGGCTGCGACGCTCGCACGAGGGCTGACAGCGGCCCGTTTAACGCGTTGACAGATTGCCGACTCGGACTTTTTCGTGCGAATCGGGTTACTTATTGTTTATGATAATGTGTCATGTTGAGTGATGTGTTTTGACGTAACTTGACATTGCAGACAACGTTTGTTCATATATTACTGTGGTTAATCATTTGTTTTAAGTTATATTAGGTTGGTGCATATGAAATGCGGGATGTTTAAGTAAATACATAAATCTGTATATCTTTTTTCAAAAGCTGTTGATTTAATCAAAATATACTCCGTTTGCGTTACTACACCTTTTTCAACGAGATTTTAATGCAGAAATGCCTGTCTTAAACAAATTCTGATCTTTAGAATTAATATACTCTGATATGGAATATTTCAGACTGTCTTTATTTATATACTGTTTAGCCCGTCAAAACTGTGCTAAATGTTTAAAGTAGTGAAAGTTGGTTGGTGAAAGATCTATATTTTCTAAAATTTTATATTTTACTTTTGATTAAATCAATAGCTTTTGAAAAGAGATTTTACATACTCACTTAAAAATCCGATATTTCATATGCACCAACCTAATATATTTCGATAGCATAGCGATTTATCAATTGTATATAATTTCAATTTATAATTTGTAAATACGTATATAAATTAAGAAATAATTACGCATTTTCGATTTCATGATATCGACGTAACTTGGTCTAAAAATGATAACTATAGCAGTCAATCATTTGAATAGGAACTGTAGCAATTTATATAATATATATAATGTATATATAATGTATACGTATAATGTATGCTTCAGTGTATGATTACAAAACGAAGTTATTCGACTAAAATATAACGATATTTACGAAAATATAAAGGGCTTCAAGAATTGCCATCACAATCTTCTTTTTTCACAGTAATTAACTAGTGTAGAGCAATAATTAATTTGTGGTTATGTTGCCATTATTACTAAGTATTTACAATTATTCTTTACGTCATATGTATTTGTATCTTTAGTCTCAGATGACTTAAGGATATACAATATATTTAAAAATCATGAACAGTTTTTAATATTTAATAATATCAACGACTGTAATCAATTTATATATTGTATTATTGTACACAAAGTAGCGGACAAATATAGTTTCAAAAAGTATGCCACTAACGTGCGAATTCGTATAATTTGCAATACTCGTTTGTCAGATCGTAAAAAATCAGGCTAATCGAATATAACTCTTATTATATCATGTTCGTTGTCACCGCAGTTTCCACGTAACCTAACGCGGAATTGATGCATCTTTCGCGCGTCAGTATGTCCGAAAGTAAAACAAATGGCTAACTAAACTCGGTATAGTAGCGCAGCAATAAAAGTGGCCGGCGAGTTGAAATTCCTACATCGGGCTATTTGTTTCGATCACGTAGCGCGCAAAGCCGGTATTTTTTCATGGTATTCGAACGCCAGACGGTCCGTGGAACGAGCCCGCAAGCTCGCCATTTAATTTTGTGACTGACGTCAGTTCACCCCGCGCGACCGGTAAAATCATCGTCGGCTGTCGAACAGCATGCTGCTACCCGTTCCCGTCCGCCGACACTTCTGCGCGCGGAAAGTCACATAAATATTCGGCTATTTGTTTGGTCGCCGCTAAGGAGCGAGCGCAGAGCACACGCCTGGTCACCGAACCGTTTCCGCGGGGTTTACGTTCAGAAACACGGTTCTTCGGGGAAAGATGAATTGGGACATCCTTTAAGTACCGTGAAACATACGACGACGTACGGGGGATACTTTCCAGAAGTGTTTACGGGAGAGTTGAACCGCCTCCACGTAGGTGGCACACTAGAAACTGTCAACAGCCGTATAAAGTAACTACTTCTCAAGTTAAATAAATACAACCGGGTCTATCGAGATTGCCCGCGTCGAGCTTCCGCGGCAGCTGTCATTTATTTTTGGTAATCTTATCTCGGTTCTAGGTCACCGAACGATTAACAGTGTCCGGTCAAACAATGGTTTGGTTCTTTGTCACGGTTGCCTAACTTCTATCTATGTTTGTCTGACGGCTTCTTCGAGGGCAATTTTTCTCCTAATTATTTTCTTTTTGAACTTTCTGATCAACATGTCGGTAGTAATTCTTCGCTATACAAGGTTTCCAAAAAATCGTTGCCTGCCAGAGAGTGATTTTTCATGTGAAACCGAGTCGAAAATGTAGAATAAAACTTTTCCATACTGGGCTTCATTTCATTTCATCAAGTATTCACGGTGTGGAACATACATACGCAGGCTGTAAATTAATATGCTATAGCCACCTGTTGTATTAACGGTAACAATAATAAAATTTGTTCGTACCATGGTTTCATATTCCCGGACAAACGAACGAAGCAAACAGCACCTAAGTGCACGCGTACCTAACCAATTTACAAATTCGCTTTACTCGAAAATAACCGCCCTTTGTGAACAATTTTCATTGTGCATTTCTGACGTATATTTGTTATTGCTACCGCTAATATATAACAGGGGACCGTAGCATGTTCATTTATAGTCCGCGGCTGTTTCGCGTTCTCACATGTTCCAGACAGCAGATCCTTCATGCATTTATAGAGAGCCAGAAAAATGTGTCTAGTCAGCGAGCGACACGCGAAGCCACCCATGAAAACAGGGATCTGCATGAAGATCTAGAATTATATCGCGGAGTATTCAATGTAACAGAGACCAGGCTGTCCCCGCGATGCTATTTCATTTAGCGTTCCAGCCCCAAATCCGCCCCCACGCGCATGCAAATGTAACGCGCGTCCTCCTTGCAAGCACTCGGACCGTTTAGCCCCCGCCCCCTCAGGAGCTGGATGTCATTTCGAAATCTAAATCTCGCTGAGATCGCTCGGAGACGGGCCGAGCGGATCCAGCGGGGAGGAGGGTTGCGGCATCCGAGGTGGAGCGCAGACACGTGTTGTTTTTTACAGGGGAATCCAAGGCACCCCGTGTATCCAGCGCTCGTAAATAATACCACTCTGTATATTTGAATACCCCTGACGGATCCCGCATGCCACTTGGGAAAGCTCGACCGCCGCTTTACTCCGCCGCGTACTCGCGCAACGCTCGGGCCCCTCGCGTGCACAGGCTCCCTCTCGTTTATTTGTGCTCGAACACACGCGGCCGCCTCGCGTACACGCGCGAACGCGAGCGGACACCGACGTCCACGGATTCTTCCCTTTTGTTTATGCGGTGCAATGTCAGATTTAATGCAACGGATTCCTGGAGCGAGAGGAAAAACGGCCGCTCGAGAGTCGCCGCGGTGCCCGAAGCCGAAGGGCGCGGAATTTGAAAATCCTGGTGCACGGACCGCCGTGCCGCCATCATAATTCACGCGGTGCCCCGCCGGGAAGCTTATTGTTAGTCCTCGTACGCCAGCTGTTGTGCGCGCGGGCGCCGGCCTCGTCTATTTCGAAAAAGTCCGCACTGAAAAACGCGTAATCCGGTTATTAATGAGAATCATGCCCGGTTGATTATGCTACCGCGCATTGTGCACGGGGGATTATGGATTGCGATACTAGCGAAATTTCGCAGGCTGACCGACTGCTCGTTGTTAACTCTTTAATGGTTCCATTAACGTTTGATTCTTTGCGCTCGGCGCGGCGTGTCGTTAGACGTTATGGCGTCTTGGGGGTCGAAATTTTTATGGTGCTCGGTCTGTTCGCGTTCTAAATGCATTCGATTAATGGTGAAGATTAATTTAATAATCGTTGATGTTAAATGGGACTGTTTATTTAGTTGGCAACTCTTATGGTGGTTAACAATGACAGAGGTAGCCTTACTATAATACGACATCTTATAATACAGTTGCACTCCAGAGGATAAATTATGGGTGCTCTAGTAATACAGCACCCTATAACATTGTTTCCCTTCAACCCTTTGCACTATAATATCGAGTCAGACTCGTGATAAAGACTTCACGCAAGATTTACTAAATGTGAATATTATTAATTCCTTCTGAAACGAAATAAAATATAATTCTACTATTATCGAATTATAGAAACAAAAGTTAATAAAAACAGTACAAGAAACAATAATCGTACGGTCCTATTAGGATAATTATTATGGACGAATAAGTGCTAATTAACATATCATGAAAGGAATTGTAGTGCAAGGGGTTAACACGATAAGAAAATTGCGAAAACCTTTGTACAACACTATATTTTTACAGCACTAAATAACATGACTTTTGTTTAACCCTTTCAGGGATGAATTTTTATAGTACGAAACAATCTATTTAATTGTTTCTTTTTTATTTATCATCCATTTCATTTTTCATTCGAAGAGGTATTCTCTGCATTAATGAGAGATTCTGTAGTAAATAGTTTTTCAATTGATTCTCATTTTCTTTACACTTAATCATAATTTTAAGAAAACTGTAGTATTCTGAAAAAGGTTTTTAATTAGAATTTACAAGTGAATTAAATTTAAACGTATTCGAAAACTAAATTACCATAAAACAATGACGTAATTTCGTTTATTTTGTGTTATATATACATTTATATTCTTAATAAAAATTAAGTTGCTTATGTTTAATTAAAAAGATGTGTGTTTCTAATAAGTGTCAGAACTTACCCCCTAACTGCGAGTATCATATAACACGGTATCACACTATTCGGGGAAAATGTTGTTTTCTTAAGACTTTTATAACGATTTCATTTCCTAATTTACGTTATTATAATTTTTCTATTTATTATTTTTACAGAATCTGTGTAATTTCTTACTGAATCATCCTTAAACGAAATCAAGAAACTTTAATACTTTTCGCAGTAGTTCAACTACCAGCGAAACTAGATAACGCGTCAATTTTAACCCTTTTAGTGCCGGAGGACGATATATCGTCGTTTAGAACATTTGCGAAAAGTGCCAGCGACGATATATAATATATAAAGTTGCGCATCCAACAGCGTCTTACTATTTGCATTGCGGGAGAACTTTGTCGCTAAATAAATTTATAAAATTCTTTTTATACATATATATTATTTATAAAACTTCTCCATTCCTTCCATAATACGTTGCTTTTCAAATCATATAAATATCATTCTTACTTTGGTTTTTATGAGCTTTTTCCTTAGTGAATTCGTCAAATTCGCCCGATTATCTTGGCACAGTCACCCGTTTTTCGCCCGACGCTAAAAGGGCTAATGTAAATCATTAACATACTACATCAACTAGATTTGATATTTTTCGCAAAAATACGAACAATTCTTTGGATCGGCTCTGGAAACGGTGACATGGGAATTACTTTCGAGTAGCATGGGAGTGAAACGAGAGCTTCGAACTGCCATTGAAACCAGATAACATGATAAAGGAATGAAACATCAGAGCGATAGAGAAATATTTTCCTAATAACGAACCAAACGAGACGCAAATATTTGCGTTTCCACTTTGAAGAAAGAAGCTCGAAGGAAACGTGAAAATATTACGGAAGAAGGTATGGAACACCATACGGCGACACCGAGGGAACATTTGCCTGGAAAAAGCATTTTCCCGATACGAGCCGGAGTATAAGCAAAGGTCCTCGGAGGTGCTAAAATTTCAGTGACTCATCCCCGGCTTGCAGTTTCCGCGCCACCAGAGTGCAATAATGCGATATTACTTTCCATCGGTTCCTCGTAAGACAACCTGTTACATATTCCATCGAAAAAACGTTATTCCCCGCAATACAAGAAACATTTGCTGGCGAGTCCGGGCGCGGGAGACGGCGCCGTCACGAGGTAAAGGAACCGAGGGTTCGGCTCCCGCGAGCCGAAATCATATTTCACGTCGGTCGATGCGAGATTAATAACGGGCAGACACGTTTCGATTTCCCAGAAGTACCTGTCGAGCCCGCCCACGCCGCGGCATTATATCGCCGCGAAGAAAAGCGCAGAAGCCTCCGGCTCGCATCCGCCGCGAGGATGCGGTCAGCCGGGCAGGGATAGGGGCCCCGAGGATGGTTAATTACCGGGGCCCCGGGACGACGGACGTTAACAACGAAAAGTGGGGGGATGATTCTTCCACGGTGAAACGAGTCTGCCACAAGCACGGGGTTCGCGTTTCTAATAACGGGACGAGCGGAGGCGGCCTCATTGTGCCCGGTCATTGTCTACTCCCTCGCGATTCGACCCCGCGCTCCTTTGAGGTGACGTCTCCACCGTGGGCCAATTATATTTGCGTCTTTAATTAAAGACAATCAACGCGCGAGATCTTTCCCGCTCCCTGGGAAAAGTAAACGGTGCCGAGCAACGCTCGGGACAGACGTCTGCCAGGATCTTTCTTCCCGATTCCATCTTCACCGTCGTTTGATAAACTCGTCACTCCGATGCCCTGACAGCGAACCAGCCCAGAGTGCTACGGCGGCTCCCCTCACCCCCGCGCGGAATCCGAAAAAAGTACGGTTAAACAACGTTTTATCCTGGATCCGACGAACGAAATTTCAGTCGATACACAGTTTACCGAACGTCCCCCGGGCTCTTATTGTCAAGCGTCACTTCAGTTATAATGGACACTAAAGGCGGCACATTATGCGTCCGCGCAACTTCCTCTCTCGTTTGTGCCGCGACGAACTGAAGGGCAGAACTTCTCGAACACACCGCTCGGAAATACTTGAAGTTTCTCGTCCCGTTGGTTTTTGCAAAAATTGTTCGCCGTTTACGTCGTTCGAGTTAACAGTGCTCGTACTTCGGAAGACGCTGTTTTAGAAATGCGTGATTGCAAAATGGTTAGGTTGATATATATTTCTTATTTTATCAAGGAATGTTCAAGGCGGTCTTGACGATGAATTTTGTAAAAAAACATATGAACCAAAAATTGTTGTTCACGCAAATATGTATCTGGTCATTCGTATTAAATGATTTCTAGATAATACTTTATTATTATAAAATTGTTAATAATAATTTATTATTATAAAGGTATTATTAATAATAATAGTTTGTCTAAAGCAGAGGTAGTTTTAGGTAGACACTAGATCGATATCTTTATACGAAATAAATATTTCCTGGATAAATCCTAAGGAACTGATGTTACATAAGAATGCATTCTTTAATGTGAAATATTTTTAAATTCCTGTTATGTCTTCATCCTTCGATATTTGTAGGAATTATCTTCAAAAATCTTCTTCGCAAATGAGAAGACAGAATGCAGAACATTAAAAGCATTTTAAATGTTTTTAAATTTGAAACAATTTAAAAATGCTATTGTATTATACACACTTCATAGAAATTATCCAGAAAAAGGAAACACGTAGATGTCAGAGTATACGATCTTTATTATACTACTAACCCTTTGCACTCGAGGCACCACTCAAGATAATTAGATGATGTTTTAATTAAATTTTTACATCACCTTTGTTTATTCTTAAGGAATTGTTGAAAGTATAATTATTATACAGACTCAATCACATATGCATAAATTGCACTAAGAAGTCATATAAAATGAAAATACTGTAATTTATAGAAAAGTATTTCGGATTTAGAATGAAAATGTTTCCGAGTGCACAGGGTTAACCATTTGAATGCTGAGTTGTGCGACGTTAAGCGATTGCTGTGAGCTGCCCACTTGTTATTACGAAGCACGCTGTGGATCGCCCATTTATTTATTCATATGTTGATTATAGTTGAAATAATTTTAATAACGACTGGAAAAATAACAAAATCATTTATTCTATTGAACAAAATAAACTGATGGTTAATAACTTTGCCGAACGCATATATGAGTTCATAGCGCTCAAAGGGTTAACACAGACATTTCATATTTTACATAAAAATCCACGGTCTCTTTATTATAAATGCATAAAGTTCGCAGTTTAGCAACCATTGCCTCCGGTGGCAGCTCAATCCCATTCCGCTGTCCCTTGAATCATGAGCCTAAATACCTTAACCTCGACGGTGATCACGTATCAGTTAGCCTAACGGTGTGGGGATGCCTAACAATCAACGCGAGGAAAAGCAACGAACGGTTCTGGCTGTTGCGACCGAAAGAAATGACCGGTAGTCTGCGCGCAGTAAATCAAGTTTCCTTCGGTGGCAAGGAAAGACTGGTGGAAGTGTCCGGTCGTGTTTGGCTAAAGCGCGGCGGGGCGCCGAGCCAGGGTGAAAAGCGGCGCGAACATAGGGGTAAGAAGGGGGCGGGCCTCGTTAGCCGTTGACAGGAAGGCGAGTATAGCTCATCGCCTCGAAAGGTCTTCCGGTACTGTGAAAACCACCGGCGCAAACACGTTCTGAATGCGGTCTCGGACCGTTCAGTCGGTGGGCGTTCGTCGTTCAACCGACAAAATGGGTGAAACATCGACCGATCAGTCCTGCAGCCAGATAGCCACGTGGCACACAGTACACCAGCCTCGGGACTGCGGTTGCTCGAGGAACAAAAATGGAACATCTTTGCGGTCCTTTCGCAAGGCTGGCACGTTTCGCTCAGGAAGCTGGAAGCAGCATGACTTATTAATATTGTAGATTTTTTAACACTTAACCTTCCTAGTACAAAATGACACCTGTACTGCTTTATAAGAACGACAAGATTTACTTTATTTAAACTTTCTGCTACTTTTTCTATGAAACATGTTTCAATTAAGAAATACAATTATTTTAATCGTTAAAGTTTATTTATAATTCTATTACTGTTATCTTTGTAGTTATAACGATAGATGTTGCTAAAAGAATTTTTCACATCAATATTAACTTTTTCTTTCAAAATTTTCATTTAATTTTACAAAAATACGTGCACATTTATTTTCAAATAAGTATTTTCCTTCTATTCACGACTTATTACATTTGATAAAGAAAAATATATTTTCTAAATTATCCCTATAAACAGTTAATATAGTAGACATATAATTGTTGTTTATATAATGTTATATATAATAGACATATAATTCTATTTTCTAAAATTCGTTCAACCAAAGATTATGTATTAGATAAGTCGCATTTGTTAGCGGCATTTGAATAAAAGAGATACAATATATTACATATAAAAGTTAAAAATCATTCGTCCTATTTCTTGGTAGAAACGCGTAATATCTCGCTCGAAGATTTAAATATTTGCCGGTACGAGTCGGCCGTACGTTTATACTTATACTGATACGCGGGATCTTTAGATCGCGGAACGATAGAAAATTCACGGAGAAAACGTGCGGGGCCGAGCATATATCGTCGGGAACGATAAAGCACCGAGTGCATAATGCCTGGCCGTAGAAACTGATTTTCAATCCGAGAACGAAATATCGAGGATACCATCGATGGCAACAGAGAGCCGTGTCCTCTCTTTATGGGGCGTCCCCAAAGAAAATGGGAAAGGAAGACGGAATAAGAGGCTGATATCTCTGGACTTTGGTGTCTGGTACTTTGCCAGGCCTTATTTCCCGGCCGATCCAACGAGAGTGGCGGAAGTCCAGTCTGGTAAGCCGGTGGGGGTGGGCGGGGAGGGCGCGGAGGGCCGTGGGAGGGTGGAAAATCTATTCCATGAACGTTTGTCATCTCTGTTATTTTACCGGGTGGCGCTGGCTCCTTTTTCACCCGTGGCCACGCGATAGTTTCTGGTTACCTCGGTTCTCACGGATCCGGCCGCCGACCGAGGGAAAAGGCGAACGTCAACACGCGGCCGAGTATCAAGAGTTACGAAAAAAAGACGAAACAAGAGGAACGAAATAAAATAAAGAAATAGAAAAGAAACGAACAAGAAAAGAAACTCGCCCGCGGTTCGGCGTACGTTCGGCTTTCGACGGAGGGAAAAGTTTTTAAGAAAACGAACGTGGCTAAGTAGTCGTGACGTAATTGTCTGCGGGGAATTTTCGTCTCGTTCAGCGGACTGTTTAAGTTGCGGTTCTCGTTGATGAACGTTGGTTCAATTACGACGTCTAATTATTAAATTGGACTGTGAAAATAAGGCGATCCGAGGGAAGCACCGACCACCGCGGGGCCACGGGGATCCTACCGGGATACGGAAGGAAACTTTTTTTCCCTCCCGGTTCTCTCATTCAATTTCTTCGGAAATTTCCATGGAAATCAAATATTTCTTCATGAATCTCGGATAACCTCTCGGCCATCTCGCCGCGACGAGCCGAAGCGCGGCGGCGACGGCGGTACGTAAATTAAAACAGGTCCGCTTAAACGGGGCGAATATTTTGCGCTTCGAAGCGGCGGGAATTCCATTTTCAACGGATAAAGGAGAACGGGACGGAAAACCGGGCGCGCTTGGCCCGGTGTAAAACGCCGGGGGTGGAGGTCTGCGGTTCGGCGGGGGAGGAAGCTTGCTCGATTTCTTGTCTTCGTTTTCCGGCACGGTGACCGGAAAGGGGCCGGTCGCCCAGTCGGCTCGTACGGCCGCACAAATGAAGCGCGATTCTTCACGCAAGAAACGTGCGTTGAATTAGTGCGTTTCGGCGTCCGCATCGTAAATACGTCTTTTGAGACCCTGTCGCTAATAAATATATCTCGTCTAAAAATGAATGCCGTCGGGCAAGCTCCTCAAAATAAAACTCGTACATCATATCGTCAAACGTTCTGGAACAATGTGTTGCGCGTGACACGGAAAAAATAGCATATAACAATTATTGCATGTAATATAGATATATACGATAAAATAGCATATAAAATTAGAGAAAGTGTGAAACAGTTTCAAATATTTTCCTAGATAAAATTCTAATTTTAACTCGTTAAAAAATATGTTTTATACTTTTTAGTTTAAATTCATACTAACATTTTGCTCATTATTATGCATAACCGAATGCCAGCAAAATGAAATATAATACTATTGAATTTTACAGTTTCTTGTTACTGATACAATTTTCGGTAGAAAGTGAAAGACAGAATTATAATAGCAATGATTTATAACTGGATAATTCATTTTGCACGACAGCGGTACACGTTCGACATTTCCAATTTCATCAGACATTTATAATTTCACATTTCAACGTCGCCGTCCTGCCCAACATCCAATCTGTCCTTCAAAATTCTACGTCAGCGAAGTTACTTTTTATTCGAATTTCTGTATAAATAATTACATGTGCTAATAAATTTCGCTGCTTATAAGTAAAAAATTCTATAACATTTACTATTATATATATATCATATTACTTATAAAAGGTTCATAGAATTCTAGAATTCTAGAATTCCCGGTGATAAATAATTAACCAAAATCCCGCGGTGTAGTACATTTATATTTTGAATCCAATTTCATTGTACTTCAAGAACAAATCTAAACGGTGAACGCGTTAAGATGAGAAATGAATGGACTAATTATTCTTGTAATTCGTTAAAAAGCTACTGCTTATTAGTTAGTCGGCGAAAATTGCTGTAGGGCAAAAGGGTGGCTGGTTTCTCGCGTCCGCAAACGAGAACACGAGAGGAGTGGGGGGAGAGGGGGGGGGGGCAGAGTTGTACGCGGTGTAAACGACGCCCGGCGGTCCTTCGGAACGATCCCGCCGCTACGCCTTGTCCCAAATTAGTTGCAGACGTTTCATTTATAATGCGGCCGCCATTATGCCGGTCGGGAACACAATAGCATTGTGGCCGTCGAGCTCTCTCGCCCTCGGTGCCCGCGCTCGCACCCACGGACAACGATCCGAAATGCCTGGTCCTGCATGCCGGATCCCGCACCGGGGTTACCGTGTTCGTTTCCACCGGGAACGGGGGAGGGGGATCGGTGTGTGTTCGTGAGCAGTACCAAGAGTACGTGTAACCCCGAATATTGGCCGTGAAAATTTCAACGTTTCGACCGCTTTTAATCCGACGCCCGCTGCGCCGCGCCGCGCCGCGGTCCCCGCCCCGTTAATCGTCATGAGAAGCGATTTCGATGAATGAATCATACGGCTCGACGTTGATGGCCGACTTTCCGGCTTACGGATTTTTCGGATCAACCGTGAAAGAGATATTAGTGCGATTAGGGGATAGTGGTATTTTTTTCATTATCACCGTTAATCCGACCGCACACGACTCCAACGATCCAAATATTGATTTCGTTGGAATCCTTTGATCATCGTATTTCGAATCACCCATTTACCGATGGACAGTTTAGCTTCTTACGGAATCATCCGACCGATTTCAGGGATAACAGTTTCGATTAACTAGTTTAATTATTAGTTTCGTCCTGGTTGTCGTTTGAAAGGTGTTTAAAGGATACGTAGGACGTTTGTCGAAGTATGCTCTGATTTCTATTATAGAGATATGTACTGCCAAAAAGTTTCTAATCATGTACACTTACACAAATTTTAAAAAGAATATTCTCATTTCAGAGTTATGTCAAGGTTATGAAGATATTAATCCTTTGCACTCGAAACCATTTTAACTCTTAATCTAAAATAATTTTTCTGGTTTATAGTATTTCCATTTTATGTGACAAAATATATTTTATACGTATGACGTTGCTTCTTTTGACTCATACCAATAGTTGTACTGTTAAGAATTTTTGTAATCTAAACTTTTGTTAGTATAAAAATTATTTTGGTACGTGATAGCATAATCTTAGTGATGCCTTAGAGTCAAAGGGTTAAGGTTTATAGGACGTTTGTCGAAGAATGCTTTATTTTCTATTATACAAATCCTATCAAAAAGTTTCTAATTATAAGTTTCTAATTCAGGCACGGAATAAATGTTAATGTTCCTTCCCTTCAAAGAAATTATATCAATTGAAAAATTCCTAATCGCAGTCACTGTGCAGAAAATGGTACGACAAGGGGTTAAGGTTCGTAGAGCGTTTGTCGAAGAATGCGGTTATTTATTATACAACTCCTGTCAAAAAGTTTGCAATCATATACACTGATACAAAACCTACAAAGATTATTCTCACTTGGAGTTATAAAACGTACTCTCATGGAGGTAAGTCGTATGAAGAACGTAGACGGGATCTAAATAAAGCGAATAAATACAAAATAAAACAATTATCATTTATTGTAAAAAAGGAACCATAGAAAAGACAAAATGCTACATGACAAAATGTATCTGATCGGTACAATTGTTGGAAAAATTTTCTCGATAAAATCAATAATTTGACAGAAAAATTAATCGTACTAGTATCATGGTTTAGAACAATATTTCTCTCCTAAAAACCTTGCAATTTTCAAACTCGTTTTGCACAATGGTAACAATTAATTATTAAAATACACTTGCTTACAACGACATAAATACGCCGTACAAAAAATAAATCGTACGGTTTAAAAAATCTGGATTTATGAACGTCAGAATCATGCAACGGGGAGAAGTTTGCCAGCAGCGACGGGATTTCGCGTCCGCACGTGGGAATACTACGAGTGGCAACAAGATATTCAGACAAACGCCAGCGTTTCGAGCGTTCCTCGCGGGAGTGGATACTCCGAAGAGTCGTTTAAAATTAAAAAACAGAATCGTCAATGGCTGCGTTTGTAGCTCGTGCAACCGGCCTGGGAGGGGGGGGGGGGGGGGGGGGGCGGCCACACCTGACGCACGATTTGCGTCGTTATTCCGCGCACTCGACGGCCAAGTGGTGAATTAAATGTGAAGTGTATCCTAATGAAAGGTCGTTTCGTACACCTCTTTCGTTGGAAATTAATGAGCGCGTCCATTGACGCGTTCCCATGATTTGTTAGCTGCACCCAGCCTCACTGTAAATTTGCTCGCTCTAATGAAACTTTCTAGACGGGCATATCGCGACGATTACTTCGTAACTGCTTCGCCGCTGTCAGCTTTAATTAATTCCCATTTAATCGGGCGACTTTCGACGCCGGACTCGTTCCGCCGCGAACGCGAGCCAACCGTGTTTCATTAAACACGTGTAAATCGTTACATTTCTTTTCCGCGACGCTCGCGACATTTTCGCGCGGCCGCGACTGCTCCCGGAGAACTCGTGCCCGTCGCGGTCGCGGCCAAATTATATCAATTACACTGGGCCGCGCGAACTGCAGACAAAGTAAACGCCCGGAAAGTTTTCGCGGACCGCAACGGGCTCACGCCGCTGCGTCCATCGGTCGCGGGGGGGCGTTCGCTTATCGCGCGGCCCGAAGTCCCGGGCAGAACGGAAAAAAGGACCAGAAATCAACGCTCTTTTTTTCCGGCCGGGCAAACCGCGATATTTCATCAAATGTTTTACCGCTGCGCAAAAAAGCGGGACCGCGACGCGTCGCCGCCGGCGGCGCAACGCCGACGGGAGAGAAAAAAAAAATGAAATTTTATGTTATATTAACGCGGGAATGGCGTGCCCGTTATTTCCAAAACGCGGGGCGCGGACGTCGGCGCACGTTCGGAATTAAAAGCGCAGGAAATTATATACGAACCGCCGCGACGCACGGTCTGTTATTTCGGTGAGATCCGCCGGGATAAAAGTATCGCAGCCAATTTCTCGTCGTTTTCGCTGATCCTTTTAAGCTTCGCTCCTGCTAAATGCATGATTAAGCCCGTGTTATCTATTTGGTAGCGTTCCGCTTTATTTATGAACGTATTACATTCAAGGCACAGTCAAGGCACACTGTTGGGCTCGCTGTGCTAAGGAACAGATTTCACTATCGCACAGCATGTTTTTTAGTTGCTTATTATAGATGATATTCCGTTGGCTATACTGTGATTAGCGTTTAAAGTCAGTCGCTTAATATATTTAGATTAACCCTTTAATATACAACTATGAGACCTGGTTAACAAGCCGAACCAAATGTAGATAACACAAGTCAGACTCGTGTTAGACTAGGGGATACGTTTTTTGGGAGCTTTTGTCTTTCGTTATTTAACAATATTTATGCAAAATAAACGTAAAATGTATAAACGGTTATGTTATTATGATATCAGACAGGAAACAAAAAAACCAAAACTGAATCAGCTCATTTTAATGCTATTATAATATTTGAAGGTCCAATAGTTATTGGTCGAAAGTGTCGGAAATCGAAACAAAACTGCCATTTTCGCGATCTTTAACAATTATTTCATTTTTTAAACAACGTCGATCGATTTCGATCAAACTTTCAGCAGAAAATACACTTTTTTAATTTACGTTATAGGTTCAGATAAAAGAAGTTGAAAACCGTGAATAATTTTATTTATTTTGTCATTTCAATTAATAGGAAAATTAGAAATTTTAGTTATTGTCTAATAGACGACACGGATCGCTAAACTATGAAATGACTCGACGCGTTACTAACTTTGTTGTTACTTGTGACACACGTTATTTAAACTTAAATCGTAGGGCAAAAGGTTAGAAGTGATGAATAAAGTGCAAAATAGAGCAGTTTTTATTGAATTTGAGCAAATATTTGAACAAATAAAAATATTGAACAAATATTGATGTCGGTCTTTCGTTTTTTGTTACAGTGGAAATTGTGGTAAGGATTATAATGCTTCGTATAAGAAGAGAAATAAGATCACAATGACCTAGAAATATGTCTCGCAGTAAAAAACGACTACGAGCACAGTAACAGTGACATTTACGTGCTGCAACTTCTCAGCCCAATAAAATTATTTTAGTTTGATTACTACTTTTGATAGATCGAAAACGAAAAGAAACTTCAACAGCGAGGTGTAATTTAAACATAGATATATTGTTATGAAAAT
Organism: Augochlora pura; assembly: GCF_028453695.1. NCBI lineage: Eukaryota > Metazoa > Arthropoda > Insecta > Hymenoptera > Halictidae > Augochlora > Augochlora pura. Next base: position 12,136,136 of record NC_135778.1, read on the forward strand.
GGAAAAAGTCAACGGAAAATTGCTGAAATGATAAATAGAAATCGCAATACAATTTATTACATTATAAAACGCTTGAAAAGTACTGAGGTTAAGTACTAAAAAGGTTCCGGCATAGAAATTTTAATATAATTTTTAGTATCATTAGCATTATATTTTAGTATAATATACTAAGTATACTATACTAGTATATATTATACTAGTTTATATTTTTGTATATACTAAGTATAAAATATAATGCTAGCAATACTAAAAATTTTATTAGAATTTCTCTGCCGGAACCTTCTTAATAATTAACTTTCGTTTATTAGCAATACGATTATATATATTTACTATAATACACCAAAAATAACATTGAAATAAAAATCGTTATACTACTATGACATTATTTCTGATTTAATAAAAGAATTTGCGTCTTTGCTTCAGTATTTTACTCGATTACCTCACAGTACTAACAATTTAATACCTCCATAGCGGCGAGATCGGAGCAGAAAGTGTTAACAGAACGACTTTGATGCCTCGAAATCGCAGAAACAGCACACTTGTGCGTTACCAAGGAATTCTGTCCGCGAGCCTCGGTGCCAATCAAACCGGCTCGTACGCGAATCGAGCCGTGCGGCGCATATGCTCGCGCGCCTAGCCGATCGTTCGATTAATTAGATTCAACGATCCGCGCGCTCCGGCAACGTTAATGATTCTGAGAAACGCGGTCCCGGACCAAGGGAAGGGTAGCGCCGTGGCCATGAATGCGGAGCGCACACGTGTTGCCGAATTTTTTTGCAGAAATCTGTCACGGAGCCGGATGAGATTTATCAACGCTGTTGCAAAGTTCGCGCATCACTGGTCGAACGACGTGGCCCCCGCCGGCGGGGGGGAACGGACGGGGATGGGTTGTTCCTCGAGTTTTTCGGTAACGTGGGTATTTTAATTGGCCCCCGGCTAAGGCTGTCGGAAGAGATTTCCCGGAACGACGTCGGCGCTCCGCGGTGAGAACCGGCGCTGCGGTACGATGATTTACGCGCCGCCGTGGATCCGACCGGCGAAAAAACGTGTCGCTGAGGCATCCGGAAGTTCGGCCCAACCCCTAAACGGTGGGGCGCGTCCAGGAATTCCTGAACGGCCCGCCGATACCGGCCGGTGACCGCCGGTGACCGTCGGTGACCGTCGGTGACCGCCGGTGACCGTGATAAAATGAAGCGCCGCCCAGTATCTCGTCCTTGCGGGCGCGACGGAAAAAAAGGGAAACGCAGCTCGGGGAGCTTTTTTCGGGCCCCGGACACGTGCGGAATTTAAATCACCGGGCTGCGATTCGTTTTATTAGAGGCGTGTATCGCGCGGTTTTTGCGACCCGTTGTCCGCGGTAATTTTCGGCGGCGACACGAGAATTTAGAAATGCCAAGCGATGACAACGCCACGGTCGTCGTAGCGGCGACACCGAGCCGCTGACATTATGGGAGATAATTCGCTCATGATTTTCCACTAGTTTGTTTTAGCTGGACATACTCTTTGAATGCGATAGTTCCTTGTCGCGTAGCAGACTACACTTTGTAGCTATCTGTACGCGTCTGTTGTATATTAAATCAGGCTTTAACTCTTTGCAGTCGCAGTCAAAATATACGTAAATCCGTAATATTTTTCCAGACTTAGTGTTTTCATTTTATATAAGCTGGAAAATTTTATACATCATAAAATTGAATTTTATAACGCGTGTTACAGTTAACAGTTCTTAACAATGTTACAAGTATAAGTAAATTTGATAAAAACCTAAGATTACATAAATAAAAATATGCTTCAGTTTAACATATATATTTCATTGCTTGAATATTAGAAGCATAACCGTTCTAATATTTTCGTGTATGAGTGCATATATTACGTAGAATAAGACAAGATTAACAATCACTTCTATCAAATCCGTCTCATCACCTTCAATTACATAAACGAAACTATGCTTCAGTTTAACATATATATTTCATTGCTTGAATGTTAGAAGCATAACCGTTCTAATATCTTCGTATATGAGTATGTGTATATTAATTAAGATAAGACAAGATTTACAATTACTTCTATCATATCCATCTCATCCCTCTCAATCAAGGAATCATCGCAGACAAAGAGATATCCGTAAGAAAATCAGTCAACCAGCAACGATTCTATCCAGCCTCGGAATATCCATGCCTGCCGTCGCGCGTGAAAACGAGAAACAAGACGGAACGAAGACACCGGGAAAGACGGCGGGAAATAAATACGCGAGGAAGTATCGCGGGGGCAAGGAACGAGGTCGCCGACGAGAAAAACGAATGATCCTCGCGGATACAGACACGCGATTCTTGCTTACCGAAGGATTTGCAAAGTCAGGCGGAAAGCGCGACAGCCGGGGCGGTAGGTGGCTCACTTTGAAAAAAGACACAGACCGGGATAGGTGGATCGAGGGATAGAGAGCGGAGGCGAGAGTTGGAACGCAAAACGAGAGCCACGAGGACGAAGGATCTACGAGCGCATCGGAAGGATGAGCGCGATTCGCGAGCAAGAAGGAGTGAGAGAGAGAGAGAGAGAGAGAGAGAGAGAGAGAGAGAGAGGGAGAGAATGGGGACGGCGCGAAGGGACGTTGGCTGGGAATGCGAACGGTAATCGTTGCGGTGAAACGAGGAGGAACGGGTGGAACGTGAACCGGGTGCGAGAGAAGGGAGGCACAGATAATACAATAACACCTGCTGCCGCGGGAATAGAGGATATCATACGGCAGGGTCTGAGAAAATCGTGGAACCTGCGAAAGGACTGACGAAAGGGAACCTGGGACGAAGGGACGCGAAGGTAGACCGCGACTGACACCGGGTGGGGATGGAAACGGAATAAGTGGGGGGAATAGCGCACGCGACGAACGGGCCCGGGTGGGAGGCGTGGCGGGGGAACAGCTTTTCCTCTAGAAAGAGGGGTGCGCCAAGGCGAGAATTACGAGGCTCAGGTGCACGCGGGAACATTATTAAAAAACAGGAAACCTCATCATTTTCAGCGGCTCTCGTAAAGATATTAAATGGAGACTTTATGTTGCCGGCGTTCGTCGCGTGCGCCGCTGCTCGCCCGCGCGTGTAGTTACTTACGCGTTTGTACACGCTCTACGCGTGAAGCGGCGCATAGCCCCGCACATTTGCTTCGAAAATGCGGGAAAAAATCGTTTTGTAAAAATATCCCCAAAAGGAAAACTTTGTACACTAATAATGAATTGAATCAATTATGATTAATGAAAATCATAAATGCATTGTTTATGACTATATAACTTCGAGTCGCTCGAGACGGTTCGTATCATTTGTAATTGTTTTATTTATTTTAATTAAGCGACGAGTGACAGTATCTGATGTAGTATGTATTTAAACAATGGCAGAGAGCATTATTTTATTATCCACATTTCTTGAGATATTTAAATTCTTATTTATATTGTAATAAAATATTATAATTCTTTTCTTATTCCAATCTATATTCAATTCATTTTTTTATTATGAAAGCTGTGATGTGTAGTGTTCGTTCTAGTCACATTTTAAACGATAAAGTTTTATCTTCTGTATAAAATAAGAGTGGCTGCTATTAAGTGCTATCGGAGTAATTAAAGACATTGTTGCAACTATTAACACCTCCGTAGCGTATGCAGGTTTGATATTTTTAAACAGTACCGGAAATAACTTCCTTTGTTCTGCATTAGTCACTAATTCATTGTTCATAAGTTTCAGGTTGTTTTAACGCTTATATATTCAATATAGTTTATGCATTTTATAATTAATTTTGTCTTGTGCATAAACTTTGTTAAAACATAGATTACGCAACTCATTCAATATTTATAAGTTATATTCTAAAGTATAAGAAAGTTGGATATACATATAATTGGAAACAAAATTTTGTTTGCAAAAGTCAACACCTTTAATACGATATCACTTCTGTTAGCTAGTTTAAATAACTTGAATTTTTCTGTAAACGTCGAAAAGGTTCACTGTACGATGTCTGAAATATTTTTTAAACAAATGTAAATTTTTCAAGAAAGAAAGCTTTCTATACTTTTTAAACCAGTCCGAAAAAAGTTGCACCATTTTAAACGTGTCGACCCAATTTTACCCCTCGCCGTGTACACGATTGTAGTAAAAAAAAAATATTTTTTTACCAAGTTTTCGGAATAAATGCACCGCCGCGATGCAGTGCCATGCTGCCCTCCGCGAACACAGGAACACAGGAACACAGCCCACGGATCGTCGTCGTGCCGGGATTTCCGTTTCGTGTTTCACGCGACACACAAGTCCGCGTGTAGACCGCACACACGGAGGCGCGCGTAATCGCGATAAGTGACGCACGCGCCGCGTGCATCGAGTCGCATATAGAACCAGCCCGGAGGAAGTGCATACATCGATTCCCGCGCACTTCCGTTCTTTGTTCGCGCCCGCAACAACCCCGCGGCGGGTTTCTACTTTATGCGACGCCAGCGTCGCTCGATTATCCGAAGCGATCTACACGACGTTCGCCTATAGGCGGATTCTGACCGCTCCAAACCGATCGAAGCATCTGTCTGCTTCGCGGTGTCGTCGACGACGCGGATACACGTGCTCGTTAGCCGTGGGACAGTTCCCTGAGAAATTTAAAGCGCTTCGGCCCTTCTATCCGCCGAGCGATCTTATGGGAAATGTCAATGGTCTGCGGGCCGATTCATTGTATTCGATCCTGATAAGCGTTGTTCGGCGAACATGTTCAAATTTTGAGAGAGCAGACTCTGTTTTGTCGGAAATTGTGCAATTAGTTTGAGGGTAGAACTTTCTTTCTATGTACGATATATTATACATAGTATGCAATATGCTTGTGAACCAACTATTAATTAGTCTAATTAGTTCCTTTGGGACTGTGGAATATAGGCTTTTTAAGTTCCCAGAAAGATTATTTGCATTGTTATTATAGCTTTACTAATGATATAAAACTTTGTGGTCGAATATCTCAGAACACAATTTAGCCGTGAAAGTTCATAGTTTTAGGAACCCTTTGATTTTCGAATTCATTTCGCATAGCGATAATAATTAAACAACAAATGCAGCTGCTTGTAATGGCATACAACTCTGTTTTATACACAGAACAAACTGAATGATATATTAATAGTAATTAGATTTCGTTTTGACCCTCTACAGGAACGTGTAACTTTGAAGTCACGTGTTAATATATTGACATTTTACCAAATAATTTTATGTTTTCTCATGAGATGACTTATACGATTTAATTATATAAAATCTCTGAAATAAACAACAACAATATTTACGACGTGGCGCCGTCAGCCTAAAATATCAAAGTAAATGCCTCGTCTTTAGATACATATTTGGGAAAAAAATTCGACTGATAAAGGGTTAAACTGTCGATTTCTCCAATTGATTATAATTTATTTAAGAACTCAAGACTGAATACATTATGTTAAATAAGCGTGAAATCGGAACGGAGGCGCCGGAGTGTTGGCTTCGATTACTCGCGTTGCTGGAAAATCGCGCGCCCGCCGCGGAAGCAGAAATCGGCGCCGGGTTCATTACGCTTCGGTAAAACGCTTCCCCATTATTCTGTCAAAAATCCCGCGAGCAAACTCTGCCGGCCCGTAATAACGAGAAGCCGGGTATTTCGCAACACGTAGCGCGCGTAAATTATCGCCTTCTAGAAACGCGCCTCGATTAAATACAGGTTTCTCGCGGGGGCATATGCGGCCAGTTCGCAGCGTGCGGCTCCCGGCATCGACTTGACTCGAGTCAAGTCGCGCGTCGAGTCGAGCCGGGTCGGGCCGCGGCGGTCTGCACCGTGCAGTGTGCAGAGTGCAGCGTACAGCAGGCAGCATGTCGTGTTCCCACCTGATGTCGGGCATACGCGCGCGACCGAGTACGTAGGTACACAAGTTCTACAGAGCTGTGTACACGCGCAGACATTCGCACCACGTGGGAGGCGCGGACCTCACAAAGAGAAGCACAGAGAGAAATAGAGAGAGAGAGAGAGAGAGAGGGATGGATAGTGGAGAGCGGAGTCCAGCTTTGCTCGCGGAAAGTTGCCTCTGCCCAAGCAGGTGTTGCAGGTGCCACGGGGCTAGGCCTCTTTTCTCCGCGTGTCCATTGCCACCGTTCGCATTTCCGCCGTCAACGTTGACTCTCGTCTGACCTGCTGAACCGTCCATGCTCTTTCATTGTCTATGGGACTCCGTCGCGTAGGAAAGTGGCCACTTTGATTTGCCTAGAAATGAAGATATCGTTTTATCAATATGCGAAGGATTAGTTTGGTGCTTGGATTTTAGAGGGAGGGTGATACGCTGTTGCTACGCTCACATAGTAGATCTTCATCTATCGACAATGTAATATAACATAATATTATATAATATAATACAATATAATACGATACAATATAATATAGTATAATGTAAACACCCGCGGTGCAGTTTTAATTTTTCTGCGAGGACTTTGCGACGTGAGTCGTCATTACTTGTAATTGATTAAATACATGACTACATGATAGTCACACATGACACTTTCATTACATGACTAATTATATAACCGAGTATAATAATTGCAAATGGAATGACTTTTCGATAAAAGTTACATGCTCGATAGAAAAAGGTCCGTAAATATTCTATTTTAAAAGCTTTGAATTATGAATTCCATGAAAAATCAAAATGTCCACTGTGCAGCGCCGGGAAACGGAGGAAATCTCGGCTCCGCTTTTATTCGTTCTGACCGGGGAGCCAGCAACGAGCTGTCCTTTTAATATTGCACGGTTCCCGGGCGCGCGTGCACGCGGCCGGTACCGCGCGTACAAAGTCAGGCGCGCGATGACCACGCAGCCGTATAAGAATTCGGGTGTCTTGTTCTCGGATGCCCGCATACATTAGTGTCAGAAAGGTTTTCGAGATCGCCGTGCTCCTTCGACCGTCCGGCCATTGCACACCGGCCGCTATACGGCCACTGGTGTACCGACCGGACACACAGCCGGGCGCTTTTTTCGTGCACGCCTTATCTCGGCGGCGCGCGGCCACTCGCGTCGGGGAAATTTTTACGAGTGGACGTTTTGACGCTGCCCCCGGCGGAGAAGAATGATCGAGCCTCGGAAGGAACGGACAACGGGAATATTTATCGCCGGTGGGATGTTGAAATCGGCTTTGGGCCGCGCGCGCGCGCTCCCTCTCTTCCTCTTGCGTTTCATTCCGCTCGCGAAATCCTCGTGAAAAAGCGGTTTCAATTAATTTTCAAGATTAGAGGCGGCGTCCGGGCGCCGCCCGTGATTATACTTTTTAAATGTAATATTTTGCGGCAGATGCCCCGAAAGCATGATTATTAAAAATACTCGGTTTGCTCTTGCGGGGATGGTATCGGATTAATTGATTTTACTCGGCGCGCACACTACGATAAATATTAATCGGAGTTTTAATAAACACGCCGCCAACGCGATTTAGTAAATGCCGAGAGCCTGTCGGGTTGGCTGATGGATATTATTGTTGTTGAATTTCAGGAAGCAACGTTTTTAGCTGTTAAAAATAACAAGTAAATTGCGAAATGTTCATTGCGACTTTACTCATATTAATCTTTTAGTTATGTTCTGCATCTGTTTTAACAATTTCGCAGAAACGTTTTCCGAATATTGTTTATTTCACGATCATAGCGAGATAAATGAAGCGATAGGAAAAACCCGACAATATCAAAGTATACTCTATAGTATTAGGTATAGGACTTATACCATACATTCATATTCCTGGAAGTAGTATGCCCGAAGAAAGTTCTCTGAAAATTAGGCTCCCATTTAATGCGCGCGCGGAGTACTTCTAAGAATCATTTATATGCCGTTAACTTCTCCGTTTCCTTGAAAGAATTATTCAACTATGTACTAGCCTCTGTCTAGACGTACGATATATGTTGTGAAGTATAGTCAAACAATTCAGTAAAAGAATAACTCTGAAGAATCTTGACTGTCTATAATTTGTGACTAAACCTTGTCGTCAATATTCATTTCACCTTGTACCATAAGTGATTTTCTCTTTAGATGTTCTTTTATACAGGATGTCTCATAAAAGTTCAACAATCCGGAAATGTGGGGTACCTGAGATCATTAGAAGTAATTTTTACCTTAAGAAAAATGCAATCCGCGGCTTTATTTGCGAGTTATTAACGAAAAATAATGACCAATGAGAGTTGCTTCAAATGACCTCAGGAAAGCCCTATTTCCAGACTGCGAGTAACTTTTGGAACACTCTGTACTTTGTATAAATGACTTCTTCGCCGTTATAAAAAATAAATAAGAAAATTATGAAAATTGTGTTCTCTGTGACTGGCATATACTTAAATTATGATTTCGCGTTACACTGTCGTGTTAATAACAAAATAGCCAACCAAATCGAAGCCGGTAGTAACATCATCGAACAGATAATCCGTGACGTTACTAACAATGCGGTACGTGGCCCGAAGGGGCCAGCTAATATCGCGTCTACCTCGGCGCTGAATGATGCCTCTCAACGGAAAAGTGCCCATTATGTGCCTCGTTTTAAGGTCGCGCGTTTCTGATCCGACAGACGCTCGGCGTTTCGCAACGTTCCGTTTGTTCTTCGATCCAACTGGACGTTGGTATCTGGCCGCGTCACGGAAGGCCGAGGCCGATACGCCAGCTTTCTTTGCGATCGTCCGAGCCCGAGCGAGCGCAGAGAAAAAGAATGTCCACGAGGAGATGTACAACCGGCTAGACTGTTGATTTAAGCGCGGCGGAACGTCGCGCGAGATTGGTACGTTTGCACGGGCGCGAACGTATTTTCGTTCCGCGGTGAAAGAACCTTCGTGACTATTTATACCGTGCACATGAATCGTACACAGTTTTATCGCGTTTACGGCTTTATGGACCGTTTATCGCGGGACAATAAAGAGCCACTTTGAGGCGTAATGCACGCGTTGTACGAGGGGGATGGTTACTCGCCGCGCCGAAACTCCAACATTCCTGTAAACCCTTTACGACGGCCGTTTTCGCCAATTGAGTGCAAACGTCGTGATATCCTCCCGACGATGTTAAACTCGCGCTATAATCGAATGATTTTCGTAAATTGAGGGTTTCGTTTACGCAGCGAAGCAACGAAAAAGATACAAAAACGCTCGGGAGGATATTGACTGACACCGTAGAGGTCTTGTTAAAACGAAATACCCAAGAAGAACATTAGAATGTAATAACGCGCCGGTTCTTGCTCATTTTCGGGTCACGATTGTCTTATTTCATCAATGTAACGTGATTGACCTGTTATTTTCCCTCCTACCTGACGTCCCGCGAGAACGTTCCTTTCCATCACCGGTGTACCGTACCTGTGGGAATACGAGGAACGTGTAACGTGCACGAACCATGCATTATTTCCATTTTTATCTGCACGGCTGCTGTACGCTATCTGATCATGGTTCCACGTACACTTATAATTGTTCTGGCAACAGGAATTTTATCCGTTGTTCCGATTATACACGCTTAAGTTTCAATGCTATGGTTAGCACAGAAATCTATTACCGTAATTAATGTTTAACTACGTGACGATAAGTTTCTGTTATGGTGTAGATGCGACCGAGTCAATCACACTGTTGAATTATATATCATGTATCGTAACATTTACGTGATCACCATTGATTTACCCTGGCATTACTAATGCATAATTCTCTGTACTAGGGGCCGATATTCTTGGCTTACAACAAGAAGAACTAGTAGAAAGTGAAGCGCGTTAATCCGAGTCAATGGGTCATCGATTTACTCGCCGTTCTTTTGCGTTAGAGGCAATGTCGCCAAGGGTATGTCCAATAACTTCTTCATTGAAGCAAAAGAATTGTTCTCGGTCAAATTAAAGATTCTATAAATCATGAAAGTTTAACAGTAAGTAACTGAATTCTATTAGTTCTACTATTAACCCTTTGCACTCGAAGCCATTTCAACGTCAAATATAAAATAATTTTTCTGACACCTTTTCGTCCTGTATAACAAAGTGCATTTTATGCATATGAAATGGAGTCGCATAATTCAGAGAATAGTTACATTTTCAACAACTTTTTAAATCTGAGCTCTGGTGATATCTGTAAAAATAATTTTAGGATGTGGTATAACAATTTTAATGGCGTCTCAGACTCGCCACTCGAGTGCTAAGGGTTAACTCGTTAATAGTCGAATGTCTACAGGTAATTATTTAATGTCGAAAATCAACTTTAAAGTTCGTACACATTCTCATCACTGCAAGAAAATTCAATTTCTTTGCATATAATAGAAAACCAGGAAAGAGTTAGCGTTAGTCATATGAAATTAGGACTCGACATGTTAACAATATATCTACCAAACGTCTAGAATCTGTTCGTGTTTCAGCATTTTGTAAAATGCGTTACAACTTTTTAAATGCGTTCGGTTATATCACGAACATCTTAACAAAATAGGTTTATAATTATTCTTTTAAATACTACTGTATAATGTATTCAATTATGTTTCAGATGTATTATTTTAAATCTTTTAGTTTTAGTAGATCGTATAGACATACAAAATTTAGTCTTAATTTAAATAAATTAATTTAAAATTAAATTTGAATAAAACAATTTACTTTTAATAAAAGTGTTTTCAATCGAAACAGTTTTAATTTAAATAGATTAAATTAAAATAATATTTGAATAAAACAATTTACTTTTAATGAAAGTGTTTTCAATCGAAAGTTATAATAATAACTAGAACGAGTCTCATATTAGATAGCTTAACTCTAATCTTGAAAAGGACTATTAGAAAACTGCCGATAATTAAATGAGTGGACGTCTGCAATTATTAAAAATGGATGCCGACCACTTCCCAGCGTCTATTCAACGCTAACCGCTTCTGCGTTAGCTCGAACGTCTCCCCCCTATCCAGCCAGGCCGTCGTCGAGGCATTTTATTTTTGCAATTCCGCTATCGCAGATCTTCCAATTTTCGTTGGTCATAACATTTTATCGCAGACTCGGCGCTTAACGCGCCTGTTAACTAAGACAATCCTGCTCCGGGGCTCGAGAGGAAAGAAAGCTTATCCCCGTTGCGTTACATTGATTCAACGGGGAACGTTCCATGCCGGCCGAAAGAACGATAAACCGTCCGTTGAAGCGTATGATTCGCAACGTCCGAGAGATCTGGCCAACCCCCTCGACAGCATACCCGGTGTAATAAGTATTACTCACGCTGGCATTCCTCCGGAACGAGTCCGCCGGAAACAGAAAAGTCCGAGCGATCGCAGTTTATTGTACCTCTCAATTTTCCCCGTGGAAATCTGAAGCTATCATCAAAGCCCCGGCCGAGCTATGACCTTTGGCCCCCGGCGGCTGGCTTCGGAAACTCGCATGGTCTAGGACAGATAATGCGGGCATACGTATGGCGACGCGTCCGCTGTATATCTTACGGTTCCTGGATCGCGTCCTTGCCTCGTTCGTCGCCGAAGAATGCGAAGGGACACGCGAACCTAACCGCCATACAACACCTACCTGTCCCTTTTCTTCGTCCTCTTTCCTGCTTAGCCGTCTTTACCCTTCCGCTCTGCGCCTTCGCGGCGCGAAACTTTGCGCGGCCGACTCCATCCATGCCTTTGCCCCCCAAACTGCCTGCCACATAATATTCCTCGCCTCAGAATTTAGGAATAATTCCGCGGGATGGCCCGGCTTCTTCCGGTGAACTTGACCGACGTTGTTTAGAAGCAAAAGCTGGAAGAATTGTTATGTAGACGTGAACTCTTGACACTTTAATGGTCGTAGTTCGGTACACGTGACTTCGCTCGAATTTGAATTATAAAACTGGATTCTGAACGGATTTATTATAATTGTATCATTAACCACACTTATAATTATATTATATTTCATTATTTTATGTAATTAACATAATCTTGACATAACCTTAACCAAACTTACCCTATTGATATTATTAATAAAGTATATTATATTGCGCTATTAATTCCTGCATTTTATTAACCCCTTGCCGTACCATTTTCTTCATAGTTATAAAGAAAGATAATATAGATTTATCGCGTGTCTACAGTCGCTTAAATGTTTAAAGACTAATGGCAAGAAATTAGAATTTTATTCAAATCAAAACAACGGAATAGCATTCACACTAAATAAATTACTACTAGAAATGTTCGCTGCGTGCCAGAGTCGTCAAAGTATGGCGCGGGGTTAAGATTCACAAGAGGTAGGAACGCTGATAAAGAAATTGAATAAAATGCATCAGTTTTACGTGTTCGTGGTTTTGGCGCGGCTGTCAAAGTGTTAATTGTTTCACTATTTCTGCAGTACGGAACGTTGAATTTTTACTGTCAGTCATCATGCCACTTATCACTAGACTGCTAAGTCAGTACTTATTCACAGAATAGTAAAGTAGCACTTTTACGATGTAGCTCTTTCGCGTTTATGCTACTTAGTATGTAGAATACAATAACACACACATATTAACCTCTTGCACTACGCTTTCTTTCGCGCTGCGTCGATTAGCACTTATTTGTCCTTAATATTTTTAGTAATAGGACCAGACAATTTTTCTTTCTTTTATCCATTATCTACGTCACTATACTGCGCACATTATATTTCGTTCTTTAAAAGAAACCAATGTTACTTTAAAATTTCGTGATGAGTATTTAATGCATTTCTTCCGATGCTATTAAACGTGATTTTCTTTGACCATATGTAATTAACTGCTTGCACGATGACTCATTTTATGTTGCGTTGATTAGTACTTATTTGTCCTTAATCCCTTGCCGTACTTTGACGAGTCCGACTCGTGATGGAAATTACTAGAAACAAATAATTAAATATTTATGTTATTCTCTTCTTTAAAATTGGAATATAATTCTAATCCCTTGTTATTAATATTTTAGCATTCAAGTAAATTCAGGCACGGTGTAAACATTAATGTTCTGTCTCTTCTAAGAAATTGTGACAATTGAAAAATTCGTAATCGCGGCGACCGTGAAGGAAATGGTACGTCAAGGGGTTAATACTGTCCTTAATAGGACTCTATAATTTTATAGTATAGTATAGTATAGTGTAGTGTAGTGTAGTGTAGTGTAGTACATGTATAGTAATGTATCCCATATCCCATATCCTATGTCCCATATCCGGGATCCCATATCCCATATCCCATATCCGGGATCGCATATCCCATATCACATATCCCATATCCCATATCCGGGATCCCATATCTCATATCCGATATCCCATATCATACAAGTGTAGTGTGGTGTATAGCGTATAGCGTATAGTGTATGGTATGGTATGGTATGGTATTGTATAGTATAGTATAGTATAGTATTTTATATTGTCTTTATGTATTTTCTATAATAAATAAAAACATCACAATTTCCTATTTAGTTTCTAGACATTGAGAAGAGACGAATTTATGTTCATTTCGATGTAGAAAAAATTAATAATGTTCATATTTAGTAGATCTTGCGTGAAATCTGTATCACAAGTCTGACTCGTTATTATAGTGCAAGGGGTTAGCATGGTTTGTCTATATTAATTTTTATTGTACGATGTCCACGGTAAAACTGGGAATTATCTTTCTCTGAGAAAGTATAGAAGAAAGAAAAAGTGAACACCACTCTAACCTTCCACAAATTTTCGAACCATATCGCACTTGTGAACATAATATTAGATTGGAAACTATAAAACGGGCGTTGAATAGGAATAGAAATCAAACAGCGCTATTTTTCACATTATTTATTATTTTTAATTGAAATAATTTCCATAGGCATCTACGACGTTCTGTAAACGATTGGGCAAATCATAAATACCTTTTTAAAAAGAATCTTAATTTTTAAACTGAATAAACAGTTCAAAGTCTTTTATAATATCGTGTTGGTTATTATATATATTTTTTCTAAAAAATAATTCATAATTACGAAAAAGGTAGTAATTAGTCGGTGGGATGTCTGGTGAATGATGTTATGTGACTAATACTTACAAGCACACGTTCCACAAATTTTACGTCCCGTCCCACTTCACATAACTTCACTGTTATCAATATTGATTCTAAAAATTGCGCTGGTGTCAATCGGAATTAATAAAATTACGGACGTCGAGAGCAATATTCGATATTGGAAAGCGACGCACGGTCACGGTAAAGACGGAAAACCGTGTAAAACGTTCCATAATGATTATAATTAATAACAGTGCTGAGAGTACGCTCGCAGAAAAATTGATCTGGCCGCGTCGCGCCGGGGTCGAACGGGCTCGCGCGCGTGTACACGCAGCAGCAGGTAATAATCGTGCTTCAATTTCGAAAATTTGATTCCGCCTGTGCTCGGGTATTTTATAATTCGTTTCATTCGATCCGTATTCGGCCGGTCGGCGTCGGTGTTCTTCAATTCCGGTAAACAGACGGGTAAATGAAAATTGCAGGCCGAGCCCGGGCGCAGATTAACGAAACGTATTAACTCTGATGATCGCGCGTCCCCGCGCGGAATCGCTTCAAAATTCCACGGACCTCGATTGAAGTCCCGGAACGAAATTACCGTCGCCGATACCCCGGTCGGTTCCCAATCAATCTGCCGGCGTTCGTTAGGAAGCGGGCGGAAAACGCCTCTCGTTTTCGAGCGGCTCGCCTCGCCTCGCCTCGCCTCCTTTTTCCCCCGGATATCGCGGCTCGATGCCCGGACCCCGCGCAAAAGAGAAAACGCGATATCGCGAAGAAGAGATTGTTGCACCGACGCTGGTTCGGCGCGGCGGCGGGACCGCGAGGAAGCGTGTAACCGCTAATTGCGTTGCATTAATGGCGCCCCATCATCCGCCGTAACAAACGCGAGAGACCGGGCTGCTCCGCGGAACGGCGCGGCGCCGCACCGCGCCGCTAAACCGATCGCGTGAGAGACGTTTAACCTGTTCCGCCGACTTTATCGTTCGCGGGTCACTCGCGTGATTGCGCCGCCGCCTGTAAAAAACGCCGCTCGAACGAATGCGCTGCCGCGATATTTTCTTTTCTTATAATGCTCCTCTACCGTCGCGATTGCGGAACGAGAATTAATTCCGCGGCCGGCCGTTTCTCTATTTTCCCTTGTTTCGTTTCAGCGGATAACGGTGAAAAATGATAAAGAGTAATGCCTTCCTGTGGAAACCTCCGATCATTATCTTAAGGGGACATGTAATGTGCGTGCGTACGGGCCGCTCGTTTTGTTTGCCCGGGTGGAAAGTAAAATGTATGATTTATGCGTTCGTGAAAAATGTTTATTATGTGCTCTGGCGGGACGCGATCCTCGTTGCTTTACACCCTCATGCATTTTTAATTGCAATTTCTCTTGCCGAGATACGCACGTTAACGTAAAGTTAACTGTTCGTGTACATTGCATGCGACTGGATCATTTCGAAAATTGAATGCTAATTGCGACGCGGTCGAAGTCTCAATTTGTTTCCAGATTACGCGCACGGGCGCAGAAAGCTTCGAATAGTTGGAGTGCAACTTTTATTTATACAGAAAATAGCATTTGCAGACACAATTTCAACTTTTAGGAATTCTGATTTAGATCAGTAGAATTTCATGCTTTTGCTTAACCCTTTGACTACTGTCGGCGCCTATTGGCGTCCGAAACATGTTGTCATCCCAGTACTGTAGACGCCAATAGGCGTCCAGATCGAATTTCGCCTGTTTCGCCCATTTATTATTAAATTTGATGATTAAATATTGTAGAAAAAGCTTAAAATTAATGTTCACTTCAAGTAATATTATTTTAATGTAATAGAATTCAGTATATTGAATATTTTAATATACTTCTTCAGAAAAACGAAGAACTTCACCGTACCCAGTGGACGTCGCGACTTAATTCATGTCGTACCGTAGGCCGGTGCATGCCAAAGTCTGCCGTAGCCAAAGGGTTAATTAAATAACGAGTTTCTACCTACACATCTATAAATTCATTGTATACAAACGCTTAGATGATATCAGAGAATTTATGTAATGTGTAACAATTGTAAATATATATATTAATTAAATATAGTAATTCCATTAGGTACTACAATCTTTGCAATTCTTCGTTTCTTAAAATAAACATCGCAAGCTCATAATATAGTCTCATTCCTGCAGTAATTTGTCTACAAAAGTTTGTTACTATGCGTACGTGATAGAACAGGGAATACGGGAGTAATACCTGTTTGATACCGTTAATACATTTACGTTTTATACGGATACCTTCCGTATTAATCTATTGTAGGATACGTTCACAAACAATACGGAACGTATTGACATGATTAACCACGGTATCGATGCGTGTTGATTCTATTATGTTCGATTCCTATTTAATTACAAATGCAAGTACCAGCTTGCGGCCGAAACAAAATTCATATTGTGCAGGATTAGTCACGTGAAACAAAACGTTTACGTATCTTCGGAGTATTATTGGAATTGAACATAATAAATATAGAACATAGTAAAATATCCACGAAAAGAGCTTTATCTGTCATTAAATGACAAGCATGAATTTTTTAAAAATCTTCAAATTAGTTTGGATTCTAAAGTTTATATAAATAAAAATCGAAGCGCTTTTTTAGTAATACATGATTTAATTTGAGTATCTTCTTCTATTCTATTCTTCCAATGCTACATAAAATATTATAAAATTTATTTTAGTAACATCAACTACACGTTGTTTGATACAGTCGAATTTAAAATGCATTTAAATATATTCTATTCATCATACTGATTACTTGCAGATATCGTTTTTTAGAAAAATATGCTTTCAGATATTGAATTGTCTATTAGACAATTCATGTCTATTAGATTGAAAACTATGAAACGGGCGTTGAGTAAAAATAAATTTTCATATTATTTATTATATTCAATCGAAATAACTTCCATTGACGTTTACGACTTTCTGCCAATTCAATGTCTTTTATAATACCATCTCGGTTATTGTATTTTTTCTCTCTTCAAAATAATTCATAATTCTTGGACGCAATATCGAGCATTGTTTCGTTTGAACTTGTACAAAAAAGGTAGATGTAAATCGCGCTTTCTTTCTATCCGGTTTCGGAGAAAGATCGAATATAAATGTAATACAAACGCGAACAAATTTTAGGAAATGAGTAAGAAGAACAGCTTTAAAATTTATAAATAAAAATATCAAGCTTGCGTTACAATGAATCTATCTCAGTCAAAGCTGAAAACGGAGAAAACAAAAACTCTCGTTTCATAGTTTCCACCTTAATATATCAGTAAATTCGTGAAAATCAAACAACGAGATTCTCAGTAAAAGGATTGATTCCTTCAATGAAAATTCACAGATCTTCCTCTCGAAACAGAAGCTTCATCCTTATCGGACGCATGTCGCCTCCCACGTGACATTACACATTACGCCTGCATTCTAACGTCCGATAAGAGTTGAGATACGTAATTCGTTGTCCTAGATAAAATCAAATGCCATAAATTCCGCAAACTTATAACCGATGCAATTAATGTCCCCCAGAATCCTTGTGTCATCCAGAAAAATGGCAGCACATTCGACAAACGAAATTACTTTTATCTCGATTACGAATCGCGCCGTACGGTGCGCCGCACTCTGCATATTCACGGTTAAGGGTTCGTTTACATAAACCGTTCACGCGAACTTACCGCTTTTGTCGCCTCGAAAGAGAACGGTGGAACACGAATTCGCCGGGGGCGGTGTACCCGGCCGTTCGGTTCCGTTAGGTTTCCCGGAAATGGCGGGACTAGACGGACCTTTGGCCGGGTCCGGGGTCGGGAAGGGGGGGTCCGGGGCGGCGTTACGGAACGTTATCAAAATCGAATCGCGGCCCGTCAAAGTGCGTCTCTCTTTGGCGTTCCCGGCGACGATCGGGCGTCGAGCGAGACCGAGCACAATCACCCAAAGTGAAACTCGTACAAATATGTACCGACTGCTCGCCTAATCTCTCGCGCTGCCTGGTAAATACTGACAGGGTGTCAATATTGAAATATCTTATCGTGGAAAGCGCCATGCATACCTGAAATATATTGGGAAACGGGTCCGTCGACGTGCTCCGCATGACTCACGGCTCTGGAAAGATATCGGTGCGCCCTCTCTTCCAGCGCGCGCGCGCGTTTTCCGGGTATACGCGCTCTCTCTCTCTCTCTCTCTCTCTCTCTATCTCGACGTGTGTTGGCACGCGTGTACACGTGTGCACGGACGGGATCCGAAAAATTCTGCCGTCGTGCGGCGCGCCGGGGCGGCCGGGCAGGAAAGCGCAGGAACGAGCTCTTTTGACCTGCATTTAGAGCGGTCGACGGAAACCGGCTGGTTGGGAGGAGGCCGCGGGGCGGGCGAGACGAAAAAATAGAAGGTTCCCGTGACGTTCCTCGATATTCCGGGAGCCCCGTCGACGTTACGGAGCCACTTCGGAATAAATTTCGCGAACATTGAAAACTTAAAAGTCGAAAACTGGATTCCTCGACGGGCGAGCGCGCACCGGCTCCCTACGATTTTCCGGAAAACGAACGCATACGTATGCGAGATCTCGGCAGGCCCGGGCCAGATCATTGGAACTAACGCACTCAAAGGATCCTTACTTTTCTTTCGAACTTTCCGAATTCTTGCTCCTCTTTTCTATGAACCGCTCGAGCTCGTTTCGCGGAGGAAGTGCCTCGACTATCCGGCGATCGATGATCAAAGTCGAGATATATATATAGAGAGAGAGAGAGAGAAAGGGAACGCCGGTGCAGTATTCAATGTTTCGCCACGATTTCCGTGACGAGGCACGAATATGAGAAATATTGTTGCGGGCCCGAGATTTACCGAAAGCCTTCTCGAGCGCGAAAGATGGCCGTGCTAGTCGCTGAGAGGAGCTTAGACGGGTAAGCTCGCGGGCTTTGCTCCGCGCTGGGGGATCCCCGCTTCTGTATTTCCTATATCCCGGACGTTTCTCCAGGGGTATAGCTTAGATCCTGGTCATCCCTCGTTAAATCCCGGGGGAACCGCGAGCTACGGCCGGGATACGCGCGATGCTTGCCAGCCACAATGTTTTCGAACGTATAACTCCCGCAGCTGCAACACGCCGACACTCGACACTCAATTCGAGTGACGAGCTTTTGGCCGCCTTATTATGCAGATGCCATTCATTTCCATTTAGACTGTCTCCGTACCATTTAGAATATCCCCTGCTATTTAAGACTTCTAGATCGATAGAATTTGTCGAACAATTTTGCAGAGCGTTTTTGTTTAACTTATACTATATTTTAACTGTTTAAAATTTTAATACCGTTTAAAGATTGTCAGAATTATTGTTGAAATTTTGTTTATCACATTCTAGGTATTTTAAGATATTTATGACGGACTTAATTTCAATGGAATGTTTTTATAGTTTAATTATCCTCAGTTCTGAATGCGTTCTTTAAAAATAGTATTAGTGTTGTTATTAACAATAATACTAGTATATAATTTTATAATAAATACTAATATAGCAAGATTAATGTAATAATATTACTATTAACAATATTAGTTAGATAGTATTATGATATTATGCAGGCCTATTTAACCCCTTGCACTAAATACGATTATTATTTATTTCTTCTGAATCGAAATCAAATTGACTTCTTCTATTGTCAAAGTCTAGAAACAACAGTAAATAAAGACAATATCAAATACAAAAATGAGATAGTCCTATTAAGGACAGTATTAAGGACAAATCAACGCAACATAAAATGAATCATAGTGCAAGGAGTTAATTACATATGGTCAAAGAAAATCGCGTTTAATAGCATCGGAAAAGAATAAAATACTCATGACTAAATTTTAAAGTAACATTGGTTTTTTGTAAAGAACGGAGTATACTATGGCACAGTATGGTGACGTAAACGATGGTGCCAATAGATCGTGGAACGATTCCCGAAAACAAAGAGAATTTCTGTTTTAAATCGATGACGCCGAGTCGCGAGTAGATAAAGCCTGTAATGGTCAGCCATTGTCAACACGCAGCGTTGTTCCAGGGTCTGTTTGATAAAGGGGCCGACGCACGATTTAAATCCAAATGTTAACGATAGCCGGTATTATCTTATCTGAACCGATCCCTCGGCCCGTGTATTCTTCGTTCGGACACAAAGGCGACGCAATAAGGTCATCGGACGAATCTTCCACGATTCCAACAATGAGTATCTGTGCTCGATAAGCGGCGTCAGGCGTTCTTTAAGACCGTTGATCACGTTCGTGGAAAACGGGGGACGTGACGCTGTACAGAGGATTAAGTGTTGCGACATTTTTCGATCCGATGCTTTCAAGTGTCCGACACGTTGTGTACGCAAGCTGTATTACGTCTCGTTTATAAGTTACGGTGCAACACGCAATTGTAAAATTCGATTTAAGCTTTAATGCTGTAGGAAAGATCATTTCATCTTTTTTTCAATTATTTTAGAAATTAATGTTTATCGAGTTTCACTTTAAATTTAAGCGATTTATAACGATTCAAGTTAAAAATATCATTTTATCCAAATTTAAGATTTTAAGAAATTGATAATCTATAAAGCGATATACAATAAAAACGTGTTATAATTACTTTTCCGATATTTCCGAGAATAGTTGCTTTTATTAACTAACTAAAAATAGTTCTTATATTCATAGTATATTCATAATGATCGTATGTTCATTATACATATATTCATAATGGACGTATATTCATAGATTCGTTAGCAAAAGCAGAATAAGTAACAAATTTCTTTTGTCTACTGGAATATGCCTCCAAAGTAGAGTAAAATGAGGATGCTATTAATTTCTATTAATGTAGAGATTTCTTGGTATCTTACTATCTTGAATATTTAATAAAACCAGGGAAGTTGATTACCGAGTTTGTACTGTGAAAACTATAACCGTACTGTTTATTATAACGTTATTTAATATTAGAAGTACAGGAAATAGTACTACGAATTTATTTATCAATGAATGTAGTACATTAACGATATGATAATTGCAATCGCAATCTCGGTGACACGGATCCGCTGCAGCGTCCACAGCACGCCTCAAATATCTCGCATAAAGTAGTAATTACACCTCGAAATAGACAGGAATTAAATCGGGAAAATGTCGAGGCCGGCTCGCAAAATCCGAGCCGTTGGCCGTTCGCAGTCACCTCGGGGAAGAAATGAGAAACACGGAGCCGCGAGAGGTCGGTGCCGCGGGCGACGTTTCATTCAACGCGAAAACATCTCCTCGATGCGAAAGGATCACGGGAAATTTTCGAGAAAAGAAATCCCGCGCCCCTCGACGAATTCATAACGGGCCGGGCCACTTGGATATTCCCCGATGCGCGAATTCTCAACGAGCGAGTCGAAGGATTTGGACGCGTAGGAGAAAAAAAAGGAGGCGGGGCGCGGGCAGCGGAAGGGTAGGTGTAGAAAAGTTTTCGGAGAGCGAAGGCAAATAAGAGGCAAAGACCGAGGGAAATCAGCTGCGCGTATGACCAAAGCGATCCCGAGGGTTAAATGGTCGGCTTAGGCTCTGATCGACATTAAGCTGTCAAGGGTTGCTTTTTCGAATTCCTCGCGCCCCGGCATTAATCCCATTTCAGAATGGAGCCATCTTCGGGCTCCCTGTCAGACGCCGCCGGGACCCCAACACACGCACCGGGACCCGCCGCAGGAACGTGTGTTTACGTCCTGTACCCCGTGACTCCGTTAATCCTGCCCGGAGGGATCGCAAAGGGGTTGGGACCTCCATTCATGCGTCCCGCGTTTAGCATACTTTCAGCCGCTGCCTGGACAATAACTTTCGCATCGGCCTCCGAGCGCTGGGGCTCTATGGGATCATCCTGACTCTGCGTATAAGATATCCAATCCGATTTTATTGATTCCCGAATGCTCAGGACACCGCTGATTTTTACCCGGTGCCTGCGGTAGAAATTCAATTTTCCGGATTAAACGAAGGGACACAAATGTCCGGGTTATAGAACAGTTACTTAACACTAAATCTTTCATGGTCAAATGACCATGACCGTTCCTTATTTTGAAATTCTAACAACAATTAAGACAACTTCATGGAAAATTATTAAATAAATTACATTATTTGAAGAACTACTAAAACAAAAAGTGTATGAAATCTAAGTAAGTTGGATCCTTTGAGATTTATCAAGCAATGCATATCAAACGATTTTATTGTTAGGTAGGTTCAGTGTCAAATACAGCGTTCGGTTTCATCTTTGTTACTTTGTACAATAAATTGTTTTGCATATGGATTTTCTTAAATTAAGCTGATTACATGTGACATTTACGTAATAAATAATATTAATATTGTAGGACCTGATAATTGAAGTTCTATTGTATTTTACTTTTGAAAATTGTATTTTTCTGGACAGTTTACAGCTTTCAACCAACTAATTGTTGCAGTCTATTTGAAAACTGTGTAAGTTACTGTGATTGTATTACATATGTGCAATTTTCTTTATATCTTGTTTAAACGTAACACTTCTATATAATATATAAATTGATAAATAATACCAACGCAATCTTTCTTAATTGATTAGATATTTTTGACAAGTATACTTGACGTGAAAAGATGACAACATTTTGTGTTACGACGATTATACTTGTCAAAAATATCTAAATGGTTAAATTCTTCCAGAAGGGCTTTTAATTTTTTAATTTTTAAATATGTGGTTAAAAGCACACACAGTTATAAACATCTTTTAGTTGCAGAGCAAGCTGCATTTATCATTCATCTCTTGCAAGTACTATATGTCCTCCGATAACTATAATAAAAATTAAAGATATGTTTCGTTATGCTTCTTATTTTTATACATACACAGCTGAGGCACCTAAAACAGGCTACCTGGAATAAAAGAATGTCGAGCAAAAGTTGTTCAATTTTAAAAAGTGCATAATATCTCGATAGTTTTGTTGTTGTTATTGTTTTCTTATAAATTAGAAAACATTGTTCTTTATTAATATTCCGATAGTCTTTCTAGACGATTACAAATGACCTATAAATGATGGTCATTTGAGTGTATACAATACTAATTGCAAATAAAATATTTCAAGTCACTTCTATATTCAAAATACTTACCATGAATATATTTTTACATTGTTGCAATGTGCAGTAATGTGTTAATAGTGTGAAAACTTGATAGTATCTTACATAAAATTTCAACTAATGATATTGACTACGTTACTTTTGTGTCCCGCAGATTTAATGTCAAACATCAACCATAAACAATCCCAGATTGCAAAACGGAGAATCCTAAACGTAGCTGATCTCCGTTTATAGATCACATAATGCGAAAGGTGAATATTAATGTAATCCTCCTTCAGCGGAGAGCCGTGTAAAAATGCTAGTTTAGAGCAAAGTAATTAGACCGGAACGGATATGTATTTCTCCGGCAACATTAAACGTAAAATAAAAATGTTCTTAGGCATCGTAAAGCCGTTACCCCCCAGCTACGCCCCTTCGGACTCGTTCAGTAAACGCGGAAGCTCATTTTTTTCCGTAACAAAATTCATTCCGCGAAAATCCCCGGTTTAAAATTTCATTTTTTAGCGGCGAGAGGCGGTGGGGCGGGGGGGGGGGGGTGAGGGAGCGCGCGGGCGCACGATCGCAAATAAAAGTATACTACCCGACTGAAATTCTCCTCGTCTAGAACAGCGGAGAGGAAGAATATTTTCGTGCCGGACGGAAACGTGCTTCGGGTTAAGTAACCGAGGTCTCTCTCCGCCGGAATCGTCTTTATAAATATTTAAGCTCCCCAACGACGAATGACGAACGGCGTGTCTCATATTGCAATTAGATTTTAACTCGGACCGCTTCGTGACTTTGTTAATTATTCAGCGAACGACGTCTGGCGTGAGTTCTAATAATACCCTCGGTTAGATCGCGGCGAGCCGATATTCTGACCGGTGCGCGCCGCCGGTAAGGAGGGCGGAACAAAGCGAGGGGAGGAGCGGAGGAAAGCAAGAGGGAGAACGCGAGAAGAAGGAAAGAGGGGTGGAGGAGGAGGAGATGGAGGGAGGGGTGTCGCGAGAGGAAAGAGAAAAGAATCGGTTGGAAGGGAGGAAAATAAATCGACGACAGATCGCGTTACTAACTGCTCGACGGAAATCGAGACGAAGCTGCTCAAGCCGGTGGAGCACTACCCTTTCGACTTCCCAAGGGTGTACGGAAACACTCGATGAACGCTTGAGCACTTCGAGGGTGGTGTCGGGTCGAAGGTGCTTGAGGTACTCGGGTCAGAAAATTGCTGATCGGAGAGCAATATTCCTGCTTGCTCGAGAATATGTAGACACTTTTGTCCCTCTACATGGCCAATCAATAAATCCCACTAATTACACCGACATGTTATTTTTCTACTGCTCTCCTCCTCCACTCTGTCAGTAACTGTACCATTCGCCTTGTGCACGTCTCGTATTACGATTTACAATTCACCAGCGACCCCCGTTCTTTCCAAGTGTTATTAATGCGGTTTCGAAAATCTCGTATTTTAAATCGCGCTACAATGCATGCTGATTAAACAATATGGTAATACAATCCCTGCGTGATCCGGTAAATAGGAAATTTAATTACATAAACAACTGGTTTTTTTTAGTTATCATAAATTGTATTTAAGAATCGAGAGTTACGATAAATAATTATTATTGTGTTTTCTCCGCGATAAAATTGTGTATTAACCCTATGCACCGTGACTCCCTTCACGTTTCATTGATTAGCACTTATTTGTCCATAATACTGATCTTAATAGGACCATATAATTTTTGTTTCTTATATTGTCTTTATTTAGTTTCGTTTTTAAACTTTGATAATGGACAAATTCAATTTGACTTCGATTTAGAAGAAATTAATAATATTCATATTTAGTGCAATAGGCTGCATAATATTATAATACTAATTATTTAATATTGTTAATACTAATATTATTGTATTAATCTTGCTATACTAGCATTTATTATAAAATTATACACTAGTATTATTGTTAATTTAACTATTTTTAATGGATTTAATGTTTGTTTAACTATTTTTAAAGGATGCATTGAGAACTGAAGATAATTAAACTATAAAAATATTTCATTGATATTAAGTCCGTCGTAAATATCTCAAAATACCTAGAATGTAATAAACAAAATTTCAACAATATTCTGACAATTCTTAAACAGTATTAAAATATACATGGAATCGTTATCACGAATCTAACTGGTTATTCTAGTGCATGAGGTTAATGTATGTTAATGGACATTCCCCGTATACTGAACAAGCCTAAACAAAATAAACAATCGAAACAATTTAGTATATCGTTATCAGACTGCTGATTATTATAAAAAATCCAAATTTTTTTCTTATAATTTTAATACGATTGAAGGAATATATTCACATCTTTAATTTGATCATACGGGTACTTTACTATTAATTACATATTGTAATACGAAGGAAGAGATGTTCAGCGGTTCCCTAACCAAGAAATATTAACCCTTCGCGGACGAGACGCGGCTCTCGGTTGCCACGGCGTTTCGCTTAGCAGGACGAGTGGCGAATGAAAGACTACAAGTGTTTATGTTAAGATAATTTGTATATAAATTATATTTGTATCATCTACAATTTAAAATGCTTGTATATAAATCATATTTGTATCATATACAATTTTTAATGATTTAATATATAAATTATATAATTGTGTATAGTAGCATATAATCGTATATAAATTATATTTGTACATTATAAATATAATAATTCGTATACAAGACACTCGATACATTTGAGAAATGTAGTTTTCGACACTTGGTCGAAAATGTCGTTGTCCGCTATGGGTTAATTAGGTCCTGCACTGTGACCAGAATTCAAGCAAAATCGATAGAAACAACACGTTCTCCGTAAGATGACATTAAACGTATTTAACCACAGTTTGAAAACGACACTTTTTTTCAAGAGGATCCTGCAGATTCCCGGGCGAACTGATTGCGATCTAAAAGTGATTACCGCGAACCCCGAGCAAGGATGGTCGCGTGCCGGGAAGCGCATCTGCGTTCCTCATCGATCCGCATTAAAATACTGCGTCGTTGCCCGGATCCGTAAAAAAGAAACGAGCCCACTAAATATTTTGATGAGCTTACCGGCTTAAAGACTTCCTTTTTTATACCGAAGGGGAGAACGTATCACCGGGGAAAAAAATGTCTTTTCGGAATCCTCTCTAAATTGAATACAAGATCCCTTTAATAAAGTTACACGCGCTTCGCTGGGGTTCGAGCAAAAAATAACGGGGGAGGGGAGGAGAAATGGTTCCGGCGTACGATTCATTAGGCCCAGCATTTTCGTGATCATATTATTTCTGCGAACTTGAGACGAAGGAACGGACGCGGGAAGTCCGCGGATTATTTTGCGCCGCCGTGGGCGCGTGGGGGATATTATTCACCCCCGTGGCAGAAACTCGAGTTGAAAAACATCTTTAAATGTGTGGGCTGCTTCATTTCCTTCTAGTCCGTGGGGCTACGTGACATACATTAATCATGTTCCGCTGCTTCTTAGGCGAAAATTTGATTTTATTCACCCTTCCGTGGCGACGGCCATGATGGGGGATTATCGACTGCCTCTAACATTAATATTTCCTTCGTCTTTAATCAGCGAGGTCTTCGCTGTTGTTTACTCGATTCGCTGTCGAGATTTCATCTCTGCTCGTAAAATATTAGGGGGGCAATTTTTCACATTTTCTTTGAGATATTTAAACGAGAAATGGAATATACAGAGTTACTCGCAAAAGTATTTAGAATGCGAGTATTTTTATATGTTTCAATGTTCATCCCCATAAAGTGAATCCGGTCGTACAAGCTGCAACAAGAAAAAATAAATACTATAAACAAATTCTAAAATCGTGTAAAATTGAAATATAAAACGATATCGATCGTAAACAAATAACAATTTGAAACATTATTTTTATAACTGCTGAACTGAATTTTATAATCATGTTGAAAATTCCTCTTGTAGTAAAAACACTTTCACAGTTTTCGCGATTCAAATTGAAAGTTTGGCAACACATTATAGTGCGATTAGCAATTTTTCCTTTTAAAAAGTAATTTTAGAAAACGATACTAAGAGACCTTACCTCCATAGACGCTCTAAAAGATTAATCACCACGTCAGTCACAGATATACCTTGCTCAAGTTTTATAAATTTTTCTTCTCACGAGTAAATTAAAATTGTTTAAAATTTACGAAAGGTGAAGCATAGATTTATATGTTATAAACTGTCGTACTGTGGTATGAAGCAGATTGAAACGTGCAACCATCGCCGCTTTCTCAATAATGACTTGCCCCGATCGATAGCGTTCAAGTATTCACTAACATATCGCAGGTAGTAAGAAGCTAGAGCTGCTTTTCTCACCGGCCACACAGGCAGAAAGAAGTAAGACGAGTCATCGGCGACTATCATGTACAATCATTCCGCCAAGAGAATGTCTTGCCTCAACTTTTCCCGCGAACCGGAAACCAGGAGAAACCGTTGAAAGACGAAATGTCAGTGTTGAAATATTCAGGGACAGCTTATGGAAAGCTTCCGCCACGAAGCTGGGAAATAAGAACGAAGGGGTATCATAAAACAATTCATGAATCGCTTCTTATTCCTATAAGAGGCAGAGATAAAACACGGCACTTCGAGCACGCGAATTGTTATTTCTCCTAGTTTCGATGTTGCATAATTCAACTTTTCATTGGATAGCACGCCTTGCGGAATATTTATTTACACCCCAGTCGACGCGAAACTATCGAGAAAATAATCATTGGAAATAATTTTCACTTTTCAATACCCTCGACAATGTCTGGTAAAACGTGCATTACGACGAAATAAATACACGAAATACTTATTTCAACGAAACGTGATCTCGTGCTTAATTGCAATAAAATGTTACAGATGATCACCACAGTTTCGCGCGTGTTTCGTGTGTGGTGGCTATTCTCGGTAATCCCTGCGTAGATCTGGACACATTAACCAACACGAAACAAGAGTATAACATTCGGTACAGAATCATATCATGTGTTCCATAAATTCTTTCCATCGCGTTTCTGCTATTTCAGGGTTACGAATTCGGACTACCAACAAGTGAACTGTATATTGAGCTAATATCTTACATTACGAATCTAGCTACATGTACCTAAATGAAAATAGTTCACCATAATAATCAAGATAAGCACGGAGTTTCTCTTGGCTAAGTGTACTAGACTTCTGTACGAGTCAAATTAACTGGAACAGCACAATACGTATCAAGCAAGCATTTCACTTAAGAAATGCATACTCAAAACACTTTTAATAATAATATTTTGGTTCTAAGCTTTTTCCATGCTTAAATGAAATGCTGTTTGAAAATATTACTTCTTTAAATGTTTAAATGACGAGAAAATACTATTTACTATTTTTCTGAAATTCTTAATTATGTTAAGAAGCTTTTTCTTAATTCCATTGCAACTTAAAAAAGATATTTTTTAATATTCATTTAACATGAACGTTACTTTCTTAATATGTCCTATTAGAGATGAAATAGTATCCACATTTGTATGAATACATTAAGTAAAACCAGGCACTTTGGTCCTATTATATATGGCAACTTCTTGCATAGATTTGCGTTAAATTAAATTGTCTGCGCTCGCTGTTTGCGTGTTTCTTCGAAAATAAATCGTAAAGCAAGGGGTTGAACCTACCGCGGCCACAATGAGGAGTTTCTTGCTTCACAATTCCACAAATATTAAAAATTTTTTGTAACGAATGTTTGAACAAGTTACATTATTGTAGTAGGTTTAATATCGACTACATTAGAAAATCAAAATGAATTGTATCTCTCACGTTTATAAGGCAATGGAGACCGGTCGCTATTAAACACTTAGCTGCGTCGATATATTTAAACGATAAATTTTGTTACGCGTTTTATCGATCATACTTTGTATAATCTTTTTGAAAATTCTTCTAAAATTATCCTAAAGCGTGCAAAATTTACGAATATGTTACCATAAGTATTTTGACATAAATCGTAGAAGAAATATTTTTATTACAAGACGTAAAATTGCCATTTCCTTACGACGTGTATACACGTCGTACGCAGCTAACAAGTTAATGTGAAAACAGAAAAGCAAGATCTCGGGAAAAGCGAGGGCGCTGGCGGCTATCGATCGGGAAGGGGGAGCGTTTAACGCGCGAGGAATCAAACAGCAACAGCTATGAATACGAAAGAAAAAAAGGTTTTCCATCGATCTAGGTGGAAGCAGCTAGCGGAGAACGACGAGAGAGCTAAGGGGTGGTGGGTGTACCGGTAATAAGGGCCGGTCGCACCCTAAGTGACCGGAATGGCGCAATAATTCGTGGCTCTCGTGACGTTAAGAGGTCTGCCCTTTGCGTTCGTAGGCCCTGCGAGGTGGCCGCTCGGCCTCCCATACGGTTTCGCAGGCATCGTCCTAAATATAGATCCCCTTACAACCTGACGTCCAATTATAGCTCTTTGATGCCTCGCGAGTGTTGCTATCGCGCTCTCTCCACCCTTTGCCTCGACTTTCGCCGATCCCTCTTGCTTGCTCCCCGGCGGACTTGCTCTCTCCTTACCCTTTCCTTTGGTTCGTTACAGCGACTCGGCTCCATTCGCAGCAACGTTCTGCCGGACGATAATTTTATCGCGGTTACCGGCCATTCGCCGGCGGCGAATCGCGGCGGAGCTCGGTGAATCGGGACCGGCCTTTGAAAACGCGAAATTGTCGGTTCCAAGACCCCCCACACCCCACCCGGCCCGATAACTAACGATGTTTCGCAACAGTCGCCGCCCCGATCGTCGGCTTTGCGAGTCCGCTTCAAAGGGTTCACGAGCGATTTCTTTTCAATCTCAAGGATAACGCGGCGGCCGCCCACTTTCATCCTCTCCGCTCCGGAGAGATGCTCTCGCATAAACGGCGACACTTCGTTTTTCAGTCAGCGACGTCATCGAGCTCTCCCGAGGAAACTAGTATCCGTCTTCCTTCGCCCCTTCGCTTCCCCCCGTCTTTTTTCCTTTTCTTTCTCGACTTACACGCCGGATCCTTTTCCAGGCTCGATACAGCGCTGCAACGGGAAGAGCAGAAGGCAAATATTTACCGTCGTTTATCACCGTTCGAACTACCGCCTGAAAAGCTGTCGCTTCTTTGCCACGCCAACTCCCTGTCCCGCCACCCCCCTCGGGCCTGGTTTGCGTGCACAACCGCTCGTTTTCCCCTCCCTTTTGTTTCGAAAAACTCGCAATCACCGGCGTCATACATATATGAGGCCCGTTGTACGAATGATAATTACCACGATTGCCGGCGTTTCTAATGGAACGCTGCGTCTCCCTGTGTTTGTACGGAAACAATACAGAGTGTCTCCGAAATGATGGCCCATCGACGTCGGACTTGGCCGCGCGCATTTCGAAGCTTCCACTAAATATACCTTCTCGTATGTCCCTTCGTGCAGCGTTTCGTTGTAACAAATTTGTTGCGCCGTATCCTTCGAACGGGCTAAGAAAATTTCACTAAATGAAACTCTCGCTGACAATTTTCCTACGCTCGCACGCAGGTGTACATCGAGACCGCTATCATTATGGAACTTGTAGTTTAATCGCCTAAAATTACAATCGCAAAGCGCACGTAGAAAAGTCACGTGAGTAACCGGAAGCACGTTAAGTATAGAGCTTTCCTCGCTGCGCCTTGCGGTTGCTCGAAATAGGTGTCTCAATTGCAGCCAACTGCTGGATAAATTGATGTATGTCCGAATAAAGCAACCTGAAAAATTCAGCAGGCTTCTGGCGTTCAAAACTTTAATGCGCGATCCTGTTTTTAGATGTGCAGTGCACTTAGCTTAACCACCAACAATTTCCATTTAGTTCGTACCTATAGTCATCTGCTATTACGAAGGTACGTGTCGATTTCTAGACAAATTCTGTTAAATCGTTCAACGTTACCATTACATTCGTTTTAGGAATCATCTCGAAGAAAGATCTGCTTTATTAGAATTGTATTTTTTAACATTTGAACAACAAATTGTTCAAGAACAAATACTAATTGTTTTTATATTCAAATCATGTTTCCCGGGCTTAGGTCAGGTATCCGGGGTGGAATTTTTTAAGAACAATAATAATTTTGTCCATGATCCAGCAAATTAGATGAATGTAAAGCAACATATTCTTTTGAAATTATTATTTAATAGCAAACTATCGAGCTTGTCTTAAACACAATTTAGTCTTTAGTTTTAATTTGAAAGCCATGCATTATACATAAGAACGAGTCAGACTCGTGAGAAAGATTTCGCGCAAGATCTACTAAATTAGTAAATTATTAATTTCTCCTAAATGGAAATCAAATTGAATTCTTCTGTTATTAAAGTCTAGAAACTGAAGTAAATAAAGGTAATAAAAAAGACAAAAATCATCTGGTCCAATTAACACGTTGAGCGCCACATCAGCCACATATGGCTGACACTTTCTGACCAATTTTGAAAATTCATTTCATTGCATTATATTTGAACAAACTGAATTTGACTAGAATGTTTCGGTTGCGAAAGAGTTCTAATACCATCCCCTATGATAAATATTAACTTTCTAGTTTCGCTTTAATTAATTAAATTTTTTTAACGTCGTGGATATTTTAGTGGCTGATTGTCGGCCGTCAACGTGTTAAGGACAATATTAAGGATAAATAAGAGCTACTCAACGCAGCCTGGAAGGAGTCGTAGTGCAAGGGGTTAACGAGTTTTCCGGTAGAGAAAGTGTAAATTGGTGTCGGTCGATCTGTATATTCTAGAACACGGGGTATATGAGTTCGGCAACGATCCGTCCAGGGGAATTTTAAAATATTCCCAGCGATAATGTTGGCGGGCTTGGTGGCTGTCGTTCTGCGTCGTCGAACCTATTCGAACGAAAAACCGGGGAGCTGGGCGATGTTTCCCGTGTGTGGCGTGTGTACGCAGAAAGATTTTTTCCTGGTCGCCTTCCAAAGCGTTTCTTTGTTTTATTTTTATTTCCGTGCTGGCGGCGCGGCGCGTTGCGTAGCCCGCGCAAACAATGAGCGGCACTCGCCGAGCGCAGACGGGCTTAAAGAGCCCCGTCTGTGGGAATTAGCATGCTCGGGAAACGGAGTGGGCTCAGGTGCGTCTACGTCGGGCCGTACCTACGAACAGGGTCGCTCCTCCGCCCTTCCTACGGCTCTCGCGCCCCGCTGGCCATCATCTCTACCGGAGGGTGGATCAACCCCGACCCCGGCCACCTCCGTTGCACCTAGGCCCACGTGGGCCGGGCTCCCATATGGGGTAGCGCGTTTTTAAACAACACCGCGACCCCATGGCGCGGTCCCGTTAATCCTCCTCCATATCCGGGATTGAAAGGGGGCGCGCGAACGTTCGCCGCGTACCCCCCCAAAGTGATTTCCCGAGAATTTTATGCGTGGGTTCGCGCGTATCATTCGAAAGCGTATCAGCGCCGGTATTTAATTTGTAATTCGCCCATTTCGCTGATGCGTGCATCATTTCGGAGGCATTAAACAGAGATCCCGATACGTGCGGCTGGTTTTTATGAGGGACGCCTGAAAACAATTTCGTGTTAACACGGGAAGGGCGAGGCACATTAGGTTAAGCCATGGGTGACGGGGATTTTCGCGGGGAGTACGCGTTTCGCATTAACGGCGGGTTGTAAATAATTATTTACGAGGAAGCGTCTTTGTCCGTCGTCTTCTTGACTAGTTTTGATAAATTTACGTGATAGCCGGATAAAGAAACTATTTCGACATCTGTGCTTCAAGATTATCTTTGACTAAAATTGACGTGTATAGCTCGATGACTAATATCTGGAATTTTGTGAATCATATGTCATCAAGTTGTGAGCAAACTGGGATAAGGTTCGGTGTGGTCTTTATTAAATTGTAATCTATGAAGTGTATTTATGTATCAGTTCGTTGAAACTGTAGCTCCATGGTTAAAATTCTCTGAACTATATCAGCACAGTTTATACCAGTAATTCTTTACTATTAATTTTTGATAAATAAAGTATGTACTCATATTATGTTTATATTATATTTTAATATAAATAATATATCTTCTCATATTTTTTCCTTTATATTAAAATAAAAATGGACAATCTTGGATGAAGATTTGATGAAGTACTTTATAAAGGAATTATAAGATCTATATATATTGTATGTTATATCTTCATATTATTTTATAAAATTTATTTCACAAAACAACTTTATAAAACAACTATAAAATAACCTTGTCTATTTTTCTTGACAAGCTATGAGACAATCGGAAAGAATTTACAATATCGAGGTGTTTGATACAGAGTGCTACGGAAAAGAATATTTTATTCAATGCAAATTTGCAAATACATGATCTTCAACCTCGTTCAGTCCGCAAAAGTATGAATATCAGTCGACCTGCATTCCCTTGCGTCAATTAATTAGAGAACCAGTCGCGGCTGTGCAAGAGAGAAGATAAACACCGCTACCTCGCAGCTTGTAGATCGCAAAGTTTAATTAAGAATATCAGTGGAATCGTGCGCGAGGCCAGTGGTCAAGTTTTAGTTGTAAATCTAATTATCAGATGGGGCGTACAACGAATGGAAACATCCGCTGAATTAAAACTGGGAAGATTCTATTATAGTTGGTTCGACGAGCGTGGAACGGGAAACGGAGAATTTGTGAAGGCCGAAGGCGGCCCAAGGAAGAAACTACGTCAGATATCAGTTGATCAATGAATTATCGTGCACAGTTTTTGCTTATCAACGCGAATTAGAAGTAGCTATCGTAGTTGCCCGGTGAAACGGCCGCGAAGCCAGGGGTAGGTCGGTAAACGTTGGTGCACAACCGGCAGGGAACACCCTCGTTCGCGAGATCGGGGCTCGTGTGTGGCTAATACGTGAGAGTTACCTGCCTGCCGACACGCACTCGTCCGTTATAAGATCAATATAACGCGTGCACGTATATCCTCACGTACCTGGCTTCAACCCTCCTGCCGGTATCCACTTCGCCTCTCTCTCTCTCTCTCCCTCTCTTTCTCTCTCTCTCTCTCCCTCTGGCCTTTCCTATCTATCCACCAAAAAACTGTGCGAAAGGGGCGGTGTTTGCGCGCGTACACGTACTGGGTGTGCTCGCCTCGCATTCCTCATTGTCATTTCCATCCTATTACTTTCCACTTCCCGGTATTACTTGCCTTTAACCCCTTGCCGAACAATATCGAGCCAGACTCGCGACGAAGATTCCGAACGGAAGCAACTAAAACCTGGATGTTACTTGTTCCTTTGAAATGTAATTTCGTTTTTTTTTTTGTTTAGCCATCGTAAGTATAAAKGTAGTAGTCAAGATTATATTATGTCAATGTTATATCAGTTATTATTTTATATTATATTATATTATATCAGTATTATTTTATATCTATACTTAGTAATTACAATGTTTTGAATACGATATTTCTACTGGATYCGATTGTCTTTGCWTTAAAGGTATAAAGCATACAATGGTCAAAAATATATTGTTACGACGACTCGTGCAATAAATTTATCAGCTTCACGTTGCACTGTTTATCGAAAAAAGTCGACGACCGGATCGATATCTGGGTTTATAATCAACAGGGTTATTTATAAGAACGTGAACAGATTGTC
The DNA here is from genome assembly GCF_028453695.1 of Augochlora pura. NCBI lineage: Eukaryota > Metazoa > Arthropoda > Insecta > Hymenoptera > Halictidae > Augochlora > Augochlora pura. The sequence goes on from NC_135778.1 coordinate 12,170,667, forward strand.
TTGAGATGCCGTAGAGGCTTGACGTATTATCAACCACTGTTATTAATAAACCATCGCGGCGAAGGCGTAACCTCGGCATATATATCAGAAAATTGTTTAAGGACGGAAATTAGTAGATAGTACAGCAACGTGAAATTCGTAGATATATATCGCGACGGAGGTGACGGTGAATCGTAGGAACCTGAATCTGTTTGCGCTGTCAGAAATCCATGTAATACAAAAGGCAAATAATGTCAGACTTGTAGCAGCAGATGTCGGACATCTTAGGGCTGGTGAAGGCAAATATAATAGAGGGCAAGTCACCTAGAAGCTTGCACACGGGTGCACAAGGTAAATCAAGACCCGTAGAGACAGGTATAAGACAATTTTGGATGCACGGTAGTAGACGCTAGGTAGCTAGAGATTCTTGGATGAATGGATTAGGTCAACGATACGGTAAAAGTGCGTCAGGAACGTTTCGAATCTAGTGCAAATGCTGACAAATTAGTCTATGGATTACTGGATGCAAAATTATAACATATGGATCAAGGGACATAGTTTAAAGTTCACAGTCAATGATATGGAACTTATTTTTGGCAAAAGCTATGCAGTCCTGGAAAAATTTTTTAATCTATATAAAATTATCCGGACTTCAGTTTAGGTGAATTTCGTAATCTTTCAAAGGTAGGAATCTTCGAAAACTGAATTGAGTACTGAATCTTAAGTATATGATATTTAATTTTAAGTATCATACTTAATTTTAAGTATCATATACTTAAGATCGGTACAGTTTGAATTGCGAAGTATCTACCTTACAATATGCAAATTATTTTCTAAATATCCTAATAAATCCCGGTCCTTTTATTTGTACGTTCAATACACTTGAGTTCTTTATGCATCCTTCTAAGGGACATGAGCTAGCTTATGTCTGGCTGTGTATATACGTGAGACTTCCTCGAACTTTTTTTGCATGAGTCTTAAGTTACCCTGCACTCGTTTCCCGGATTTTACGGCCCTGTACCTGCCCCCATGAATCCTAAACTATCTTACATGTTCTACAACGCACTTCCAACAGCCTGTTACTCGATAGTAGACTTTCAGGTTTGTCTTCTACCTATTTGTACAAGACTATACAACAGCTTCAGGTGTTACGATGATAGGATGGTGTTTAATCACTACGAAAGATAAGAACGTCTGTAGATGTATAGATTGTAATTTAATTTTCTAGTAGGATGTACGTAGAGAAGATGAATAGGGCAGCTTTTCTCTTTACACTACGACTACCGAGCCTTAAACACGATTAATGTATTTTGTTCTATAATAATGACGAGATTAAATTCACTTGAATTTATAATTTTCGTTTGAATAAAGAAACTCGTTAAAATATTTCACATGAAAACATTTTTAAAACATCAGGAAGCGTAAAGAGAAAAACCAGAAACCAGTCATTTTGACTGTAGTTACAGTGTTATTTAAAATGTGACGTCTTCAGAGGTTGTTCTGACAAGGAGTTAACCCTTTGTACTCAAAGCTATTTTTATGGATTACAGTATTTCCAATTTAGATAATCTGTTACACCGTGCGAATACAAGCTTAAGTCTGGCACGTGTAATGATAATATTTACAGTGGTTTTTCTAAATACAAATAAATTTAACATTGTGAACATTATTTTGGAATTTAGTGTAGCAATTGTCGAGTAAAAAGGGGTAATAGTTAATTGAAAGCCAACAATTTAAAAGTTAAACGAGCCCAATTCCATAACTATTGAACCACGCACAACATATATTGCTTTCCAATCGATCTTCAAACTCCCATATATAAAAGTGGAGAAGAACGATGAAGTTCCACGTGACCTGCCTACTTATTTTCCAAGTTCGTCGAACGCAGTGGGGTTGAAACTAAGAGTCGACCGTCTCCCCCAAGAATGCCAGAAACGCGGCTATATTGCAGACACCCGGTGGACGCGTGCTCGCATGGACGGCGGCTCGCATGCCGACACATATTACATCCGCGCGCGCGCGCGCGCAACCCCTCCGTCGGTCGGAGTCGACTTAATAATGCACTCATTATTTTATCAATACTTGGAATATCGGCTGCGACACGTCTCGCGCACAGAATGGGGGAGGTCGAAAGGTGTTCGCAACACAACCCCCCCGTGACCGTGTCTGCTCTCGCAGTCACTACCACCACCGCCCTCTTTTCACTATTCTCTGGTCAGGGCTGACCGAAGGGTGGAGCAGCGAGCTAGTCCGCCGCTAGGGGGGTTGACGGGGGGAGGAGGAGGAGGAGGAGGAGGAGTGGGAAGGGGCCGCGGGGCGAGTCGGAACGAATTTATGGCCGAGGCATATAACCCGCGCTTGATGGCGAGCTCGTTTCGAAATTGCCCGGCTATGTAACAACTGCGAGCATTAATATTTGATTGGCTGCACGGCCGATGGACTCCACGCGAAAAACGATTTTCCTCGAAATTTCTGGCCGTTGCGTCGGTACCCTGTCATCTCGCCGGTTTACACGATTTTTCTTTTTTTTTTCGCCGGGTGGCCCGGTCGCGTCGCGGCGATCGCGTTTCGCCGTCGCGGCGTTCCCCCCCTTCGCGATATGCTAATCGACTCTTGCGTCGATTGATTTTATTAAGCCGGTCCGCGGGTCGCGGAATTCCGCGGAGGCGGTGCAGGGGAGGGGGTGGGGGATTACAGCCGCGAAGAAGGCAATGCATCGTTAATTTTGACGCGAGGACGCCCGTTATCGCGCCGCTTATCATTATCCGTCGTTAATAAGGAGCCTGCCGGTGCCGGAATTATCGTTTATCAGGGCCCTCGTGAGCGTAGCTCAAACACGTTGACTCGTTTAATTGCGGGTATCTCGTGGGCGACGTGCGAGATGGGAAAAGGCTTTTACCGATACAAAACTACGGGGAACCGGTGTATTATTTAATCAGTGCATCGGTTGAGATATTAGCCGAGCAGCGGCTGGGTCTCGATAAGTGCTCGAAGAACCTTATTATTGGACGTTATTTACCGATCCATTTAGGGCACGTTGCACCATAGTCCGATGCACCGGCGACGGGATCAAATATTCAACGGACGTGCAGGTGTGCGCGCCGTCGGGCCGACTATCGACTCTAACTTTTGCAAACTATTTGCCGCGGCGGTTTATCGTCCGGCTTGCGCGAGAAAAGAAGCCTGACAAAACGCCGCGGCCGAGAAAATTATGGGATCGTCGTCGTCGTCGTCGCGCGTCGCGGTCGCGTCTCCGATTGAAAGAACCGCTAACGATAACGATCCGCCGCCTTCTTTTTCGAGGCGAGATTTCTGGCCGGTCGAGCGAATTTCTCAAAGACCCATTAGCCGCGACGATCTGCGGCCGTGCGTCACCGGCAATAACAGTTACTTCTAAACGATTCTGTAATTATGGACGGAGAAACGGCCGCGTGATAGCGTGCCGTTACCGTCGAATGAGGAACACTGCTCGAGAGGGTTTTCTGACTTTCGAAATTCAAAAGTTGATTTTATTCTGCCACGGCTCCGTCCTTGCCTGGAAACATTTTTCTGTTGCGGAACGGGAAGTTCGCCGAGCTGCAGCGGTTCGATTAATCCATTAAGATAGAGACGTACTAATCACACGTCACGTGAAATCATGCTGTGGTATCAGCGCAGTGTGAAAACTTGACTACTAGTTCCACCGATCGGGTGGAAGATGTAGAATTTATTGCACCAGTTGTAATTTGTCAAGATAAGGAATATAGATCTAGGGTGTACAAGATAAATGCAAAGGGAAAATATTTCAGAGAATATTTTCATTTAATAAGAGTGTTAGAAGAACGTACTAGCGGATTTTATATTAATATTTAACTGAAAATAGCTTAACTGAAAATAGTGTAAAAGAAAAGAATAATAAATCTTTTAGAACATCAAATATTTCATTCAATTTTATGTCAAATAAGATTATGATGCTTTTCCACATGTTCGTTAAGTAATTCAACCATTTCGTGTTGGATTTCTATAATAACCAATCATTGTGGCAGTTATTAAATTAATAAGAACTGCAACAGTTAATATAATTATTACACATGTATAACGTATGCTGTCATGTTTATAAAACCAAGTTATTTAAATAAAAAACATGTCGATATTTTTATAAATACAAGGGAGTCAAGAATTATTACTACGAACTTCCTTCTGCATATTACTGTAGGACAATAACTAATTAGAGGTTATGGTGGTATTATTGATAAGTATTGAAAGCAATCCGTTTTGTATATTAAAAATAAATAGATATTATTCTCAAATGAGTAAAATTTTCTTAAATGCATAGATTGGAGAAATTTGTAAGTTAGCTGCATTATTCTAGTTAAAAATGACAAAAATAAATATGGGAGATAATAAATACATTAAAAAATACCCTGAAGAAAGTATAAAAGAATCTGTCGATGTTGAAATGCCTTTATATTATTGATAAATAGAAGTACTATTATATTCAAACATATTATTCACTATAGATTTCAGTTTGTACTGATGAATAAACTATTCCTTATGTCAGTAATAATCATCAAGTGTTTTCTTTACTCTCCTAATAGAAGGGTCAATCACTGTGCAATATCCAGTCAGTAATTTTAAATAGATGCTAATAATTAATGATCTTAACACGTCTTTGTGTATTTTTACGTACAAATTCAAAACGTTTCTATTAATTTACAAGTATTTTTACAACGACAACAGCAATTTTTATTATTTAATTTTAACGATAAATAGTTCCTTTCTATCAATTCTGTAAGACTCGTATTTAACCCCTTGCCGTAGTTTAACGAGTCAGACTCGTGACGAAGATTTATAATAATAAGCAGTTACGAACGAATTTACTTTAAGTAAAAATCAAATTTTGTTCTCTCGTCACCAATATTTAAACATTGGGGTAGATATAAAGACACAATAAATATAAAATTCTTTTTCTTCTAAGAAATTAGTGCAATCGACAAAATTCTAGTCATGGGAACTGTAGACAAAATGGTACGGCAAAGGGTTTAATCCCAGCATTTTGAAAGGATTAAAAACGAGTAAGTGCTAACAAACACCGCATAAAGGACTCCGCAGTTTAAGGAGTTAATAGAAAAATATCTAACCATTAAATTGTTGTCTACAATACTGAATTCTCTTGCTACATCCCTGGCAAGTATCCAAAGAAGCAACAACATTAACACCGCCAAATGATGACCAAAATCTACACATGGAAGACATGATAAAAACAATCAAAAGCCAGCTAACGCAACAATGGGAAACTACATGGAAACAATCAGCCCCACTCCATATAACTAACATTACAGAAAAATTTTTTAATAACTATCAAATGACCAGTACACTGCCCAGGAGGTACCAAGTAGCGATTACCGGCATCCGAATTGGCCATTCCAGATACACAAACTCATATCTGCTAACTAAAGAACCATCCCCACAATGTGAAGAATGCAACACCCAAATGACAACGGACCACCTAATCTTAAACTGCCGAAAATACAATTATATGCGCACCAAACACAAACTAAACCCACTGCACAAGGATAACATGAACAGCAACAAAATCAAGGACCTATTAAAATTTCTGAGAGATACAGGCTTAATAAACAAAATATAAGATCTATTTAAATAGAAGTTCGCTAATAGCCTTGCAGCTGATGCGACGTAAAATCACTAAGAAAAAAAGAAATAATAATAAAACACAATCGACTTGAATCGAAGTGTAAAAGAGAAGAATCTGATATCTGCAAGATGATCTTCCGTGTAACTAGTTCCCGAACGATGTGCCGGTCGAACGTTATATTTTCAGTCGAGGTCGCTTCGTGCAGAAGGGTTAATAACGCCGAAATGATTAGCGTTCCGTGGCCGCGGCGCGGTAGATCGCTCGAGCATGGAACGCATCGGTCAAAGACTGTTTCGCGCGAGATTTTCGCCACGCGAGGAGACGGCGATTCGCCGATAAGTAGCGGGAGATCGAGAGATCGGCCATGGGAAGGCTACGTGGTGCACGGTGAACGAAGGAGAGGAAAATAGATCGGAACGGCGTATAATCGGCCGTCCGGTGAAAGTAATGAGCGGGCATCGGTACGAGGGCAGGATGGAAATTACAAAGCGAGCGGAATCGATGGCGTGCATAATCGGTCTACGTTGTACAGTGTCTTTTACGGCCTAGATCACTTATCGATGCCCGCGTAATTATAGCGATACGCACACGGCCGCTCTGTCGCGTCTTTCGCCATTTCACCGTGAAACCGTGCAAAAGACTCGGACGGAACGAGCGTGTCGGCGCAGCGAAACGGGTGGAACACAGTAAAAAAAAAAAGGCTCGAAGGAGGGAAAAGACGGAGACGAGCCGCACACGCAACAATGCCTCTGTACCTTTCTCTCTCTCTCTCTCTCTCTCTCTCTCTCTCTCTCTCTCTCTTTATATGTATATATATATACATGTATATATTCGCCATGTTGCGATCCGCGGAGAACATGTTTATGCCGAGTCCGCCGCGTCATCCGTCTTCCTGACGTCTCGAGATTTAAACGTATATTTTTCTTCCGTCCGCCGGCAATTATACAAAGTTAATCATAACGGCGGCCCCGCTTTGAGCTGCATTCAAATCGCGGTGGAAAGAAACGCTTTATCGTATGGGGGGGGGGGAGGGGGCTGACCGGTGTGCTTTGAAGAAACTTGCCACGCGTAAAACGCCCGGAATCCAGAGAATGGAGATTCGTGGCAGCGGGAAATTTCAGGAATTTATCATGCCCGTAAACCTCCACCCGCTGAAATTATTCTATTTAGTCGTAACGCTCGCGAAAATAAAATTACCGGTCCTCGTGCTCCTCGGTTTCGTGCGATCGCAATTTCTCTCTCTCTCTCTCTCTCTCTCTCTCTATAGCTTTGCAAATCTCGTTATAATCGCATCCCGTGGCCCGCCCTATCGGCAGATTAACTGTTGTTTCAGTCCTGTCATTGATTATCCGGCGCGATCGTAATTAGCGACTAGGGAGCAAATCTGAAACAAAATGCTGGCAAATGAAGCGATGTCTGAATTATGGATAAGTGCGACAAGCCGTGCCGCCCTGTGACAACTTGTGTCAGTAAGTGCACTTTGTCGGTCAAAATTACGCATTCATGTCGCGCAGTTTATCGTAAATAGAAAATTATCTCACTTTGTCGATTTGTCAGTCGAGAATAGTATTCATTTGCAGATCATAATTTCGATAGTTTCTATAGGCATGCGACTCATTCAACGGCTTTCGATCACGTATTGAAGTGAAATGATAAATAAAATGTTCATTTCTCATTCGAATCGTTTTGGTATCGTTAACCCTTTGCACTGCGTGGTGACTCTAAGGTACCGCTAAAATTTAACTGTCGCGTCCCAAGATCATTTTTATAACAACAAAGTTTAGAATTAAAAAATTATTAACCCTTAGCACTTGAATGGCGACTCTGCGGCGCAATTGAAATTGTTGTATTACGTTTCCAAATTTTTTTTTATAGATATCGCGAATGCTCAGATTTAAAAAATTGCTGAAAATGTAGCTGTTATGTGAGTCGCGAGATTCAATTTCATATGCTTAGGATGAATTTTGTTATATAAAATGGAGATACTAGAAGTCAGAAAAATTATTTTACATTCGCAGCTGAAATAGCTTGGATTGCAAAGGGTTAAATAGTGAAACTGATGATTTGAGTCACAAGAATCAATTTCGTATTACGTACAATGGGAACACTATAGACTCAGAAAATTATTTCAAACTTACAAGTTAAAATGGCTTCGAGTGCAAATTGTTAAATCTGATTGTACTTGTTCAGCTACTTACTTTTATTCGCGATCAATGTATAGTCACGTAGGCTGATGGCTCGGAGTGTGACAGAAATTGGTGTTCGCGCAAGTTTATTTAAAACTGTTACCTTAATTTACGTTGACATTTCTGTCTCTAGTAGAGAAGACTTTACGAGGCGCCAAAGAAAAGTTTTCCAAGTGATTACTGTTACGAACTTCCTTTTCTTTGCCTGAAATATGGTCTCTTTAAAGCAGAAGTTTGTTCTACCTGTAGACTACTGTAGACTAGCGTTTACTTTATTTCTCCTGTTGGAAGAATAATAAATAAACAGTATAATCTGTTTAAAAGAAGCATCGCTGCTTACGAAACATACTTTCATTGCTAACTAATTTGCGTGTTGGAAAATTTATGTGTCGATGTAACATCGATAAAATTTTCCATTGAGTGACAGAAATTTTGTATTCATTTGGTATTCTATGCCCGCAGACATTATGAACGGGTTAGAATCGTAGCGATTTAAGTCATAACTTCCTCATAGTGAGAAACAAGGGGTGTTTTTCTTTGCTAACATGTGTTTTATTTACTAAAATTATTGTAATGCTAATTCAGAATTAAGTTCATTTGTAGTAGCTTTATTACTTAATATTTATTTCTGTATAGTGACTTACGTGTTTATATAATATACTTATTTATGTATATATAATTTAATTAATTAATTAATTTATGGTTTAATTAAATAATTGAATTTACTGTATATATTTATACATATTTGCAGAACAATTTAACTATAGCATGGCTAGTAAACGTAAAACTGTCCCCACGTTTTCCCTCAACGCAACCGATAATCGTTCATCCCGAAATCCTCAGTACCGAACCCGAGAGGCACGTCACCCGATCCATGATTCGCAAAAACGGAAATGACCATCCACGGAGACTGTCTGTCGACTCGAACCACTCACTTTTCGAGGCCCGTACATTCGGCAAAAAGTGACAGCGCCGAACGTTCTCCGGCGTCGTGTAAAAAAATCGGTTCGGTCGGCATCCACGTCACGGCGTATCAAAGTACGCAGCATCCCCCGGTAGCAAGTGGCTGGTAATTGTCAATAGATGGTACGCAAAAAAAGCCGGCGAATCGATCGAATACAATACAGATCCGTGGAATTGATTTGAAGTCGATGGAATCGGCTCGTTATAATCGTTCCCGGGTTGCCGGTTTCCCGGCAAAAACAGGACCGCGGGGCGGGCATTCGCTTTGACGGGGACACGGTGATCCTCTTTCGTCGACAAAGTGAATGACTGTCAGGGGCTTATCTGGCGAGGCCCATCTGGGTGCTGGCCGCGTACCTACGGGGAACGGCCCCTTACATAAGTATGGGGCGCGTGGGACGATTTTAAGGCCGGCGAGATAAGTAAGTAGCAGGTAGCAGGTGTCACGTCGGCAACGATCGCCGGATCGAGATACGAATTCGAAAGAGGCATCGACGTCGTTTAGCGGCAGGTATACAGAGGAGAGTTTTAGTCAGATTAGGCATAATCGATCGGAGTCGATATTGTGCTCCGGAGGGTTGCCCGACGCTCGAACGTTCCGCTCCCCCTTCCGCCTTCGCGATCGACTATCGTCTTCTCCGATCGGCTACAATTGCTTTTTCACAAAGAGGATCACCTTCGGAGATGTCCGGACGAGCTCCTTTGAATCTCTTCCTACTACGGGACGCGTCGGGATCGAGGCTCGTAGCTTTGACAGCGCCGTCATCCTCGGATTGACCCGGCAATCTTCCGCTCCCTTCCCCGCCGCTGCGATTTTGATACACTTAACTACCACTAGTCTGGCGGGAGATTATCGTACGACGGGGAAACAAAGAACCGGAGTCTGAATCGAACCATTTTGTGTGCTGTGAGATTGGAGATAGGAAAGTTCGATATGGTGAATGAAGTGTTAGGTTTTTGTGAAATTATCGTGTGCTGTGGTTTATTCGTAACCAGCAGATTTATACATTATATTGACAATGGTATAGTTACGACTGACGAAAGTTGAGAATATTTACGTACTTTGATTGTAACATGGCGACAATTGGCGAATAGAAGAGAACACAGAGAATAGACCAGTGTGTGCTCCCATAGCGATAAGATATAATCTCTTTATATTCTTACACACTTTATACTTGTGATAATTATTATATTTATATATAATTATCCTAGTAGAGTACAGAGCACAAAGTGTCATTTATTGCAAAAATAAAAAACAGGAATTTTCAGCGCCTGTCGAAAGAAACAAATTATATTTACCAATGGACAAGTATCTCCAAGCTATAAGAAAGCTAAAGTAAATAATACAAATAAATCTTAAAATCGTGTAATATGGAGATATAAAATGATATCGATCGTAAATGAATAATAATTTTCTAAATTTTAAAAGAATTTATTTTCATATCTTTTGAACATAACTGTATAAATCATACGGATAATTATAATTCTTTATATTTTTTCAATTATGTAGGTAACGTTTTATGCTAAATCGAAAGTTTCTTATATTTTAACATTTATATACACTATTTTACTATACCGTAAAAGATTTTTCCTTTTAATGTATATTTATTTAAACATGGCACAGAAGTCAAAGTTGTGGTAGTGTCCAAAAATTTTTGAGAATAACTGTAGTAATCATCTATAAACTGGACGTAATTATTCTTATAAAAGAATGTCTCTGTAAAGATATGAAACATTGTTCATTAATATTTGACAAAAATGGCTTACATATCATATTTTTCTAAACGAACCATCGATACTTTAACGAAGCAGTTTTCTTTCATTGTATCAGCAAAACATAAATCAATTTTATACCGAATAAAATTTTTGCAATAAAGTATCGTCGACTATTAAGAGAATTTTCATACGAATCCTTTTTATCGTTCCGTAGGTATCGTACAGAGGTGGGACCACGATGCAGTTATTGCGATACGGGAATATTTTTGTGCTGTTGTTGGTAATCTAGATTTGCGCATAAATCAACGTCACCGTTATCATTATTAGTATCGTGAGAAACAGATGGAAACAACAGACCGTTCTGCATTTAATCGTAACGACATTAACATGACAGAAGAACATTGCGTTCAACGGTAACGCGGATCCCGTCGCGGCGGGTTCTACATTTCGAATTGTATATGTCTGACGGTAACGTGAATCTCTCGATGCAATTAATTCTATGTTAAAACGTTCATGCCCGGTGGTAACGCGGACCCGGCTCCGATGAATTTCGCATTAAAATGTTTATATCTGATAATGACGCGGCTTGTGTTCCAACAAATTCGGGATTAATGCGCATTTGTTTCGGAAATCGGCAGAGGCAAAGCGATATACTGCTTCAATTACATAATATCAAGTATTGAATTCTATTGAAACGTTGTAACGCAATATCGCGCCGATGTGAAATTTTGCAATAAGAATTATTGCGGGCGGTGGTTATCATTTTTTTTTTTTTTTTTGAAAACATGAATGAACATCGACGAGATTTATTTTTAAATAGCGATCACTTTCTCGCGATGTAATTATTAAACTAATACACGAAATGGACGTCGCTTGAAGCTTGTCGATTCGGTCTGTATGAAATATGTTATATAATTATGCTAGGTGTGAAAGTTAACGAAAGAAGATTATAATGATGCTGCGAAATGAAACGAACGGACTTATTCTATGCAAGGTTTCGAATTTTTTGAAAACTGCAGAAAAAATCGCCGACGAAACGAAATTTCAACTAAGGCGAGCAATTTTCGCTGTATTCTACAGTAGACCCTAAAGGCAAAAAGTTCAAGCAACAACCTGCCTTAATTGAGAGCTATAACGAAGCCCGTTCAAAGTTTGCCCGGAATCGTGTTCTTCGAAAAAGGAAGAGAAGAAACGCAGTTTTCTGCGATGAAAACAAATTTAATTTGAGTTTTCACGATTCGAAAAAAAACAACGAAGAATTTGGGTGCGCAGGAAAATTGAAATAATTTTTTTACGAAAACGTAGAAACAATGAAGTAACAAAAAAAAAACGTTGAACAAGAGACTTTTCAGGAAGATAACAATTTTTAATTTCGAAAAATAGAACAGTTTTTGATTGACCCGTCCTTTCTTCCGTTCTATGTGCTACCGAAAATGTGTGATGCCGCCTGTCATGAAGGTCTATGATGGTGGGAAACAATTTAGCTATGTGGAAGAATTAAAACACGGTATTTTTGCAGACTGAAGTCTGTGAAAACTAGAACAAATGAAAAATACCATAGAACGTTGGTAACGAGTTAGAATTGCTTTAAAGAAACATTTTATTCAACGTTTATATTTTGTTCTCCAACCTTCATCCGCCATTTTGTCTGACAATAGCAGCACGTGACTGCATTGTTTCTTCTAAATTCACTTTATTTTTGGTTTTAGGAATTTAAGATTTAATCCTTTGCACTCGTCTGGCTACTCTGAGGCACCACTGAAATTGTTCTATCATGTCCCAAGATAATTTTCATACCAACAAAGTTTAACAAATTGCTATACAGCGAAAACGTTGGTACGAGTCACAGGAATCAATTTAATATTATAAAAGTGCACGTTGTTGCATAGACTGGAAATATTACGAGCCAGGAAGATTAGTTTAGTAAATAGCTTCCAGCGCGAAGGGTTAATACGCTTATTTCGGAGTACATATCCGACATGGCTGGCGTGTAAAATGAATACTTTCTTCTTTTAATGACGAACTTTCGAATATATCAAACATCCTATCATTTCGTTCAGCACTTAGCAACCACGATCCGCCCTTACAAGGTTTCCTACCGACCGAACACAGCCAAACATGGGCGGCCGCCCAAGAATTCTAATTTACGATGTTGTCGGGCATTAAAGCGATTCGGAAGGTGGCGGGACGATCGCGCCTCCCCGCTGTATGTTTAATTTGCTCGGCGACCCGGTCCGCTAGTGATTAAAATGGGAGAACTATTTGCGAGTGAATTTTTGTTGCGCGTCTTGGCCGAACGAAGATAAATGAAACGCATCAAAGAGGCGCCTGCACCGCGTCGCTATTATTATTTGCATAACGAAGCAAAAGCCAGGGGGCCCGGGGCCGCGCGGCCCCGCCCCTCCCAGCTCCGCCCGGAAATTCCCCAAGGAAGTTTCATCGAGTTAAATAAGAAACCGCAATTAATCACTTACTGTTTTTCACGGTGGCTTCCGTGTATCCGTGTATTTAACGCCGCTTTTTCTGCCGGGTGAACTTTCGCCGGACTTATAACGGGACGGAATCTTGTTACGCTTTCGCAACTTCCGCGGCGCCGCGCCGCGCCGTGCCCGGCAAGTTCGCTCCGAAAGTTACTAACGCCGGATTATTCGAATATTAAAAATATCTCGGAGCTGCGATTCGACCGGCAACGTCGCCACCCACCGACAACAACCGCGTATCACGGGGAAAGTGGAATCCATAAAGCTCTCGGCCCCGGAAGAGGGAACGGCGTGTATGTGTGTGTGTGTGTGTGTGCGGGGAGGGGGTGGTGAAACATTCGATTCGGCCGTTCGTTCGCGACGATCGAAAAATCTCCGACCAGTTTCAATTTTTTCGTTGTCTCCGACCCGATGGGAAAACCGTCGACGCTAGGAAAAACAGGTGTTTCACGGGGCGAGGAACCCTACCGGAGTTACGGTCCTCGCTTTCCCGGCGCGCGACCTCACGAAAATCCCCGTACGCACGGTGTTTTAATAATGAGACGGAAGACCTGACGGGCTCCGCGCGCTTCGACGCGACGCGACGCCTGGATTCATTAATTTCCCGGACGGAGTTTCTAATTGGCTCCCTAATATTTTATTTATGAGCACCGCCGATTCCGAGGGCGAGAAGCGGGCCGCGTTAATAACGTTAGTTAAATTTCACTGTGGATCTTGTCCGGGGCGTATTTAAAACTTCCCGCACCGCCGCCACCATCCTGTCTTTCTCTCCTTCTTTCTTTCTTCGGAAAATTTGTTCACGCACGGACGCCGGCCATCGCGGAGTCGATGTGGGGAACGAAAGGTGATACGCAAGTGCACTTAACGTCGCGTTAATGCGTTCTAGTGATAATGACATGAGTTGCTAACGGCGCAAGGTACACGTATTATTTTATTTTCTTAATTGCAGTTTAACTTTATGAGAACGAATCGCGATATCGCCGCTATGCATCTAATTTCTACGGCTGTTAATGAATCATTTAATTTTTTACGTTGCTAGAGATCGGTTTATGGTCTGAGAAGTTTAGAATTTATTAGGTTGTCAATGTTTATCAGTGATTTATTACAAACTTTACATTTTTATTGCAGCACCTACAAACTGCCTAGTTCAAAATTGTTATCAAACTTTGTCGACTAATGGTACTCTTAAGATTATAATTGTATTTTTACGGATGCTTTAGTATTACCTGGAAAAATTGTTCAGAGATTATTTGGATACAATATTATTGACAATATTATTTATTCTTTTAACAAATTCTTTTTAGTATAGACACGAACCTAATGTCAACGTGGTATAATGTTTAATAGTTTAAAATGTTTATTAATGTACGTGTATCGATGTGTTTAAAAAAATATCTTTATTAGGGAAGATCTTAATTAACATAATATATAGGCCAATATTCTATTTGATCGCAGTAGTTTCATGGGTCATAAATGTACTGTTCGAGGTTGGCTGCAATTGTGACAGATCCTCCAACATTATATTTGTAGTTTACTTCAACAGATTGTACTTTTTCACGCTATTATAGTTTACATAGCACATTACATTGTATCGTAATTGTTGATAATCAAAGCATTTTCTAGCATTTATAATAAAAATTTGATGATTTTACGTCTATGGAACGTGTAAGGGTTGAAGCATGATGAAGGAAAAAGTAACACTTTAAATTTTTCTTTTCCGTACTTTAACCCCTAAATAATATTTTTATATTTTAACTCTTTCATAATAACTCTTAACGATTGCAAAACTTTAGTATTTAATAATTTTTGCATAAATCTTCATCTTGTACCTCTACATTGATATAATATTGTACTCTTTCTGTCCCTCTGTATATACATATAAATATTTACACATATAGAGGACTATATTAATTTTAGTATTTAAGAATTTTTACAGAAATCTTTATCTCGAAGCTTGATACAATATTGTCCTCTTTCTCTCCCTCCCGTTCGATACAATATTTACACATACAAAGGGCAATATTATATCAATGATTTATATTATTTATAACATTACTACAGAAAGAGAGAGAGAGAGCAATATAAAGAATTGTCAACATAATATTAACCGAGTTTCCAGATACCCTGTTGCAGACGTCATCCGGAAAATCGCGTTCCTTCTTTTTCCGGCGAGTTTTCAAGGGTCCCACGTTACCTGGAGTTACCCTGATCAGTATCCGCGCCGCGGCGGAGTTTAAACAAGAGCGATTCCGGAGAAGAAAGTTCCTGGTCGCCCGTGGTAACCTTCGAAATTCTTCATGAAGGCAGCGCACCGCGGCAGCGAAGGAGGAGGACCCTTAAATTCATCATCGAACCGCCTCGCCGCTTAAAGGCACGGCTCGTTAAGCGCAGAGCTTATGATTCACGATCGGCTTTGTATCCACCGGGTTCCGTGTAAAAGAAAAGAAACGAGAGAGAGAGAGAGAGGAAAAGAGAAAGAGAAAGATAGAGAGAGAGAGAGAGAGAGAGGGAGGGAGGGAGGGAGAAAGAGAGAGGAAGAGGGAGAAATTGAGAGAAAGGAGGAGAAAAAGAGAGAAACTCGAGATCGCGGATGCCGGTTAGGCGGAAAAGGAGAACAGGCGAGGAGCAGCCGCGCTACGATTCTTCGCCGGCTAGGATAATTGAGGGTTCCGTAAATCAATATCGGTACAAGGGGGTGTTGGCTGTCCGGGGATAGGCGGGGGGGCTGGTGTTTCGAGGTATTATACACTGCGCCGGCACCCGAAATATAATTAAGGAGGCGACTTTTCAATTTAAGCACAATATTTTAAAAGATATAATTAAGGGCTCGGGCAGCTCTCAGCGACCAGGCCACTAATTGCGCCGAGGGAATCCCTCGGGGATCCTGGTCCGAGGCTCCGTAGCTGTTAGTATTTCTATGCCTGGTCTATGTCCGTGTGGGGTCGGGCACGTTCACCTAGCCGCACCTACGGCACACCAGCGTCCCGACGCGACGCCCCGTACCACGGTGCACCGCAGCACGACACGAAACACACCATGGACACGTCCTGCGGCACGCCATGGAACACGGCTACCACGAATGTCCCGCGGGAACTATCCATCCGCGTCTCTCTCACCCCGTCACTATTCTTCTCTCGTTCTCTCCGTCGTTCCTCTCTCTCTCTCTCTCTCTCTTACTCGCTGTCGTGCTCCCGGCTCAACGTTAACCACCACCCTCCCACCCTCTCCTTACCTATTTCCTTCTCCTCGGATTATTTCCTTTTTCTGGCGAGCGCGCGCGCTCTTCTGTCCTTTTTTCCTCGGTATTATCGAGTTCAAGGTCGACCGATCGAAGGTAATTTTCTCGGGCTGATCGCTTCCGCTCGTCCCCCGAGTACGATCCACCGGGTACTCCGGTGTCTTTTTTTCTCTCGTTCCACCCCTTCCCGTTCGGCGAATCGGCGCGTGGCTTTTCTTTTTATCGCTCCGCGCTGTGTCCCGCGACGCGCCTACCTCCTCCTCCTCCTCCTCCTTCCCCTACCCCCATCCACCTTTCTCGCTCGGCGCTTTCTTTTTCGTTTGACTTTTTCCCCCGGTCTCGTTTTATTTCTGTTCGCGATCGCGTGTTTCATAAACTCGGGGAGAGAAAGGGCTCGGAACGAGCACCGACGACCGAGGCCCCCGGATGGAAATTGGTTCCGGACGGGTTCGGAAACTGGCCGGGAACGGTTGAATTGGAATTTTTCGAGGTCCGTTTGGATTAAAAAGGGCATCCTTCGATCCTGTGGGAAATACTGCCGGCGAAAGGGGTTACGTACGCGTTGCGGAACCGACGGAACGCTCGGCCCGGTAGATTTACGATCTTCGGCTCGGACGTGGTTGTTGAAAATTGACCGGCACCGGACCGGATTAAATTTGAAAAAAAAAAGCGAAGACGCCCGCGCCGAGAGTAATTCCAACGGTAAGTGGCCTCTGTCTTCTATTTTGTACACACCCCTCACCTGCGGGGGTGGTTCGTGAAAAAGTCATTCGCCGGGTACGACTCCTCTGTTCGTGTTCCTTTGACCTTAATAATTGCGTTGCTGTTTCGTCTCTGGGGATTGTCCGAGTCCAAATTCGCAATACCATTTGTTCTCGGTTACAAATGGTTTGCGCAGTAAATCGAATAATAATCGAATGAAATATGTAGTGGAAGATGAAATTAGTATGTGAAGGTGTATAGTTAAAACTGTATAGGTGGCTGTACGAAATCAGAATATTATAGGAATTGATAAATTTACAGTTGTCAGAAAGGCAAGAATAACTGAACCTTTATTTGTCTTCGAAATTTAGTTTACATTCTTGGAAACGAATTGCAAAATAGTAATTAAGACTTCATGTGGTATACACTTTAATATAATTAAAAAATTCGTAAAACAAACTATCTAGCAACGAGGACCAATGGGGAGACTGCAGGTAGACGAACGATCCCCTGCAGTCGCAACAAGGGCGCCACTCGCCGCTTCGCGGACTCGTTGAAACGCTTCAAAGCGTAACTCCGTGAATTCCTCGTTTATTCTAGTCGCTGCAGCTTCTGGATCTCAAGTAAATAATGGCGCTGTTTAAAAATTCCATTTCGCCAGGCAACTTTGCACCGTTAAAACGGAACTTCCGCGGGAATTACAAAGCGCGTGGAATAATAAATAGTCGCGGCGGCGGGAACGGTTCACGGCCGTGGAACGGATGTATAGTCATTTTTCAAACGTTGCGTTTCCCCGAACGAGCCGATTCACGGGCAACGGAACAATCATCCGTTCTTTTGTGCGATTTTATTGTACCTGGGGATCGCCGACGTCTCTGTTCTTCGCGAGAGGGAAACCGGCCGGCACTCGGGAAATCGAATAGGCCGCGGCAAATTGTCGAAATTTCCAATCGGTAGACTGCCGGTCGCGCGGAGACCGCGGCCTTTGATCGATTTAGCCGCTCGGATCCAAACGGGTGTCGCAATTTCGCTCCGCGTAATTGCGTGAAAGAGAGGCCGCCGCTTTTTCACCACTTCTGCACCCTCCGCCGCTGCCTCCCCGCCCACACCCCCTCCCGAAGCTCCCACCAACGAGACCCTCAGCCACGCGAAGAGGATCTCCTACGCCAGTGCAAATTTCGAGATCTATATCAGAGGAGTCGCGCCGACAGGTGAACCTCGAAGCCGCCGGTGACCCGATCGATACGCGATATTTTCGTCCGTGTGCCCGGTATCGATGGCTGAGAAACAAGTTGATTCTGTGAAACGTGAATTCCCGTTTTGATATCTCAGTTTCGTTGACACGCCGTGGCACCGCGTCGCCCGCAAACGAAAACCAGGAATTATTTGTTTGAAAAGGAACACTGTTTTAGAGCTTGAACGTTGTTTCGTTCCACTGTATCCTATTTTTATTTCATCGTATAAATCGGTGACTGATCGTTGCGACGGTTTAAGCGCTAAAATATGCCTGAATATTTCACGGGATTTTAATTATCGAATATGCTGGTTTCGAGTAACCTGGAAACGGGCTGACATGCATGTAAAATTACTAGTTAAGCTCGGAGAGTGATCAGCTGACAGACAACATACAGAATAATTCAGGTCCTCCGACTTGGTTCAAAGATAATTCGGTAACCTGCAGATTCCCGCACTCTCGCCACGAGTTTCTCTGTTTCGAGCGTTAATTATACGGCATTAATTATTTCAACTCGTTTCATTTCCGCTTTAACGATAATACTAATAATAACAATAGTAATCCACCTTCAATGTGTGCTCATCACTAATGCAATAATAATCATATTTACGTATAAAAACGTACAAACTGTGCCCGAACGAAACAATTAATTTGTCGTAATTACATTGTTGATGATTATGCATTTAGGACAAATTTCGCGTTGCAGAAATGCTGGAACATAAACGTTTGAATACAATTTTACGTGGACACGTATTTTCTGGGAAATGCTAGTAATTGTAACGTCCCTGAAGAGTCGCCGGAAAAATTTTGTTCATAACTGAATCTGCCACGGATTTGTAGGTCGAAGCTACCCGCTTTACAGCGCCCTCCTAAAACTTGACGTACGATTGTTTTCGGTCGTTTTATCGCGCTGTAAATGAAAGACATACTGCCAACTTTAGGGCAATATAAGCTGCACCATAAGCGCTTTATACGACCAAACTTGTTCCCCATTTCTGTTCCATAAAACCGTTAAAAAAATATCATACATCAAGATTTAAGGTGTCGTTGTAAAACTGAAACATCAATCATCGAACTACCGGCAATTTCAATCACGGGAATTTTTAATAATCTTGAGAATTTTGAATTTCCCATCGGCTACGCTATGCAGCGATGTTTTTAGAAAAATATGAACGGTAGATTTTAAAAATAGAAGCTTCGTTTCAAAATTAGTTATAATTAATTACGAGATTATGAATATTATTATAGCAACTCCATATTTCCAGATAATAAACATGATTGGTTAATTGCTTTGACGAAAATCAACTACGAAAGTCCAACAAAATCAGAATAATTGATTTAGAAAAACTGAAACCAGAAAATCATAATTTGTTATTAACTCCTTGCATTATGACTCCTTTCACGTTGCGTTGATTAGCACTTATTTGTCCTTAATATTTTCCTTAATAGGACCAAACAAATATTGTCTTTATTTACTTTCATTTCTAGACTTTTATTACAGAAGTATTAAATTTTATTTCGATTTATAAAAAATTAGTAATATTCATATTTCTTAGATCTTGCATGGAATCTTTATCACGAGTCTGACGCGTTATTATAATACAAGAGGTTAAACTACAGATTCTTGAACGCTATGAACATTTTCTGTATCAATTGCAAGAAGTTGAAGCCAAATAGAAACTTGTCCTACAATAACTTTAATTCATTTTAACACTTTATCGACTGGTAGCCTATAAATCGGCTTTTCCTCTTGACCGGCAGCCTGTGAATCGGTTACCATAGTAATCCTTCATTTGTTATCTATTATTGAGAAAAATGTCTTAAATTGTACCACAAGTTTCAATATTATTATATAAATTTTTAAATATTAAATACTTTTCGCGATTAATAAGATAAATAAAATCAAAATAGAAACGAAAATTTTTAAGACCGGGTGACCGGTCGATACAGTGTTAACATCTTGGTATTTTTCATTTCGTTCAATATTCTAGACATTATTGCGAACATTCTCAGACAAAAAACCTAGTGGACCAACAATTATTGTAAATGATTATAAAATAACTTTAATTCATTTTAACATTATGGTATTTTCTATTTCGTTAAATATTCTAAACATTATTACGAACATTCTGAAACCAAAAACCTACTGAAACAACAAAGATTCTATACCATTTGCCGATTGCATCTCCCAGAAATTCCGCGTGCATTCCGATTAAATCCCCGCCGGTTGCGTCCTAATCAATTTTTGATAAACCGCGAGACCGTCTGCGAGCGCAGCCGGCGCCCCTCGGAATTAAAAGGAGAGCCGAAACGAAGGTTAGAACAATCCCGGCAAATTGTCGTTTATATCGCCGGCAAGAGGGAAACAATGTTGGCCCGTGTCGAAGGATTCGCGTCCCCGGACGATGTGAATGCAGCTTAAGGCGAGCGAAGTCACGCCGCGTCTGGGACTCTCCTTCGCACAATGTCGTAATCAAAGCTACCACTGTCTTCCCCCAGCCCGGCACAATAGCGTCGTTCGAGGGGATGGATCGTCGGCTACATCTTCGTCGACGGCGTCGCCGTCGTCGTCGGTGGCACTCAAAACTAAAACGACACTAATCATCGAGCACGGGCTGCGGAGCGGCACAGGCGTAATGCGTTCCTTCGCAAAAGTATCTCCGAAAGTGGTGCGGCGAATTGTTAATGCCGCCGCGGAACGAGTCCCTTCGGGATCGAATACCGCGAGCCGTGGGGGGATATTAATATCCCGTTATTTTCCCCGGCACCGATCAAGCCCCGCGTGCTTTCGCACTGTTTTTCATCCTGGATATTACAGAGCCGCGGTTATTACCTTGGTCCTCTCTCTGGCATCATTACGGCTTTATTGTCGCCGTACACGAGATATTATTTCTTTTTTTCCCCCGGTTACCAAGCATTGTCGTTTTGTTCTTTCCCAGTCAAAGGCAGTCAGGCTCATCAACTGATTGGAACAACCGTCGAACGGCGGGTGCTCGGATCCGAGGGGCCGCCGCGACGGCGCTCGCCCGCTTTGGCACAGATACGAGAGAAGAAATTGTCCTGGCCTAGTTAGCGTGGGCTTGTTTATGTTTAATTCGGAGGCTCGTTCGCGCGGAAGCCCCGCGAATGCTCGAATAATTAGCGTTTCTGCTCGACTCTTTCCCTCCGTTCGGCAAGTGGCTCCCGCCTAATGACCCGTCAACTTATTCGCCGTTATTCTCTTTGCCGGGCGCGCGTTCCTAACTTGCGCTTAATTGTTTATTTCGCCCCGCGCTTTACGGGCTCGCTTGTATCCCGCGCAGGCAGCTTACACGCTGCCGCTGCCACGCAGAATTATGGATATTAATTTGTTACCCGGAACGGAGGCTGTGGAAGACTGCGCGTGCCGTTCCGCGCAACCGGGACGAGCCGCGGCTTTGATCGCCTATAAGAATGCGCGGGCATTTTGTTCGCCGCGCGCTATTTTTCCCTATCCGGAACCGGTCCACCGGATAAGCTCGTTAAATTGGACCTCTCGCGAAGTGAACTTCCGACCTTTGAGGCCGATAAAAAGTTTCGTAATATTTTCAGTTGCCGAGCATCCACGTTTTTATCGGGCTCGCGGAAAGATTAAGCAGAATTGTTTGCCACTATTCCAGCCACTCGAGAAAGAAAATTCAACAAAAGCAATCGCCCGCCGTCGCTGTGGCAACACCGGCCCGATTTATTTCTCGCCGTTTCGCTTTGTTCCTGCGATTCTGTATGAACAAACGTCTTCTCTCCCCTCCGGCTCGCTCCCTCCCTCGATACCTCGCCAGCGCGCGCGCGCGAAGCTGACAATACACTCGTAAAACTAACAATTTAATCTCTAATAATTCGAGGCTCTAAACTGTTACAATACCATCCCTCCATTATCCTCGCCGCGCCACCCTTCCGTTTGCCGTGAGTAATAATGCCTAAACATGCTGGCGCCATTAAGCAATTATATGCGTGAAATCCATTCCAATTGGACCACCCAGACGGCCCTCCACGTAATTGCCCGGCTACGATACCACCGGCTATTCCCAGTAGGTACCTTGCGCCTCGTGCAATGAAGATTTCAATTGCACCACCTTTGTACCCACTAATGAACACATGAATTAATCCGCGCCGTTTATCGCGGGCCGAACATTACGACGATTTGCCCGCGGAACAATTGTTGCTGCGAAATCGCGACGGTTTCGTTTCTTTCACGAGATAACTGTTCGTCCTGCGCGGGACCATTATGTTTGTAAATGACGCGGTATTCTCGAGTGCGTGAAACAAAAGTAGCAAAGGTTTTCTTTAGCGATCGTTTCGAGTGGCCACTGTACGCGTTTGTATACCTGCTTTCATTATCTTCGATTGTACCAACGATGCAAGCCTAATTTAATTTCTGTCGATTCAATGGTGCACGATAGTCTCTAGATCGTTTTCCATAAGTATATCGAGCAGCTGTAAATGGTGTACGTTTTTAGTGTGCTTGAATAGTAATAGAATACATGTAAACTGTGAGTTCGATTCTTGATGGACAATTGGACATTTAAACAATATAATTTTTTTAGTAAATTGTACGAAATACTTGTTCAAGGAAATATGTTCTCCATTTTAGTAATTTTATATTTCGCCTATCCATTTTTCTCATAATTGTAAAATCATCCCTAGGTATACAGTTTTGAGGGAAAAATTCAACATGTACTGTGTTTTCTAGATTTATTTATTTAATAAATAGGAAAACTCTTTAAAGCAAGCGTTACACGAGCATTGGCAGATAAATACAGCACAAAACAACTGTTCTTTAAAACAATGAAATTTTCTGTTGAAGTGCATTATTCAGTTTGTTCAACTGATGACAGTAGACTTCCGAATTAATTGTTGTGTTATTCGATAAAAGCTCAAAAAAACGATTCCTTTAAAATTCCACCAGACAGCATCACCCATTTTTTATGGATATTGGCTTTGGAAATGCTTTGAGCCGGTTCATCTTCTTTGCTCCATGATCTCTTGCGTTTGACATTGTTACATACAACCCATTTTTCGTTCCCAGTAATGATACGCTTCAAAAATGGATAATTTTCGTGACGTTTAAGAAGCGAATCACAGACGTCGACGCAACGACATCAATTTCTCTCCGTGATAATATGGGGAACCCATATATCAAGCCTTGAGGTCAAACCCAGGCCTTTCAAATGGTCATAAACAATTGGATTTGATAAATTTAACCTCTCACCGATCTCGCGTGTTGCTATTCACCGGTTTGCATCAACTAATGCCTTTATCGTAACTTTATCAGCTTCAACGGGCCTTCCAGAACGTGGTGCATTTTCAACATCAAAATTGCCAGATCAAAATTTTGCAAACCACTTCTGGCACTGGCATACTGTCAACACATCTTCTCCATACAAATCGGTTAATTTCTTTCTGGCTTGAATAGCTCTTTTACCTTTTCTATAGTAAAAACGTAAAACATGACGAAAATGCTGCTTATTGCTCTCCATATTTATAAAGACCCCAAACAGAAACTACTGTGTAGAATCAAATGGACTTTTCCACACACAAGCCTTGCTATATCAGCTCTCAAAACATATAATGATTATGCGGCTCGAGTGCGATGGTCATTTTGAACGACGAGAACTTCGAACGTAATTGTCGGCCGGCGAATTAACCCGAGCAGATCGTGGTTCGTGCGTTCACGTTCGCGGCGGCGTTTTCCACGCGATTAGTCGATGAAGACAGAACAACTTCCCGAAGGAGGGTGCAAGGCGGTCCCCTTCCGGGAAGGGTTGCATCGATTTTTCGAAGTCATCGCGACGGTTGCCACGACCGCAAGGTTTAGCCGTCTCCTGTTAGGAGGAGAGTTTCGACGTGGATCGACCTTTCGAAGATCAAAGGAGGCCCCGGATCGATGGGGTTACCTCGATTCAATTTATCCTTAGCGATTTTATTGGTGCCGGGAACAGAGCCCCTCTTATCCTACGAATGGGCACACCTTTTATTCATTATTGAAGGCGCGCGAGGGTCAACGGTTCCGCAGCCAGTCGAAAGGAAGTCGGGAATGCGCCCCTTTCCGGAACCCGAAGAGGGTCGGTCGTCATTAACTAGACAAAATTGATTCGACCGGGCAGGTAAAACGCGGGTGCCTTCGGTGATTCTTTTCGTCGGGGACACGGCTGGAATGCAGGAACGGAATCCACCGTGTTTGATCGTACACGGGTACACTTTGATGTCGATGCTGATGCGATAAAGCGGACTTGTTTGAGCTGGTAAAGATAACTTAGTGATTTTAATTGCTACCGAGTTGTCCCTGGTATGGGGCAGAGATTGTATCTCTGTAAGAAGCTGAAAGAAGGTCTCATTGAATCGATAAAGGGAAGGTATAATAAATGTGAGCACAATTTCGATACATCTTTAAGACGATGACCTTTGACCATTCACACGTTGAGTGCCGAAAATCGATCCGAAAAATCCCTACCCAATCTAAGTAATGATATTATCAAAATCGAAACAGGAAGGTATATGGTTATCATAAGACCGTAAGTATTTTAATTCTTTTGTGAACTAAATTTTGAAAAATTGATTCGGAAAACTGGACGAAGTTTTAAATAATTTCAAATGCAAAACTGTATCCAGTAACGATGGGAACAGTTTCGATATACCTAATTTAATAGTACCAGCTTTGTGGGACACATATCTTCACAAACAAAACTGTCGACGAAATGTCGACGAAATTTCTTGGAAAGACGACATAAAAACATATTACCACGGCAATCGAAGCATTGAATGATTATTAAAGTTCGCGTGTAAACTACGAGAATTCCCGCCGCTGAACTAGACGGTCGGAGTACCGAAAAATTCGCGCGACAGTCGGGTTCGGTATTTCCGATCCGGTTCGTCGCGAAAAATCAATTCTCCGGGGCGTTCCCGCCAATCTTCTCGTCGCAAAGTGGCTGAAAACGCGATCGTCTAAAACAGTAGCCCGCGGCGTCGGCGCCGGCGAACTCCTTGTCGAAGAAACGGTGCGAAGAGGGCGGCGAAACGAACTTCCCTTATTGAGAGGCGAAAATGAAAATTCGGTTGAATGCGGTGCACGGAGCGATTAACGGTCCCGCTAGTGCAAACGAAGTACGCCATTGTCTCCGGAAAAGTTCCTTGCTCGGATCGGCGGAACTTTTCTCGGATGCCGAAAGGGCGTTCCCATTGGTCGAACTAGCTGTCGGCAGTTAGGAAAGTATGGCACGCTCAGGGTGGATCCGATATGATTTCACGCAATTTCAGGGATAGAGGAACATTGTGAGACGATGGCGAAACGGCCGGAGGAGACGAGCGTCGAAAGAGGGCGGTTTACGAGGGACGAGAGAGACGGAGAACGGGGGCTGAAAGGACGCCGATGGTGGTGGGGGGAGGAGGAGGGAGGTGGAGGGACAAAGGGGCACTGAGTAGAGCGATTAGCACGGCCCATTGCGCGATGCTAGTGGCACACAACAGCGACCCTGTTCAACTTGGATCGCTTCCAAGGGTCCAGGACGATCCTTTATACGAACAGAATCATCCAGGATAGGCCCGCCGACACACGGCTCGGCAAAGTCTCCTTTCATTTTGCCAGCAACTTATTTTTTCTCGCGTTCTTGTCAAACATCGATAGCTCGAGCACTGTTGGATCTACGATTCAAGGAACCCTCTATCTTATTTCCAGTTTTTATTTACCGAAGACTGGAAACTGTCAATCTAAACTGAAGCGGAATGTACAGGGTGATTTATGTTTGTGGGGATAAGTGAACTATATGGTTTAAATATTCCCACTTAGCACATACAATTTAATTAAGTATCTGATATGAACGTGTCACACTAAGAAATAAATCATTCCTGTTTTCCATGTATACGTGCTCTTTCTATGAATTATTCGTTGGTAGAAAACAACATTTACAAAATGGTAAAAACTTCATTAATATAATTCGTGAATGTAATCTATATTAATAGAGATAATAGACAATAATTGTATACATGCTTATCCTCTAATTTCAACCACTTAACTTGTATTTATCAAAATTCTGTCTTTTACATTTTGACTACATTTTCATTATTATATTCGCTCGCTGTTACTGCACTTGTTTCATTCTACCTATAAATAAGCATTCGCCCGTGAATAAGTATCACGAAAATAAAATTTGATAAGTTGATGGAAACGAGACACCCCCTATGCAAAATACGGCGTTGAGAGGGTTCGCCGAGAACGTGGGAACGCCGACATCATGATCGGAACTCGCAGTTACTTGTTGAACTTTTATTTCTGATCGTCGCCGTGGCTGGGCGCGAAAGGAGCCGAGCGAACGAGAGAGGGTTGCGGCGAAGAGGGTGGAGCGGCGGGGGAGTTGGGAGGTCGTCTGTGGCAAGAATTTTTCATCGCGGCGCGCTGGACTGTTTCCGAAGGGAGCAAGGAATATCGAAGTGGAAAAGTGGGGGCGCGCGGGAGACGAGGTGCACTTAGCAGGGAGCGTCGCCGGGGGGGGGGGGGGGGGGGGGGGGGGGGTCCCGGAGGAGGAGGGGAAAGAAAAAGGGGCCCGGGGGGGGGGGGGGGGCGGAGGGCCGCTGGATTCCGCTAAGAGTAAGGCAAAGAAAGAGGTTCCCGGGGCTTGTGGGGGTTGACACGCCGCGGGAAAGGATTTTTTCGGCGAAATTCATGGGGCCGAGGGCCGCGCGCCACCTTGAGGAAAACCCATCGGAAAATGTGCGAGCATCCACGGACACGTGCAGAGAACCCGCCCCGACCTTCCGATACGTGGATTCGACCGAGGAATTAATATCGACTAACCTCGAGCGACTGCGGGAGCGTATCGCGCTCGATTACCCGCGCGCGACAGTGATTTATGATCTCGATGTGATATCGCTGTTCCTCGCGCGCCGGTAATCGATTTGCGGGACTTTTGAGCGTGGATTTTTATAGACGTCGAGCGGGCGTTTTCAAGCGGCGCTCTCTTCGAAGTCGACGACCCCCGACCGGCCTCACGCCCCCGCGTTTTTCACGGCGTTTGCGGGCTGAACGGTGCCACGAGCCGCGATCACGGCTCCCGGAACGCCAACGACGACAGAATACGATGACTCGAGGAATCTGGAAAGCGTCGCAGGCCTTTCTGTTCCGTGTGAAGTACAGTTTCATGTATATATTCGCGACAAGTGCTGTTCACCGCCCCTCGCGTCTCCATGAAATATGAAGCGTCCCCGAGAGACTTCCGGATGCTAAGATGCAGTTTTGATTACTTTTCTAAAGAAAGGTCCGCGAGTGAAGTTTCCCTCGATTACTTCAGACGTTTAGTTAAACGGAAATAGTCTCACCTTTGAAAGATGAGACTGCTTAATCGGATCCAATTCGTTCAATGCTATCAGTGTTTTAGGAAAATAGATATACATTCTTTTGATCTCTTTTTGCTCGTAGTGTGACGAACATGAAATTTCAATCTGCTGTTAATTAGCTTATTGAGATCCTAAAATCATCTACTTTCAATTATTTATTTAACACGGTAAGAGCAACGTTAGTTCATATAGACTGGCACTGAACTTTCTGTTTAGCCGACATTTTTGCAATTAGTTAGAAAAAAGTCATAATTTATGTCATCATAAAATTGATTAATTCTGTTACACATTTTATTTAACAATGAAATATGTTAATTTTCTATAAGACAATATCTTCTTCTTAAAATTATGTATATGTACTTTTCAACCTTGATTATTCATTATTTTGTAACCTAGTCCTACAAACGAATTTCGATCGACGAAAAATCCCTAAGAATTGACTTTGCTTGAAAGAAAAATCGAGCAAAATGATCTCCCCAACATTGATTTAACGTGTTAAATATACTTGCGCCAAGGAATTTCGCTAATCAAGAATACGTTTCGTAAATCACGGTAAGCAATGCTCATCTCGAAGCGAGACGCAGTTTTACAGGATCGATAACCGGATCGATGCACCACCGTATACGATCCGTGTTGTTTTCGCTAACAAGTTTCAGGCTGGTAATCAGTGTTTGGCAAACGTCGCCAGACGATCATGCGTCTTCGGCGTGGAATCAACGGCGACGACTAATCGCGTCATTGGCAATCGGCGTAACGATGCATTTCCGTAATTGGTGTGCGGGTCGGCGGGTCACTGGAACTTCGAAATTAGTTAAGGGCAGAGAAGTGCGCGATACAATCTGCTAATGGCACGACGAGACGCTCAATCGACGTGAATTTGAATTGACGACCCTCGATGCTCGCACGTCCTCGCTGTGTTTACAGTTCGGTGAATCGGCTCTTTCACGAGACGACGTTCGCCCCTGCTCGGCGTCGCGCGCCGTCTCTGAAAAGAACGAGGAACACGGTTCTTAGACGATCGGTTGTTTCACGGACATCACAGTCGCATGCCGAAAGTGCTCGACGCTTCACGGCTGAATTGATTTTTAAGTGACCTTTCGGGAACAATTGGACCTACGACGTGCTACAGCGCGCGGAGGGTGAATATTTATGAATCTATACGTGCGGCTTGCACTTTTCATCTTCCGTGGGAGTTAAAAACGACGGTTTAACGTTTTTTCCAGTTTTTATTTTCATATAACTTCACGTGTAAGACATTCACAATATGGATTGGGAAAGAAATATTTCAAAATAAAAATTGCATGGTTAAAAGGGGCATAGTATATAGTGCTTTTATTTGTTTATAGGTGGAAGGACAACTTTTTTTTCTTAGATGGAATATTATATTTTTGATAACAAAATATGAAAGAATATCAAATTCTAAGTAAAAAGATATTGACCTTTATTCATCTTAAAGTTAATAATCAACGAGTAATTTTGCTTTATTTTCGTAACATTATCAGCGGAAAGCGATGAAAATTTTCAAAAAATAAAGCTAAATTATTCATTAGCTATTTGGTTTTAGATTAATAAAGGTCAATACCTTTTTGTTCAGACTTCGATATTCTTTCATATTGTGATAAAAAGAATATAGTATTTCATTTAAGAAAAGAAAATTTACCTTGGGGAACGGCTCGATTTATAAAAAAATAAATACACTACAAAGTATGCTTATCTAAAGCACATAACTTTTCCATTGAAAAATTTATTGGCAAAATACATATATTGATAACACTTGGTTTCCTGAACGTTGCCTTCTTTGCTATCCTTTTCAAAATAGATCATAAAAGCTTTTTCTGGAGAAAGATCCATATTCTATTTACACATAATTAGACTACGGATTAGTTATTACAATAAAATTACTAAAAAATGAAATAAATCGGCGTTTATGTTGCTGCTGCATCTCGTAATCAATGTAGATAATTTTCATACAAGATCACCCATATAATTTACAACAACGAAATTTGTAATCACATCTTAAACACAGCCTTTCGAATATATTCCATTCAGAAAAATATTCAGAAAAACAATTTGAACAATACAAAATCGTTAAAAAAATAACAAATCTCTGGATTTCACATTATACTTCTATTGAACAAATCCGAGAACTGTTTCGCCATTTTACAAGAAGTTATAAAAACGTACAATATTCACCAACTTTTTTTTCATTGCCTCGAAAGTAACAAACACGTTCTTGCGAACGGGGAACGAACAATTAGCCGCGAGATCGAACGACGCGAGCTAAACAGGCAAATATAATGAAGTTCAATATCTGTTTAAAAGCGAGAGTAGATAATCGATCGATCGTCGTGTCCGGCACATAGGAAAGCAAATACCGGGGCCCGAGTGTTATTACCTTTGATGTACCATATATTACGGCGGGAACATACTATATCGATCCTGTGTTGGCTCGCGCGGTATAATTCAACCGGTCCGAACATCTCGTTACAGACTGCCGGAACGTGACGAAGTTGTATCTCATTAGAATTTTCCTATGATGCGTCTACAAAAGTTTTAACGATGGCTGGCCGGCCGCTCGAGTGCCATCGAAACTATATTTCCGAAAATAAACAATTATATTAATGGAAAAAAAAGCGACGGCCAACGGCCGGGAATAATCATCGTAATAGAACGCGCGGGGCTCTCGAATCGAGTCGCGCCCAGAAATTTGTTAATCGAAACGCCGTCGCCGTTTAAGTGTTCGTTAAATTTAACGAATTTAAATTCCTCGCGCTCGCGAGTTTTTTTTTTCCCGCGTGAACGATTGGCGAATTCGCATATTCGACAGGTAACCCTCGTGCTGGGAAATACAGCTATTTCTTTAAAATCGGTTCATCGATATTTTCGGAAATTTCAGAACTCTGTGTCGATAATTTCTCGGTTTAAGAATCTTCGTGATTATACCTTATGCAATTTAATAATGCGATACAACAAAACAACTGGGAAAGTAATTGCAAATCTGTTTAAATACAGTTATTAAATATGAAATACAGTTTTTAAATAATATCAAATACAGTTTTCTAGGGATATGTGAAGTTTCCAAGTGATATCGTATATAATTTATTATTTAACATCGCGTTCTTATCTCTTAATATCGGCCTACAATTAATCCATGCTACTTAGAACTTCCATAGAAATGTCACAAAAATAAATTAACGTTAATGTTAAATAAACCAATAGTGCAGACGTCGACGATATATAAAAAAAACGCTAATATAGATTGTTTATAGTAACCCGAAACATCAGTTGCCTCGGCACAGAATACAGGCCATAATAGCCACCCCATCATCGAGGTGAACACGAGTATCCTTTTTCTAGCGGTTTTTTCCCGGTCTGGGTTTCTTTCAGGTCCCATAAGATGGCGAGGCGAAAGCGTATATCGAGGCGACGTGCGCTATGATAGATTGGCCACCGAAAACAAGGTAGTCATACTTTCGGCGGTCTTTCTGCTCCGATCCGTCGATCCCCAACGAAATATACATGCCCATCGTGGGATCGTGAGCCCATCGCGTTCAGTATCCCCCATTACCGCAGCGGCAATGGCGGAACGTAATTTCCGGGATGTCAACTAGATTCCAGATCGGTCGTCATCGTCAGTCTGCCTCCATTCGGGCGAACCGCGGCGGTAATCGTCGGCGGTGATCGCGCGCGATACGAAACGGTTCTGGTGTCTGCCGGTGGTTCTTTCAAGTAATTACAGACGGAGCCTACGAGTCAGTAAGAGAGAGAGAGAGAGAGAGAGAGATTTTCCCGTTATTTCGCGTCACACCGTGCCGTTTCTCCGCCTTTTTCCGTCGGGCTCCTGCTAATTTTCTGCGGCGGATTCTTTGAAGATGAGGCGACGACACGGCCAGGAAGACAACGCGCTATCGAGACCGACGCGGCGGCAGAGGCCCGCCATTAATCACTCCTTGTTTGTTAAGCAGTGTACACACCTGCTTCCGTAATATCCTGGCTGCATAGCGTCACAGACAGACAACCCTCTGTCGCCCGGTTTCGAGCACACCCTCTCTCCCCTCCACGTTTATCGCGTTGGATGCGCGCGGGTGCGCCGGCTCGTGTTCATACGTGCATACACCGCCGTAGGTGTGTACACACACGCCGCCGAAATTTTCGATAAGGCCGCCCGCGTACCAAGGCACTCGAATCGGCTTGAGTCGAGGACACACCGCGGCTCGGTGAACGATATCGATCATCTTGTCGCGTGCTGACAAAATGATGTCGCCCGTTGATTCGCCCGTGAACATTATCGCGACCACGATACGTTTGCCGAAAGTCAATTAATTAATGACTGTCGGCCTCAAGACGACCGATTATCTCGCGCATTTTAAAGGCGGACGCGCGTGTCGCTCGAATAACTGTCGCTCGAATTTATTTCGAGACTTCTATACAATAATATTACCGCATTTGTAGGTTTTATGTATTTATGTCAGAAATTATAAATCTTTCATAATATATTGAATAAATGAGATAAAAATTCTTAAGTTATTTAGATCTTCAGTGGAAGACGCTTCCTATTCAGCCCTATCTTTTGCGATTGCTGTAGAACATTTTCATTTTGCTCAAAGCTCTAAAATCTAACATTAACTTATCTATATTAACAGTTTTATTACCGAGCCAATAATCTCAAAAATGTCATAAAATTCATGTATTTTATTTAACACGTTGAATGCCACGAGAGTCACCGGTGACCGTCACTCAGCTTGACAAACATGATTATACACTGTAACTTATCTATTAAAGATAATATTTCATCGTTAATAGAAAATTAATATCGCATAATAGAAAATTCATCGTAGCGCCACGGACAATCCCTGTAAAGTTGGCGTGGCATTCAACGTGTTAAATTAAAATTGAAACGTTTAATTAAAATTCAAATAACGTTAAATAATATATTAGCGTAGAAATTAATATTCAAATTTAAGGAAATAAGTCCCGTAATAAGAAGAAAGAAACAGCCCAGTATTTCTAACCGTTCAACTTTCGGTTGAATCGCGAATGTGCAAATGTACAAGGCAACCTTAGGAATGCGAGCTACGCTGAAAACGCGGAGTCTTAAATTTAGATTAGACAGTGAAATCAACATACAAGATTCAGCATACGGGCGTGCTGGGTATATTTGCGCAACGAGTCGAGCCCCGTATTCCAGTGGTCCTCCGGGAAATTTCTTGTTTTCTCGACGGTTCAATTCGCTCCTACAAAGGGAAGAGCCGCGCGTTGCGGTCACTTCACGCCCCTTTCGAACGACCTTACATATTTTATTATGTTCCGCCCGGTTCCCGGGGATATTTGATCGCTCCTAACGAATTAACGAATGCAGAGGATAATTGCGGAACGCAGTTACCGTTTAGGGTATTCGAGGGGGAGCAAGCCTGTGGAGATCCACAGTAATTCTACGGTAATCTAGAGAAACAAACAGTCATTTTTAAGACAAAATTTTGGTGATATGAACTTTTTTCAAACTTACGCCATTTGTATTTATTATATATAATATAATAATATTTTATACGCTGCCTGAGCTGTGATTCGTGTTCTGAGTCAGACATTATGTATATTACTGTAAATAATACTCGTTGCTTGATCTGTTGTCTTATCCAGAAATTTATGCTAGACATAATATATATATAATATACTTATAATAGACATAACCTTGACATAATCTTGATCTATTTTCTTATCTAGAAATTTATACCGTATAAGTGTTCTTATATGTTTCCTATGTGAATACATATAGAGGGTCCTTTTCTTCTTATAATAGTAGATCGAAAAAATCAAATCACTAAAACGTCATTAAATTTTCAGTAACTTATGGAATATAGACTGATATAAGAATGCCAACATTGTTGTAAATTATAGTATGACAGTTTTAATGGTACTTCAAAATCGCCGTTCGAGTACAACAGATCAAATATTGTCGATTTTTACAAAATTGATTTTATTCTCTATGGTACACTGTATTTTAATTGCGTCTTATATCTGCGTCTATGTGTTCGCTAAATTTTGTTCTCCGCTCTATGTTCTTGAATAGTAATCAACCATAGAATTACCAATGCATACAATTAATAATACGCTTTTTCTGGTCGATTTTATTACAATTTTTAGAGTACCTTATAAACGTTACAGCTGTGACTGCGAATCGTCTAGAAACGTCAGTAGTTTATTTGCCTACGCGAATAGAATTTCCGAAAAATTACAAAATAAAATCGCCCGGCGAGCCACGAATGTTCTAAATTACGCCCATGAATGGTCGCGCTCGTGTTAAACGCAGGCGACAAGCCTCGTAATGGCAATCCGCATTATCACCAGGCAATTTGATTTCTTCCATAAAGTTCGTGTATGGTAATTTAACCCATCATCGGCCTGCGCTGGACCCGCTCTTTGAGGGAAGGCACGCGGAGTGGTGTATTTTAATGGACAATGGCCCATTACAGGATCGCCGCGTGGAGTACCCAATTACACTGAAGAAATGGCAGTCTCCGTAGACCGCAGGAGCGGCGGGGAGAGCGGGGAGAGGGAACAACAGGTGCGGCGAAAATTGGCCGCGAATATATCGCGGGTACGCCGAGAGACGCTCTTGCCAGATGACGAAAGAAATTTAGCCGGGAACGTCGTCGGGCATTCAGTCGCTTATCGGGGCTTCACGCAAGACCGGCCTCATCAACATCAGAATGACGAGTCTACGAGGAGACCCGCGTCGAGTGGCAAACGTTTGGCTTGATGCTCCGGTGACGACTCCGTTTGCGTCTCCTCGGGTATTCGTTGTATAGTTATCCCTGGAGTATAACTGGAGCTCTTTCGCTATTTACAGCTAAGAAATTTAGATCGGGCTAGCCAGAAACTTGTTCTCTGCCCGAGTCATCCAAGTGGAATGATTTCATTCTAAACGGATACACTCGTTGTTGATTATACACGTATACAAGTATACGGTTATGCTTGCAACATGTTCGATTATACTATATTATTTCAAATTTTTATCAAATCCCTTTTTGTTACATGTCTTTATAATTTCATAGTAAAATTCAAAGCATAATTTATAGTTTATTTTCATGGCTAACGAGTTCAGTGACAAGTATCAACTGTAAAAATGTTCGCAATATTAAAACCATCGAATTAATGACACGGAGACGAGAGAGTTAAAATTTACCGTGTAATATATTAGTTTATTTCTTTGCTGCTTCAAAAATTCTTATATTATTTAGTTCCTTCCATGTGTACCATATTATAGTAACGAAGATCAATATTAGGATATTATCCGTGGATTTTATGTTTCATTTCTGAAAAATACAGCCAATAATTCTATCGCAGTGTGTATTAGACAGAGAGTTGATTCGTTTGGTGCAACACGCTGCATTTAGTCACGACCATTCTACAAACGTTGGCTACGATCAGCTATTTATGTAGCATTAACTGAACCTACCAAAGAATCGATGTATCGGTTATTGGCAGCCATAGAAGCACGACAATATATATATATATATGTATGTATAAATCACAATGACTGTTGCATTGCCGACGTAATCAATACACAATCAAATTGAGGAACTTTTAGGTCATATATAGATGATTTTATATAGAATTTTTGAGATGCTAGAATTTGGTATAAGAAGAAAATATTGCGATAGAATAATGCTTCAATGCTTTATTTATTTAAAGTGTTCAGGTACATTATTGTTTCTCTTACACTGGTTTTAGTTAACATTATTTCTTAACCCCTTGCATTACGATTCCTTTTGCGCTGCGTTGATTAGCACTTATTTATCCTTAATATTTTTAATAACAGGACTAAGCAATTTTTATTTCTTTTATTGTCTTTATGTACTTTCGTCTCTAGACTTTGATAAGAGATGAATTTATCTTTATTTTGATGAAGAAGAAATTAATAATGTTCATATTTAATAGATCTTACATGAAATCTGTATCACGAGTCTGACTCGTTATTATAGTGCAAGGAGTTAAAACTAACTCTTTCTTAATGCTAACATTGCATTACGCAGTTTATAAATGTACAAAATAAGCCTTCGATTAGTTAATATCTGAATAAACTTGAGAATAAAAGTACAACTGATTTTTACCTTCTTTGTTGGTTAATAGTCGCGTACCTTACATTTTAAGTATTGTTTTATTGTTTTTAGACACTCTGACCTGTTTTGTTGTTTTTAGATTGGTTCTTTGAGACATTTTGCCTCTTCTTCCTACGTTGACACGATTACATTTACTTTCATTGCACATTGTATAATATTTATTGCTTTAATCTCAATAAAGGACTTTTATTATAATAAAGGGCTTTTATCTCGCAATTTCTATTGTACGTTTCTTATTGTTTCGTGTTCCTTTTTCTATGAGGACCCAACTGTATCCCGGAACATGCTGTAGAGCTTCCCCGCTGTCGCCCTCATTTGAGCTCATTCGTCGGTGACTCCACTTTTCCTTTCACTTACTATATTTTCGTGCTCCCATTCATCCCTCCATTCCAACTTCCTTTTCCATTCCTAGTTACCTATAAGACGGATTGTTCGTACCTTTGATCTTACTTTATATTCATCCTCTATACATAGATATACGTTGTTCCTTGCTTCCTTTCCAACACACATTCCGATAGTCTCCCATCTTTCATCTTTATTTTGTTTGCAGCGCCACGTTACAGTCTTTAGTACCTATTAGATTTTTCTATCGCAAACTGCAACAGGATAAACGGACGGAAGCTTCTGCACGGATCGTGATTGCAACGGGAGCTACGAAAGCAGAGTAAGGAAGTTATAACTCTGAATCAGAGCTGTAAATGACTCGAAGTGCGACTCGGATTGAGTCGTTCCGGATGCATGACGAGCCCGAGCCTCGGTACGGGCGCGAAATATTTCTTCGCGGAACGAAACGCGCACAAAAGGACGATTCACTAGAAACGAGAGGTTATCGAACGGCGGCCGGTCATTATCTGCTCGTTCTTGTCGTTCGTTTATCAAACGATGCCTTACTTTCCACATCGGTCCGTGGCTCATCCGATTCGCAGAATCTCGAACACGAGCGCGCTCGCGCGGCCGCGCGCACTCGCACTCGCACTCGCACGGCGCGGGCGTTGCATGCGAGGCACACAAGGAACGATGTATGTTCACTCGCTTTGAAAGCCCGCATTACCAACCAATCCGTTTGCTCTCGAATGTTCACGTCCTGGCTGATAAATCGCGGTATAAGTGCGCGCAATTACGAGCGCGGCCTGCGCCCGCCCTCCGCGTTCCGCCCCCGCCGACCCTCCCCCCCCGAAGAATCGTAAAATATTGTTGCGACGTGACGGCTCGCATCGGAGCAGAGACCGATAAGTATTAAAAGCTCCTAATTGGATTTCACCGGGCTTTATCAGTCACTTAGCGCCTGCACGGAGACCTTGCCCTCTGCCAGAGAGGATCGTTCAACCCGCGTCGACGAATAACTTCCAACTTGCTGATTTTTTTCTCCCTCCCCCCGCCCCGCCTCGTTCGACGACGCCGCGGATCCTCGCCCACACCCCCTTTTTCGACTATTAAAACTACCCAGACGTAGGGATAATTAATTCCAACTAATTATCAGGCTGCTTTGAACCTTCGGCTCGGCCTGCCCTTTTTCTCATGGTATACTAGTTGATTGGGCGTCATCCGCCGCCGCCTCGCTGAAAACAATTATCCTCCGCAGACTACGTTACCGAATGATCTCGGCTGTCGCGTTACACGATTTAATATATTTAGAAATTTCAATAGATTATTAATGTACCAGCAGTTTTAGTAAAGTTAACTTTTTTAAAGTCGATTTTCAACAGTGCAGAACTCTTTAGGCAATGCTTAACGAATGGTATCAACTTTGTCTGTAATTCAAATTTCTTCCACGTGCCGCTTGATCCTTCAGGTTTACAATTATAATATTTAATTCTTAAGTTAATAAATTTCTTTCCCATCTACATGGTACAATCAAACGATGATATAGTTATAAATGAGTAATTTACAATTTATTTTCACATTTTCAATCAAAGACACTATAATCTAATTATCCCTTCCAGTCCCGATAATTCAGTTTCTAAATATGTTAAACAAAAATCATATTATCCAACGCTATAGAAATAGAATGTTATATATTAGATCGAAGCACTGTTATAGGCTGCAGTATTATACAAGGATTTTAGCAATTCATTCTA
Organism: Augochlora pura; assembly: GCF_028453695.1. Lineage (NCBI taxonomy): Eukaryota > Metazoa > Arthropoda > Insecta > Hymenoptera > Halictidae > Augochlora > Augochlora pura. Next base: position 12,208,343 of record NC_135778.1, read on the forward strand.
CCGTGCTAGAGCGAATCAGTGATATAAACTGCCATGAGGTACGAGGGCTACTTGTACCTTCGAAAGTTTATCCAGCGAAAATAAAATTTCCGCAATTACTGCAGAAAACAAAATTCTCTTTACTTCCAGAATCGCGTAAATTGCATCCAAAATGGGAATCCGCACGGATATCAGCAGTCCGGGGGAAAACAAGTAAGCGGGCTTTAATATTCAGGTATCAGCAAATGTCTGTGTAATTTGAATTGTTTAAACGGAACAAGAAAATTGAGCTGAAAGAATGAGCGGCCGGTAGTTTCTTAGAAGTTCTCCACGCTAAAAAAGAAAAGATGAAAAAAATGAAGGAAGGTGCAGCGTAATGAAATTTTTTCCATCAGGTTTCCCTAGGTGAAATTGTGCGGCTGGCGTGTTCTTCCCTTGAAATTAAGACAATCGAAACCTTTCGATGTTCTCTGTCTGAAGGTTTTTTTTCCGTGGAATCCAGTCCAGCCGAAGATAACCTATCAACCGGCAATCTTCGTGTCGCCTTTGAATCAGAGACAATGCACGTCAGAGGTTGAGAAGCCGAAGAAAAGGAAGAATCGCGTGCTTTGCCCGGTAGTTGCTCGAATCGGACGATTTACTCGTGTGGAAGGAACGCCGACAGTGCTGTGTCTAGACTTTTTATTATCTGGTGTCTTGTCCATTGCGTACGAGGCGGCGCAAACAATTTCATTGAGATTTCACTGTCGATCCCAACTCTTTACTTCGCCGTTATCGACCATTATATTCGCGCGCGAGCGGAAATCCTACGATTACGTAAACTAAACAATATTTATCTTTCGTTCGCTATAAAAACCAATTTTGAGCACGCCATTATTTAAATCAGTAACACGGCATAATATTTGTAGAACTTTTATTAATTTTGTTTTATACAATTTTAATTTAAGAAGGACTTTGTACTAATTTTATAATATAATAAACCATAGTAAGTGACATAAGCTGTAGAATGTAAGTTTAGACACGAAACATTACTTCGTAATGAAACTCACAAAACATTTCTTAGATCAATGTTATAATGTAATACAATTTAGAAAGTTGAATAGATTGATATCATTACAAGAATGGTGTTTATAAAATTTGAATAAATTGAAACAAGAAACAATGCCACTAAATGACGAAGGAAACCGCAGAGTTCATCGTATTATAATGAAATCGTGGAGCATCGCGGTAGCGAACTTCCACCGCGACTCGATTTTTTAATAAAACAGCCATCCGATTTAATTGCGGCCGAATAAAAATTCCAAGAAGATTTTTATTACAGCGGCCGGGTCTCATATTCGCGGTCGAGGCAGAGCGGGGACGAAAAACGGCAAGCCGCAGTATGCGTTAACCTCGTTTCACCCCGTCTGCCGCAAAAAGGTCAACACTCCTTGTATTCATTTCCTGACGAGATCAAAGAGGACGATCCTTTTCACCCGAGATTTTCTTCGTTTGAAGACTCGCCCTTTTTTTGTTATCAGCGCCAGCGAGAGAGAAAGAGAGAGAGAGAGAGAGAGAGAGAGAGAGAGAGAGGAACACTCGATGCTCGAGGGGCCCCGAGGCTCGAGCCCCGGTGTTCTATAAGCAAGATTATCTCGTTCCCAGGAAAGGCTCGTCCTTCATTCAGGCCCAGCAGGCATGGAGTGGCAAGGTACATACGCGCGTCTATCGAGAGGACCCAGGGACCGGGTCACATTCAGCTCGATTCCTACTCTGAATGGGTCATTGTTCGCGCCTTTGTACATTCGCGATTCCAAATGTCGTCCATTTTACTTTGATTCAGCGAGTACTCGAGGATCCGGCGCTGCACGGCGGAGGGGTGGCCATCCGCGCTCGCCGATCGAGAGAGGGTCTGACCCGAACCGAGAGCGCCGTTGCATCGGTTTTGTCAACGGGCTTCGTCGGTTGCTCCGGTCCCGCGCATCGAGAAAAGCAAAATGAAATTACCCGCGGGTTCCAGACGCTCCGCTGTGAGTCTTTGTGAACGGCTGTTTGCTCGTCAATTTTTTCTTCTTTCACTCCACTCCTGCACTTTCCTTTTTTTCTCTCCCTCTCTCCCTCTCTCCGTTTCTCCTCTCCTTCCCCATTCGCCCCAGCCGCCCTGTCTGCGCGGAGACCTCGGCGGCGGTCGAACGATTCCTCGGCTGGAACAAGTTCACGGTCGATTGTTTTTGTTCCCTTTATTCGGCCCCTCGTTCCTCGGGGATGGTCCGCAGAGAGAAAAAGGGGGACGTAGAGAGAAAGAGAAAGAGAGAGAGAGAGAGAGAGAGAGAGAGAAGGAAATTGAGAGAACAGTTCGCGAGAATTAATCGACCTGCCTCGTTCGACGCGACGTTTCATCGAGACGATTCTTTCGGTCCCCATCGACGGGGGGCCTTGTTGATCCCGACGACTGTTCAGCAAGCATCGAACAACCACGGAAGCGGCGCCGCCGTAGGATGCTAGACCGTTCTTCGACGGGGATGTGTCCCACGTGACCGGACCTCGAACAATACCGGAGAGTCGCGCGGAGTCGGTTGCTGTTGCACGTGTATGCACTCCAGACGATCAACGCCGGGTTATTGAAACGCCGCAGAAAGAGATGGCTCGTGGAAAGCAACGCAACTCTCTGTGCCCGCGGATTGGAAGGTTAAGCGTTCGGTGCCTCTCCTTGCTAGACCTCCATGCATTGACCGGGTGTTCGTGAGCACCCCTCTGACCCCCTCGGAAACGAGTACACGTTCGTGCCCTTATATATATAGGGACACGAGTGCGACACGTACTCCCGCGTCGGATCTGCTCGCCGGTACATACGTGCATACTTAGCTGGCTCGGGAGAGGTGCCGAAGGGGTTGCAAGGCAACTGCAACAGCGGCAGTGGCAGCACCGATGTTGCTGCTGTTTGCAAAGCGGTGTATTATACTGTCAGCCATGCTGGGGATTAGCAAACGCAATACATCGGGCTTCGCGATCGTGCTGCGCATCTGTTCGCCAATCCAACCCCCTCCAACCTTGCTCCTTCCGACTGTCCCTTTCCGCACGATACATTCTGTCGGCCTCCGCTGGTGCTCGACCCGGCCCCGGCTCTTCTCTGTCTCCTCGATTCTCTCTCGTCCCCGCGTCGGTAACATCGCTCGCTATGCACCGTCTCGCAGCCCTCTCCTACAAGAGCTGCATCGCAATTGATCCAAGTTGCACGGCACGGGCATGCACGATCTGCAAATAACACGAAAACCATCCTTGCCGAAGGCGACGTCCTACGGTGCTATTATAATAAGCGCTGTCTACGATCGTCACGACTCGTGCGGCCCCCGCGCCCATTGTTATTACATAACGCGTTACAGGATCCTACGAAGATGTCGGGGGATCCCGGTGAGCCGATAATAGACCCCTGGAACGGTAATTACGAGCCCCAGACCAACGATCTGCGGAGCGGACAGTGTTTTCGGATGGGAGTGCTCCGATTCGAATGCACGACTCGGTGATTAACTTAGCGACGGATTGTCTGTCACTCGTCTGGGACACCCCCCTTGTGGAATCAACGCCGGCATCATCTGTGATATCTTGCTCCAAATACAACACATTTTATTTGATCCATTTGTTCGTTTAACCCTTTCGCTCACGAAGCGCATTACCGAGCAGTTGACGCTGAGGTACGGAATGCTAGGAAGTAGAGTAAAAATAGTAAATTTAAGGAAATTGTAAATTTTACAATGATATTTATTATATTTAGTAATATTACTTTACTTTCTAAAATATAGACATTTATAATCATAATTTATTTTTTTAAATATTATTGTCAACTGTTTGTATGATATAAAAAGTATATACATGGTATAAACGTATATAAATGGTCATTCTTCGAGCGCGTATATACTCCCGTTGGAGCGAAAGGGTTAACCGAGAGATATCTCTGCAATTTCTGTTCGTTACGTTTACTTTTTGGTTCGGCGTAACAATTTGATAACGACTGTATTTAAATTTTGAACAATATGCACGATGACCGTGCGTAATATGCTTGGAATTATAATTAATCGTAATAATTATAAATTGAATTCCATTTCGAATAATGTACGCAAAGTGTGCTCAAGCATAATATATTTCGTATCATAATTAATTGTAATTTGATTGCGGATCTTTATGCAAAATGGAGTTGACTGCATTAATTGGAAGATGTTGGTATTGTTCAATGATTGAGTTCTTCTATTAACTTTAAAAATTATGTAATAATACACCATTATTTTTAAATTCTTTTGAAGCCTCGAATATTGTATATTTCACAGATTCATTTTTGTCATAAATGCATGGAGACCGGCATTCTAACCATCACAATTGCATGCCGAATTATTAATAATGTACGCACAGCATATCCAAGTATAATATTCTGGTATCATGATTAATCATAACAACAATCGGTTAAATGATTGTTACAATACAGCATTAATAAATTCACAACAAGCATTAATAAATTCGCAACAACCATATTTATAGCCGAGTACAAAAACTTCTAAAATAGTGTCCCCGCAAAGTAGAATTTATACTGCAAGAACAAAGAAGCAAAATACCATTCTCAAACATATAAAGAATATTACACGTTACACGGTTTCACGTTACGCACGTCAAGCGGTCTCTACTAATTTTACTTAAGAACTTAATCTCTAACGGAACATTTACACTCCCGCCCGTGATAAAGATTTAAGAATTCTCTACACGGAATTGTACTGCTACGAGGCTTATAACGCTAAATCGATGCACCGGAATTCCATCTACAGATCTACTGTCTAAGGCCTAGACGTACCAAACATGGCCCAGGTTGCGGCTGGCAGCCAATATGGCTGCTGAATATTTGATAGGGCTGCGCTACGAGCGATTGACGGAGACAGACGTAGACTGTCTTCGCCTTCGACGGAACAGGTTCAGCACTTCTATAAAATTTCACTGTATTCTAATAACTAAATCGAAAATTAGCGTGTAGCGAAATGTTAACATGGCTAAAAAGAGACGGTGAGTATTCATCGTACTCGCATCGCAATACAATAGTCCTCGCGTGAAACATGTCTCATGTAAATGATCTTCGCTGCGTTAGAGGTGCAGCGACCGTCCCTGTTCGCGAATTAAAAAAAAAAAACAATAGGAAAATTTTTGAACAGTTTGTTTCGGCACGGATCGTTTATGATAGGGCTCCGCCAACAATTGGCAATCAGATTCGACCGTGCCGGAATCTTTTATTCCAGTGGATATACCGGGCGTTAGAAGAGCCTGGCTTCACCAGGTATATGAACATACGTCAGTATATGATGAGGTTTCTCGAAAGTGCACCATACATTATTTTATGTAAAAGATCGATGAAGGACAAAGAATTTAAAACTATAAATTTATTACCTACACGTCCTGGAAGACCGCTAAAATTGGAAAAAATCGCCCTGGCGCCTTTATACCAAGATGTCAGGCCTATTACTTATGAAAAATATAAAAACATCAAGCAGTTATTACCTTATATATCTCAGGTGCATCATACATATTTCGAAACACTGCCACATGCAGAGTATAATTAAATACTATCAATATCTTGTAATTTTAACAATGTAATTAGCGTCTAAAATTAAAAATACTACTTTTATTTTATATCGTGACATTATTTGTAAACAAAATTGGATTAATATGAAGTATATTTTAAGTGATATTTGATTTTTCAAAATTGAAATTAAACGAATTTTACAATTGTCTAATTTTCAAAGTGGTGTAAGTCCATTTGAAGCCCGTACGTATACATCAGTTTAGTAAAAAAAACGCCTAAAACAAATTTATATAACCAAATTACATATTGATAAAACATAGTCAGGCTTCTTGTAATTTGCCTAAATTTTTTCATTAACAGATATGTTAACCTTTAATTTTCTCGATACAAGAGAAAATGGATTTATTGCACTTTCAAAATAAACGGTCCACATATTCCCTCTATCCACCTCTAGCATTTGTATTTCGCAATTGATGCAGACAAAGGGCATAGCCGATTAAAATGGTCAAAACTGTCCTTAGAGGTTTTTGAATGAGTCATACACCGTTCGATAGCTGACCAATAAAAACTCATCTGGGCAAAATTTTAACCCTGTAATTTGTCCGTGAGGGTAGTTACAGGATTTTTACTTTCAATAAAAGACCACAATGTAACGACAAAAGGCACAATTTTCAGATGTTGCGCCGGCAACGCCGATGGGTAGGCGAACCTAGCCTTCTCCTCAGGCAGCCAACAGTTGGATCAACTAAAATTCAGTTTTCCAAAAGCGCTTTATGACCAAAGTACTGCGTCATAAAGGACTCGCAATTCGACCAATTTAACTCGACGACTGGACAGCACGTGCGACTCTCGAAAACAACGAACGGACAAGTGTTGGGATGACGAGGTTAGGAGATCAAATAATACTTTATATATTAAGAATTTATTCAAATTCCACGACACAATGAAATAAATGTTTATCAGTTGTAACTTATTATGATTTGCACATGACACAATATTGTACTTTATGACTTTACATTGAAAGAATGACAGCTAGAAAATTGGTAGACCCATTCTTTCGTAGTCCTTTTAGTGCTAAGTGTCAATGGTGATGCTTGAGATGCAACAAATAGAAGGTCGAGGAATACCTTTCAGTGCCGATAATCGACCAGTAAAATCACCACATAGTTGAAGCAATTTAATAAATTACAGCGAAACCAGAAAGTTAATATATGTTATAGGGGGTGTCATTAGAACTCTTTTGTGTCTAAAACATTCTAGTCAAATTCAATTTGTTTATATATATTAGGTAGAATAAAAATGAATCTGTAAGATTGGTCAGAAATTAGTGTCATCCCCATTTGGGTGACGCGACGTTCAACGTGTTAACCTTTTCGGTACGAGCGCCGGATATATCGGGCGTTCATGCGACGATCGGTATAAATAACAAAATTTTATGTAAATATCTCTTAATATTTTATATAAATATCTTTAAATATATTTTAAGCTACAAGCAACACTTTTGTTAAAAAATGTCTTTTTATTAAACACAGTTTTTAATTAACGTTTAAAAGATATCTTCATACAAAGAAGGACTGGCCATGCGCGAATTTTCGGCGCGGCGCCTCGTGCAGCGAGAGTGTTACGGCGGCCAGAGCGATCGTGCCGAAAGGGTTAAACCGACTTCGATGTCAGGTAGCCGAATGTCACGAATTTTTGGAACTCGAGAAAAATAACCGCCTCGAAAAGTCGTATACCCGGCCACCGCTGGTACAACCACGTACAAAGCTAAAAACTAAAAGGAATCAGAGTAACTCTATCAAACGTTTGGGCGGTACGCACGACCGATTACAGGAACGCAACTGTTTGTCGCGAAATAATATCGCCACCGCACTGTTTGCCGACAGTTACAGGTGCTCGTGGGAACGCTGTGCGGAACTAGGAGACTATTTACATTCCGGAGTACTTCGTTTCGTCGATGGTACCGCGGTAGTTGTAGCGACGAACGGACAACAAAAAAATACGAAACGCAGAAAAGGAAATAAATTTCCCGGCGATTGGCTGTTGTCGAACGGACGGCCGGTGGTAGGGGTCGGTAATTCGTGTGCCGGGCGCGTGTCGTTCGGTCATAGTTGCTCGAACGGGCTTATTTAACGGTGATTCTATCGTAACTAATGCAGCAGTTCGTGACACTTTTACCAGGCGAGCGGACGCGGCGCTATACGCGTTCGTAGGCGCGGAAGCTTTGAACTCGCCGAGCGAATATCATCGACTGACTCGTTCCATGACCGAGTACTTACCAGTCTGCCTTCGGTAGACTTAGGCGGCGAATGGTCAGCCTGACTGTTGGTGTGCAACGATCGTTTCTTTCATTACTGTAGATTTAAAGGGTGGTTTGCACTCTTCAGATATAAGAGAAAACGAGGACCCAGTCAGTCACAAGTAAACCAGCGAAGGTGTCACGTCGTCAGAATTCTATTAACCCCTTGCACTACAATAACGAGTCAGACTCGTGATACAAATTTGGAAAAAAATCTACTAAATACGCGAATATTATTAATTTATTTTAAATCGAAATAAAATTTATTCTTCTGTTATCGAAGTCTGAAAATGAAAGTACATAATGACAACAAATGAAACAAGAATTGTTTGCGTGAAAGGAATCGTAGTGCAAGGGGTTAAGGATTATTTACTGTATTTTGTAATAAAGTTACACGTATTCAATTATACGTACCTTTTAACATTGTACACGCGTTATCGCGATATTCCACCATTTCGAATAAATTCTAACACTGACCAACATCTGAGAATCATGGGACGTAGGTTCGATCCAAGTTTCAAGGGCACAGCTGGAAACCAGGCGTCATAATTACCGTTCTTTTTATTTCCCTCAGCTGTGCCCCGATTTAACAGTTGCACCCCAATGCGCACCCTGTCGCGTATACCTCGCGGCGACGCTCGCAGATTACATCGATTCCGCGTCGGGGACGCTTCCGGTCGAAGAATGAACGAATAGCGCTGCAAACGGACTGCTGGTAATTGTAACTAGAATGGGACCCCCTATAAGGAATTCCTCGATCGAATGGAACGTGTCGGGATATATTCTTTTGTGTTCCACCCCGCGATCTGCAATTTCGATATTCGTGGTACTTGTGCTCAATGTGCGGAGAGCGTTAGCCAGGACGTTGTGCGAAGTCGTTTCCTAACGGAATTGTTTCCTTCTTTGGTCTTCAATGCAAAGTTTTCCTTGTATCGGCATCAGTATGTACTGGATGTTCAGTTAGAATCGTAAAAGTATGCTTCTATTGTTGAATGAAATTATACATTTTGTCAGTGATTGTTAGCCTTCCGGACTTTGAATTCACAGACATAATAAAGACATTTTTTGAAAATACCTCGAGAGCTAATGATTTTTTTGCCCTAATCATTTTTTACGTAGAATAAACAGAAGAATCGATCTGTGTAAAAAATATGCATTTCTATTTAAAGAAATTATGCACTTGTTAACTGCACATGCACTGCTGCATCTAAAAAAAATTAAAGGCTTACAGATGCACTGCTCTTCGAACCATATATCTTTCTCTTTTGGCATTTTTTCATAAATGCAATAATAACGAAGTTATGACTTGTAACAATTGCGTGGACCACCCTGCACATGGAAGTAGAATAGTACAGCAGAGTTAAGCTATCCTCTCGTCACGCAGTGTGAATAACGATGTCTTGTGAATCACAATTTGAAAAGCTTATGACATATATCGTTTACAAATTGTTCTCTATAATTTTGAACTCTTGTGTACATCGTTATCTGTAAAGAATCATAAATGTATTTTTCTATTGTTGAATGAAATTATACATTTTGTCAGTGATTGTTAGATTTATAGAATTCGAATTAACAGTCCAGTGACAATATTAAAATGGCGCACGTAAATATGTTCATAATTATAAAAGAATGCATTCCCAGAAGTACGTTTTATATTTGGAAGTAGAATAGTCCAGCAGAGTTCAACTATTCTTGACCGTGCGGTATAAATAACGATGTCTTGTCAATCACAATTTGCAAAGCTTATTACATACAGATATCGTCTACAGACCGTTCGATCTAATTTCGTACCCTTGTTTACATCGTTATTTGTAAAGACGCACCTTCGTGAGTTGCGGAAAGAGGAAAGGAAGGGTGGAATGAAGGGCAGATCAGCGAGAAGGGTATACATAGAATGGAAGGAAAGAGGGCAATAGAGGAAAAACTCAAGGAGGGGAAGCAGGGAAAACCTCAAAGGTCTGCCAAGGTCCACCAAGAACCTACAACGGTCCCTCAGGATCTACAGGGGGTGAAATCCCCAAGACTCTTGTGAGCTGCCATAGTGTTATCAAACTTGGCAGCTCGAGAGCAATTGGCAATTTCTGTTCCGATTATATCGATCGAAAAATTGTTGATCGATGATGTTGCTTTTTGTCTGACGATTTTACCTGTCTATGGTTGATCGAATTTATTTACTCTGGCACTTTGCTACCTTAAATAAGGCGACGATCTGAAACATTGCCAATCGCAATTTATATCGATAGCTAAGTTCAAGTACGAAGCACGTCGAAATGATCTTGATTTAAACGTTTCAAAAAAAGTATAAATTTCAGGCAGGCACTCACGGACTATTTATTTTAGTAACAGAATCAATGCCTTAACAATATGGGTCGTTCTAATGAATACTCATTTGTTTAACCCATTGCGTATATAACCCTTTCCAGTACAATGACAACTCAGACTCGTGGTGAAGATTTTATGCAAGCTCTAATAAATATAAATATTATTAAAATTTCTTCTACGTCGAAGAGAATATAAATTCTTCTGTTATCGAAGTATAGAAACGAAGGTAAAGAAAGACAATATTGGAAAAAAATTGTCTGATCCTATTAGGAAAATTATTAAGTACGAATGAGTGCTAATCGTCACAGCATGAAAGGAGCGATAGTGCAAGGGGTTAATGTTACAAGCATTTTCGAAATTCTTCTAGGAAGAGTTGAGTGAAATAAATGCTTGAACAGTTATTACACCCATCGATCGATCGTCTCCTATTTTTGGAAGTTGCCGGAAGCGCAACTTCAAATTATCTCGCACGCCGACTGTTGGAAACTCCGGATGGTATTTCAGCGGCAAATACGATTAAGTACAGTGTAATATTACCGGCAACAAATAGTCTGCTATAACTTCGGTCCCTGTTGTACATTGATTTTACGTGATGAGGTTGCAGATTTCCGTTCGGAACAGATGCATTGGGAGTTGAAGCGAGGCGAGGCGAGGCGAGGCGCGGAAGCAAGTTGCATCGCGATACCTTGTTACAGGCGTGTACGTGACTTTAAAAGGCTCGCGCTCCTCATCGGCCCCTAATACGCCGACACGGCGCGGCGTCGTGCTAAAACACTCGATAATTTCATCGAGAAGAAACTGCGCGACAACTGTACAGGGTCGGGGGCCACGGCGAAAAGCACGTTCGGAGTTTGCGTTAGGCAAACGATCGCGATAATCCGAGCCGGCGATGCGCTCGAAGCGCGCGGCAAAGGGCAGGGAGGAAGTTTATTTGCATCGATTAGAGACAGCCGCTGAATTATTAAACGATCGCGTGCGGCCGTCCACGATCTCCGACACACCGGCGGGAGACCCCGTGAATTAGGGGACCGGTCGCCCGACGGCGGTGTGTCCTCTCACCTTTGCTTTTACGTTCCTTCCCTTCTTTTTCATCTTTTTTCATGCGCGCGCGCGCGCGTGTGTGTGTTTTTTTGTAAGTCGACGTGTCTCCGCTCTGGCAAAACAATAACGCGGCAAAATGACAGCGAGAACGAGCCGTCGTTCCCCGCCTCGAATGCAGCCAGCACCACCATTATCACGAATGACGATGCAGACGCGCGTCATTTTATCTCCCGACACGTCCGGCTGATCTCTCTCTGTGTGCGGCGCGCGGACGACGCGCGTGTGTGCGCGCAGACCGGACTAAACAAAAAGGAAAGCATTCCTCGCCACCTATATACCCGCGCACCGCGCGCACCGTTCACGAGTTTATTTAGCCGTCCACTGACAAGAAAATCTCGTCGAGGCTTTTATTACCAGGCGGGATGACCGCCGTGCTGTGCGGGGACGGACCGGCGGAAAAAAAAAAAGAAAAGGGAGAAGAAGAGAAGAACGACTGCCAATCCAACAGAGAGCTTAACAAGACGAAACGAAGACGTCGTGAGCGTGCCGTCGCAACGGCGCGTCAACTTAATTGATTTATTTCGCGACGGTCACCCGCTAATCTTGGATTTCCGTGATCCATAACGCGCGGACCGTGTCGGCCTCCTGAATTCTGAAACCGGGGCCGAGGGTTGCGATCTCGCGAAAACTCCGCGTAATTGATACGGCACGTGCGGACAGGGCTGCTGGATGCTTTTATCTCGGTGTATAGCGACCCACGAAACTGTACGTACATGAGGATGAAGCGTAACATGATTTTTTGTTCGGAGTTATTTATCGTCGAATTTTGGTGTACAAAAATTCTATGAAGGATGCGTTATGAAGTTATGACATATTAAGCGACGAATCTGTAATTATACAAATTTCAGACGATCAGAGTACTATGTTGAATGAAAGAGACGCTGAAAAATTAGAATTTATCATAATAACCACTCCATATCGCAGAGTTTAGCAAAATCGGACCCGCTAAGCATATAATAACGATAAAATTAATTTCTATATATATATATTCGATATCGCTCACGTATAGTTGATGCCGCAAATAGTGTCTTAAAATAGTGACGCTTCTATGGCACAGGTTGTTTAAAAATACCAGTCATCAAAGGCAACCTACTTCTTCAAACGGGCAGTTTATAAGAATAAATGATAATCTTAAAATAAACAAATTGTCGATGACAATTCACGACTTTAAAATAGCCACGTCCCTTTATACACTTTTGCTCCTGACACAGGAGACGTGTGGATGTCACTCGGAGGAAAGCTTGGAGTGCAAATTTGACTGCTCTGCGTTTTCCAATTCAATTGTATAACGTTTGAATCCGATAGCGGGAAGGAAATGATTTCAAGCGTTGGATTTAACGGCGTCAGTCGATTATATTTTTGGATCCTACACGTCGACTGACTCGCGTATTTTGGCCTCGAAAAATCTATGAATTCGCCAAGCATTGTTCCTATTATCATAGCTATAAATGTTGCCAGCGTGGCGCTCGTTTTCGGAAATAAAAATTGCAGACACGCGTTTGCGTCAACATTCGCCGAATTTTTATCTTTCTCCGTCAATCAGGAATTCAACGGAACATCAATCGCGACGGTCCCCGCGCGTCCGCTCGAAATTTCTACTCGTCAATGCGCGAGTTCTATGCACCGTGGCGAGGTATTTATCGGCGTTCGATCAACATTCCAGGCGGTGCGTGCACGCGCGTGCGGCGGCGCGCTACGCAATCCGAATCAGCCGCGCTTTATCGGTCGTCAACCGGAAGCGCGCGTTTACACGGACCGCCTAAAGGTGACTGCTTGCCAGGAGCCCCGTGCATGCACCTATCTCCCCGCGCGATCAATAAAATTCCCGTGCCCGGCCCGACCGCTAATCATGTATTTCGAGTTTCGAAACCGCTCCAGATTTCAAGCGGGAAGCCGGGGGACGCGAACGTCGCCGGGTTGAAAAGGGAGCCGATTTCCGTTTGGACGGTGTCCAAGCGTGCCGCGCGACCGATTCCCGATCGCAAAAACCCCGCGCGCCCCCCGCCGTTTTCAACGTGGCGGCTGCAAAAATAGATTTTCTTCTGCCGTGGCTGGCTCCGGTTTGACATTTTTCTGCGGCCCTGGAAACTTTGCGGATAACGACTGACGTTCCATCTCAATCTTTTACGCGGGAACTATATGTATACCTCTCGGGACTCCGCTGTCCTTCTTTCGCCAGGTTCGATGTCGAACAAGTTTTTATTTATCAGTCGGTATTCTCTTGGAAGACGTCATTGCATTCTAAAAGCGGGCCGATCGATTCCTACTAATTTGCCGCTTTTAGTTCGAGGACTGCACTTCGCGGCTGGTTCAAGGAAATTCTCAGCATCGCCGGAAATAATGGAGGATGTTTACGTAGCTTGTTTTCTTATTAATTCATTGCATAGTATTTTATAAAAATTAATGTCTTATTTTTTTACTGTTTATTGTTTAGTATTTTGATTATACCTGTTAGAATAGACGATTATATTCTCTGGAATTAGGAGTAACCAGGAAATTGTTCATACAATGTGATCGCAGAAATAAACTCGAAAAGCAGGAAATTAATAAATTGATTCTAACGTTTGATTCTTAAAGGCGGTTAATGCTACATAGAATGAATCATCATGGTTAGACTTTTTGTTCCGTTATTGATTGTTACTTGCTTCATAAAAATGTGCCAACTATCTGCCATTGAATTATTATCTCATTTAGCTAGACAATTCTTTACGAAATCAGTAGTTCTATAATTAATAAAGATATACGAAAAGCAGTTGTAACACTTTGTTGACACTGGGAATGAAGACTTAATTGAAGGAAGGGTTAGAAACGTTGTAGTCATTGGAAGTAATCTTTGACACGACATTCGAACGTGTCATGCAATAAAAATAAGAATGGAGATTTGCGCTGCGAGGGTGAAGGCATTTTTTATATCCCTCCCGTCACCTTTTATCAAGATACAGCTTTTATAGCTCAGAATGTGTGGAATCATGCTGCGAAAGAATTTTTCTCTCCGAAACTGGGTCAAAGTTTGCCCATGCATTCTCAAGACTCTTGGAGTACTGGTCCTTTACATTCTTAGGTCCCTTGGTATCATGGTCCTTTGCATTCTTAAGGCGTTTGGAATATTTACCTTTTGCATTCCCTAGTTCCTTGATATCGCGGACCTTTGCATTCTAAGGTCCTTGGTATCGTTGCCCTTTGCATTCCCAAGATCTTTCGAAATTCTTTGTACTACCAATTGCCTCGAATTGCCCTTGACAACCTTGAGAATTACCCCATACGAATACGAATATGGCTCCACTCGAAACGAACTGCTAAGGACAACCTGTCATTGTCCTTTCTAAATAATAAGCCGCAAAAAGTATAGTAATATAGTGATAAATGTAGAATGTTTTCTATTATGAGAACATTCCTTAAACTTTTAACTAATTGATATTGGTAGTGTCAAGATTATTCGTTTTGTTTATATTACGTAAATTACATTATATGATATCAATATTGAAAAAGAAATGCAATTCTCAGACGAAAATCATTGCTCACTTGCTTGATTAATCCCTTACACTATAATAACGATAACTTGTGATAAAAATCCCACGCCAGATTTACTAAATTAATAAATTATTAATGACTCTACTTCTATTAATGATGTATTCTGTTATTAAATTCTAGAAACGGAAATAAATAAAGGATATATAAAAGACAAAAATTATCTGGTCCTATTAGGCACAGTATTAATCTCTTAGGCACGACGTGCCATTATAGTGGCTTTCGCGAATGTTTCGTGCTTCACTGAATTATATTATTAGTTGCTAAATTAAACGATTACGGTGAAAGTGTATATGTACAATACACTAAGAAAAGAATATATAGTATATAGCTACTACTATATGTAGATAAACTGAAAAAAATATATATTAAGATAAATGGTAATTTAGTTACGAACCATTTCATTCGCACAAAATCCAGCTGTGCCTAAGAGGTTAAGGACAAATAAGTGCTAATCAAATCAGCACGGAAGAAGTCATAGTGCAAGGGGTTAATACACAATCGTCTGCCCTTTTCACTATTGACACAATTAATCAACGAGGAAGTAATAAAACATTTATAATAAATAACGGAAATAACAGAACTGAATTTATGCGACATTATGTTTCTACAGCTTTCGGTCTCGAAAACAGAATCCAGACTTCGACTATCTTCGACAATTCGTTTCATCAACTGTACTCTCCTCGTTCACTTTGTTCGACAAGATCCACGCACTGGCGATTTTCCATTATGCTTTTCGCATGCACAGCGACCGAGTTCTGACTTATCGGAAGAGGACCGATTAGCATCGATAACCGGGCTTGCCGATATCGTTAACATTAGGCACATCCCCGATCGGTGTCAAAGGCAGCGAGAGCGCCGAGGGTTCAACCGCGGATCCGGGGAACGTGTTCGTGACAGTGTATCGAGCGTAGTCCAGAGGAATGGCCGAAGGGAACAGATAGAGTTGAAACCCCCTGGCATGGAGATAAGTAGGATGCCATATTGATTGCGACTGACTCTCCCGCGGTTGTTGGGAGTTTGAAAGTGAGGAACCCGGCCGCTTCCGGAAAGACGTGGGTGGAAGCGAGCCAGCCGAAGAAACGGGGCCGGAGGGAGAGAGAGAGAGAGAGAGAGAGTGGGAAAGCGACGCGGAGAACGTATAGATGCATCAAGGGAAAAGAGAACGAGCTAGGGAACGAGCGAGGTCGAAAACGGAGGGAACCAGCGAGGAGGGAGGCAAAGAGCGCCGCGAGAATTACCGGATCGATATTAAGTTGTGATAGTTCCCGTTTCGACTGCGGGGCGCTCGCGTTTGCGCCCTTACGCGCCACCTCCCCCCTGCTCGTGCACCTGCACCTGCACCTGCCGACGACCTGACCCCGCGACCTGTGACTCCCAGCTCGCGGCATTCGGATTATATCGAGTGATCGCGGGCGCTCGACCTCTGTTACTTATTCATGCGCCCCCCCCCCCCCACCCCCCCGCGTCGTCAGCGGCCAACTCGGCCATTTTCGGCGCTTCTATTGGCCGTTAATTTAAGAACGCTTTGTAAAGATTTTTCATTTGCCACCTGATCGAAGTATATATCCCTTCGTTCGCCGAATCCCGGATATTCCGACCATTTCTCCCCGGTGCACCGGAAAATGAGGAGTTCAGGGAACGCGGCCGCGACTATGTTCCGACTTAATTTATGTTTGCGGGATAATAAAACTTCTGAACAGTTCGTAGTCGAGAAACCATGCCGCTGAAAATGTATAGTCGCTAATGACCAAGCAAACGATACGACTTTAAACGTTTCAAGAAAAGAAAATATATTTGGCATTCCTGGCCGTTTTTGTGGTTAATGGTTGCGCGTGGTAATGTTAAAATAACTTCTTGTTGTTGCCGACGGGGGTATCTAATGCAATGGAATGCAATTAACCCGAACATATAAGATACCGATGTATGGATACAGAATCTTGAAAATATTCGATTATTATTGAATAAGTTTTTGGAACCTCGGAACTTCTTCAATTTTTTTTCGTTGATATACCGACCACGTTTTTAAATTACTTTTTAAATTAACCCTTTGCACTCGAGTGGCGCCTCTGAAGCGCCAATGAAAATTGTTATGTAATTAACAAAATAATGTTGACGTTACTAAATACCCTTCTGTTAAACGCATAACAATTTTAAGAATTACGAGGCTCAATCTCATATAGCAAATTATACTAAGTACTATACTACAGCTGGTCAAAATAGCAATTTTTGGATCTTTATCTTAGAATGGTTTCGAGTGCAAAGGGTTAATACTTTAAATCACTTAATTTTGGTATCTGTTTTATAAATCTTTCTGTTCATGATCCTGTTTGGTTCAATGAATTTTTTAATATGTCCCATATATGTTAAACAAAAGCATATCTGAAAGCGATGCGTATCGAATGAACTCAGTAGACGTTTTCAATAAATGCAATAAATAGACGAATGTACGAATTGCATAATTGTATATAATTAATATGTACTTTCAACTATATAACGCCATAAAATACGAAGACATTATCTAAACTGAATAAGAATCACAATTTATACAGGATAAACAAGTGTCTAAAGTATTGACTTTTGGAAAAGGTGTGCACGTATAGCAAAATATCTAGACATTAAATGATTTCGAGTGTCGTCTATTTGCACATCGGTCCACGTTTGAATGTTTCATATCTCGATTACCATGCACACTGATCACTCGTCCGCGTCACTCGGTCCAGCCATTAGTAAAACATCGTTTACATTTTCCATGGGAATAGTTCGCGCATAGATGTTTAGTTTGCTCGATTGACCTTCTTTCCACCTGTAGAACATGCTGGCAAAGTTCGATCGTTTAACTTCGGAGCACCATATACATAATTTAGTATCGTTAAAATTTCGAAGCCCGAACGAAGTTCATCGATCGCCGGGCGCATAGTGCTCCAACAAATTTCGGTAGGTGTATTGAATCTTTAAAACTGAATTATTTTCACGGAATAGTTTACGAAACGGAAAACAGCATTTTCCCCACGCGCCTATGGTGTCGTGATCGTCGTTGCGGTGTGTAAAAGTAAAAGTAATATCGCTTACATTCAATTTAAATGAATAAATTTTTAAGAAGTTTTTATTTTTAATCAATAATGTAATCACCCTCGTTGTCAACAACCTTTTGCCATCCAGTCTGCAAATTTTCAATGCCGGACCGATAAAAATTAGTTTTTGAGAAAAATATCTCGAGATGGCATTTTGGACATCATCCAAATTCTCAATAATACTTCAGACAGCTATGCGTCGAACAGAAGCTCGCGATAAGCCGTGAAATAATTAAGCTTGGACTTCCGTTGATCTTCGATCAGTTTTTCTGACGCGGGAAATAACGCGAGGACGGTTCTCGTAATAACGCATTATGAATCAGAAGTAAAAGGCTCATAAGTAATATTGCCGTTCTGCGCGAGTTTACCCTCTTCAGCTCATGACAGCGATATAATGGGTTCTCTGATTGCCTCTATCACACCCGGTTGCGCCACTTCCAGGCTTATCCGCCCACGCTTCCTTTCGCGGAAAATACTGCACCGCCGCGAACCGTAGACGATACGCTGTCACGTGTAATCGATGTGCCGAGGAAAATTCGCGGGCTTCCGTTCCGACAGCGATCTGATTTCTTATGGGCGCCGCGTTGTCCGGCGAAAGTTCTGCCTAAAACGTTCCCGCGAAACCACGGAAACACGCGACGGAAAACGATTCTGTCGGAATAACATTTTGGAAGCGATTTCACTTGTTAGCTTCTTTTCGCATCCGAATCCGCGGCGTATTTGCGCACGAAGAATTGCTCGGAGATCGATCCGAGCGTTCCTCGATTCGTCGCGGCGCGCCCGTAATTTCATGACCGACCAATCTCTCGAAATAAAGCATGAAAATACAATTTTTCATATTATCCTATTGTTTACGGGAACGTGTCGATAAAACCGTTCCGAATGATGCGGTTTATTGGACATCAGCGGGAATGATATTATCACGTTCCGCGTGTTAAAGTTGTTTCACGCCACGAAGGAAAATATTGGAAATTCTGTGAAAATAGCGGAGGACAGAGCCGGCAATGATTGAATCTCTAAATTAAATTACGCGGCCAGTTTTCATGCTCTTTTTCGATATTCGCGGATCCGTTCATTAGTTCTCTGATGAACAAGGATTTTTATGACGAAGACAAATTTTGTAAATATTTGCAGGCATGATTATATGTAGTTGAAACAAGGGTAGCGAAAAATTTTAGAAGAAATATACCATAACTTCATATTTGGAGAACTTTTAAAATGCAATATTGTTTTCAGAACTGGACTGAATGACTTGAATTATTTTTTAATGATAAAGGGACTAGTCTGCTAGATAATTACTATTCTTTTTTAAATTTCGCTATTGCTTAGAATGACAAAAGAAAATAAATACTCTCATTTTCCAACTTTATTATCTAAACCTAGAACGAAAATTGAAAAAATGCGTTTTGTAAACTTTGATAATTTAAATGCATCATGAAAATTTTACCAAAATTGGTTGATCTTGGTATAAACTGTAATCAGTTAAAGATCACAGTTTCATATCGATTTTTAACATTTCGACCAACAAGTGTGAGAAATTATTTAAAATCTTTAAACGTTTGCATAATTGAATTTTCATTATCAGCTGAGATAAAAAAGTTGAAAAACAAGAGTTTTTTTAATTTGTCTGATCATTTCAAGTAATAGAAAAATTGCAACAAAGTAATTTATTCATTGTCTAGTACCTTGACATAAGCTAGACTTCTATCATCTAAAAAACAGGAATTCGAATCATTTGATTCAGTTTTAAAAAATTTATTACGTTTTAAAAAGTGTTCAAATATTAATGAGAAACACTGTATATATATTTCCCTTGTACTAAACAATTATCAATTTTTCTCAATAATGACCTCCGATAGTTAAAAGACATTTTGAACAATACAAATATTTTCTACTTACTCGTTTTGTACAATGGATTTCCTCAAATGCAGCGAACAGAGATTGCGAACAGAATTAAGTTCCGCGAATAAATTTTGGAGTCTGGAAACGAATTGTAGGGGTTATTAGACATGCGCAACAAGCACTCTTTGCCCTGGAAACATTCTGAATTGCCCCCGGGGGCAACACTTCAGTGCAAACGACGTTAGAGACAGAGATAGACTATCTATCTTACTCTTTCCCCGTGTCTTGCTCACTGTCCTCGGTAGACACGGTCTCGTTATTCTGTATTTCAACATGCCAGGGCAATGTCCCATAGGATAATCTGTGACCCATGCCTGACCTAGGTCCTACCACAACTATGCTGCGGCCTTGGTGACTCGTGCTGGAGTGTCCTATAAATCTTGTCGCCCTTTAACGTTAATTTTAAGCGCGAAATTATAACACCAAAATCCCCTTCAAATTATTTATGTATTCACCATAAAATTCTTTCATTTATCTGACACCTTTTTCAGACGATTTTAAAACAATTTCTGCAAATTTAGATTGAAACAGTTTTGCTTCAATTACGTCTAATAATTCTGTCATATTGTTAGAAGTAAATGTAATCTATGTTTTATTGTATGTAGTATATATTTGTTAATATCAGATTTGTGAATATTGTACGCTTGCGATATCTATTGTCTTACTACTTAGGCGATTGTTTTTCACACAATTAGGTGATTGTTTCGCACACAATTGGTTCCTGAAAGTGTGTGCGAATGTTGAATGTTCAAATTTCGTTTTAAAGTATTTTTTTATTTATTTAGCTTTCAGGTGTTTTCTCTGTAAATTTGTCAAGACTTAGTTGACATTTTTTTCTCTTCATGATAAAGATATCTATAACACGCAGATTTTTGGATTGCGCTACGTACTTGACATCGCATTTTTCAAAAGAAGTTAAAGATTTGCCTAGATGCATTAAAGGCTTCATTCACATTTTTAATTACCAAAGTCTTGACCTCTTGATCGAAACAACATTATAATCTAATAGCTTACGTCTGATATCCTCTGAAGACAGAGGTAACAATCAATTAACAGATATGAAACCTCGTTGATTCAACCGAGATTTAAAACAGTAAAAAAGTTTTTTAAAATATAAAAACTCTTATTACGAAGAGTCAAATTTTCAAATAAATTTGTCATGAAAATTAGGTGACACCTGCAGTTGTTCCTGCCATGCATCAGTACCACGCGTTTCCTTTGAATTTCGGGACAGGACAACCGAAGGAGAAGGCAGAAATTGATCGTGAGAACAGTTCGATAACGAAATCGCGATGACAGCGGCGGGCATGTGTGCTCAGGTATGACTGCGTGGGAAGTGGTGGGTCGTAGGTCAGGTTGCAATATCGCGCGGTCCGTGACCCCGCGCCGCGCCGCGGAGCCTGGGTCCCTACAGCTGGAGATTTTCAGCGGGTGTAATAGAGATTTAATGGACGATGGGTAGCAGATTGTAACCGAGGCTCGTGCACGACGAATGGGAGATTTCATCGCGCCGGCATAACGGGTCGCGGCGTGTATCTCAGATTGCCATCTGCGCGGAGATGTGTGCGGTTCGAATGGAAATCCACGGGTACCTCCTCCGGTATTTTATCAGTCAAACACACACTGCCAGCCGGGAGACGCGCCGGGATACCTCGTCTATTGTTTCATCTCCGGAGTATAGTTCTGGTCGAGTTACGTTGGCGTTTTATTGGCGCTACACCAATTACTTACTCCCTTCCACGATGATTGCGGATGTAAGGTGCAATCTGGCTACAGGAACTGCCGAACTTTTATTTTTCACGATTATACGCCTGGCAAGCATTCTCTGCGGAATTGAAAATAAAATCAGGCTATTCAATTCTGAACATTTTGGTTTCGCACGATCCTTTATCAGACATCTTTGCGCATAGTGTCCGATTTTATGAGGAGCTAAAGTCAAGGAACAATTAACATTGAATACAATACTTATATTAATCATCTTTATTTTTAACGTCAAACCTTATCGATCAAAACAATCGCTTTTACATTTTTTATTTTATAGTAACTCAGGTTATAAAGGCTCTTCGATTAAAAATTATTTAATAAATTATTAAAATTATTTCATAATTCAAGCATGCTTTAGAATAAAAATTTTACAAGGTTTAAATGAACGTAATGTTTTTATCGTTATAAAGAAACAGTTGTTGTTAGAGCACAATAGGTTTAATATGCAATAAATAAAGAATCGACAATATATTATGGTTAAAATTAGAATTATGTTATTTAATTCAAGCATGACCAGTACCAAAAAATATTTAATTTTATAGAACATATTTAAACTGTGGTATTTACTTAACCAATTCAAGTTTAACATCAAACCAGCTACTAAACGTGACTTCCACATGTTTTTTTTTTAAATTACAACATTAAACTTATTTCAATTTCGTTTAACTTAAATAAATAAATTACGCGATTCCCGAGGCCCGCAACATAAATTAAGTAAAAACACCAATTGCGCCCACCCGTACGCGAACATCGAAAATGTCTGCGCGCCGTGAATCTACAACAGTAGCACCCACGCGGTGATTAGATGCTGTTAGGTCCACCGTGCAACTAACGATAAATTATCCGCGGTGAAATTTGGCCGGCGCTGCTGTCCGGCGGATCCCGCAATCCATTTCCCAAACAAGTAATCGCTGTCAAAATAAAATTCCTGGCAGGCGACGACGCGGAAAAAAAGCCCCCGGTACGCAAACACCGGGCGTAACACAATACTCCGCCGGAGAATGAGCAAACAAACGCATAGAGACGGGGATCCAGTGTTTCGAGCAGCAACGTGTTAACACACGCGTAACTTACGCCAACTGTTGCTCTCGAACGTTCAACCTGACACGCCGGTAAATGCCATTAGAATCCAAAACACGAATCGAGTGTCACACGGATAGCGGCCGGAGTTCGGGCTCGAGTCTCTCACGGTCCGCTCGATGTCATCTTTCAGCACCCACGTCACCGACAATTAGGCGGCGCCCAACCCGGCCGGCCCTCTCGCATCTCGCGTCCAATTCGTCGCCGTTCTTTTGCCCCTTTCCGCGCTTCTTTTTTCCCCCCGTCGTGCTGCCTTCAACCCCTCCGAACGAATTCGTAACGGCGAGGAATGCACCGCGCGTCTCACAGATGTGAATTATCAGACGCGGTTGGATTGGAGGTATGCGGAATCGGCACGAAAAAAGGCGAGCCGGCGATCATGGAGAGGTCACTGTTTCCTGGAGGGCTGTTTCCACGTCGTCATCGTTTCCTGTGTTTACACTGTACCGTCTTGACGTCTCGTTGCCCCTCAAACGTTGACGCTGCCGCTGACAAGTTGTCAGTGCGCCTCTTCTGAATGTTTTCCGATGGGGGACACATGGCGGCCGCGCACCGCCGTAGACTAAACTTGCGCTCGAACGACGCTCTTCACCGTGCCCTCTCTCTCTCTCTCTCCACTCTCTTTCTCTCTCTCTGCCTCTCCCTCTCTCTCTCTATCTTGTCTCACTCTGCCTCTCTTTCTCATACACACACATACCGCCATCCGCCCCCTATCATCATCTGCCGGCCGCTTTCGTTCGCTCCTTCGAGGAAGCTACCAGCCTTTTGGGTCAGCGCGCGGTTCGCAGAAACGGATACACGCAGCCCCCTTAACCAGAAGCTAGGAGTTACGAGGAGACCGACCGAGGAGAGATCGTTCCCGGACCCCGGAGAGCCGAGTGGCTTGTTTTCGCTGTTGTTTATTCAACGTTCACCACCGGTTTTTGTCGATTTCGTGCACACACTCCGGAGAACCTCGAGCATGTTTGTAATTTTGTCTCGTGGACTTTTTGTACGGTCGCCGAGAGAAGTCAAATATTTTCGCGGCGGCTCGAGTGCTTCATAATCCTTTCTTTTTTTTCCTCTCGCTGCGTATGGACATCCTGTTCGAGCGAAATCGGAACTGTCTACTGTCGCGCGGAAGCGATGAAACGGATGTATAAATTTGAAACAGGAGAACAAACTTATCGCGAAGTTCATGAGAATCGGATTATGATAGAAATTATTTCAAATATTGCTAACTTTTGCTGGAATTATTAATTCGACAAATATTAATTATTTGTTTTATAACTCTTGTTATCTGGGATTACATTGCTGTCCCGGTTTTAAATGTTTCCAGCAGAGGCTAATGATACATAATAGATAAATAAATAGTCACAAATTGACTAATAATATATAATAGAATAGATTAGAGATTAGAGTAGAATAGATTTAAACAGGTAAACATAAAAAACCGGTTGGTGATTAAAATAGTAAAAATTAAATAGAGAAAGTCACGAATAATAATGAAAGAAATTAGAAAAGAATTGTTTAGTAATAATAAAAAGAATTATCTATTAATCGGTAATCAAATCGAAATTCTCCTGTTTTAAATAACATCTACCCATTTTCTCTGTAAAATCTAGTCGATTGCAAAAACATTATATAAGCTAAAAATAACTTGCACCGTTGGCAAACGTCGTTACTATTTGTTCAGTAAATAATTCGGTTTCGAGTGTTGCGAGAATAAGAAAGGTGCATCGACGATTGGATTATCGGCGAATGGAATGGGAAACAAGTTTTCTTTGCGCCAGTTTAATATGAGGTTAAAATAACAGTTTCTGCTAGAACTTTGTATATTGGAATGAGCACGGTGTTTCCATTGGTCGGAGATCGATTCAAACGAACGAACATAAACTTATGGTAAATTCGTTAAGAATTTACACCGGTATCGGTGGCGGATCTCTGTGAATACTATTTACTTCCGCAGCCCGCTCCACGCTCTACCCACGGAACTCCGCCGAGAAACGAACAAAATTTTAATCGAGAAAGTTTTTCCGAACGGGAAATTGGTTGTGGATCTTTCGTCGGGCTCCCAATAGACCGGCAGCGGAATGTACAACCAAAATGTAACTCGGATTCTCACCATCGGCTGATAATAACGAGCACGAAGCCTACGAATCGCTGACATTGACGATAAAGTAGTCATTATTAGCTAGGAATTATTCAAGAAATAATGTCTAATCCTTTATATTAATTTGTTGGAGTGTGCACCGAAATGCACGATACATACGTATCAGGAAATGTGCTGTTTTGTCCTGATGTTCATTGCACCACCATTCCTATTTAACTAAGGGCCTACGAAGGAATGGGTCAGTTGCTCCAGGCCAGCCTACTCAGCATGTAACAGCTCCTGCAGATTAACAGTTTTCTAGTCTTCATTGTTTTAATATAGTCATAAAACGTAATATTGTGTTATGTTCAAATTGCAATAAGTTACATTGATAAACGTTGATTTAATTGTCGCGTGGAGTTGGAATAAACTATTTAAACCATAAGGTACCATTTCATCTCTCAACCTCTTTATCCCAACAAAATTGGAAAAAATTCTAATTTAATTAAATCACATTTGAATAAAGTACTCTTTCATTAAAGTTTCTTTCATTACTGTAGATTTAGGTTTGCACTCCTCAGGTATAAGGTATTTCCCTTGCAGTAAAAAAAAGAAAGCGAGTGTTAGAAATAACTATAAATCGCCTTCATTCCCACATTTCTACTTTCCTACATTTCTACAATGTCACATATCTACGTTTCTACGTTTCTACGTTTCTACATTTCTACAATTCTACAATTCTACAATTCTCAAATTCTACAATTCTACAATTCTACAATTCCACAAAACTTTATTTGCTCAGAAACCAACCGTGCCTAAGAGGTTAAGGACGAAACAGTCGTAATCATCGTACCTCTGAAAGACGTAATAGCGCAAGAGGTTAAAACACTGATGACTTCGTTGCATCAAAACCACATCTTTCCTTTCAAAATGAATCTGCACTATTCCCATTGATTACCAACAAGATCAAGTGATCGTACAAAGAGATTATTTTCAAGACTCGTATATATTCTGACAATGTATTTGTGAATAAATAATGAAATTAAGGAAAGCTCGTGAATTAATTTGAATAATGCTCCATAATATAAACGCGCGCAATGATCATTACGAAGAACAATTAGATATCTAATAGGCGTCGATTCTAGTCCCATCAGCGACTACCTCTCCCATTGAAAGGGGGCCTCTGACTGGTTAACAAAGGCGTAGCGGCAGGCTGCCTTCCGTGTCCGGGCGATAATGGCAATTGCGTTCTATTTTAGTGATGCACGCGCGTATAGACGCGTCCTAACGTTGAAGTCGTTCCTCGTAGACAGACTTCGCGCGGCTAATTGGGGTAATTTCCACGGGACCAATGTAAACGTTACGTCGTTAGCCGTGCCAGTGGCTAAAGAGCCCCGACGTATTATGGGCTTTCGTGTAGCCACTGTGCCGGCGCGAGCGGCCAGAGATTCCCATTGTGCCGTTTTGACTTGAAACCGCGTCTTTCACCCGACAAAGCTCACACGCATCCATGCATCGGTCTTGTTTCGAGGCTGGTTCCTTCCAGAGACGTCCTGCTCTCTCTCTCTCTCTCTCTCTCTCTCTCTCTATCTCTCTCTCTCTCGCTCTCTCGCTCTCTTCGCTCCGGGCACAGATCTCCGGTAAATGATGTCTGGCATATCTCTTAATTAATTCCGAGTTAAAGGGACTGCATGGCTACAATTTCACCGTTACGGGATTATCTAACGTCTGCGGTACTGGCCATTATCTAATGCATATTGAATTCCAGTTTGACACGCGCTGCCTCGTTAACGACGCGTACGCGCCAAACGTCCTAGGCATGACACGACTTTCGGAGGTGTACTTCCAGGGTATTGAATATAAAGTAGCTAACTATGGAAGGGCCGACCTACGAAATCTAGCAAGTCGTCTGGGAAATGAAAATTCACCTTTTTTATTCGTTTAGAAATATCTTTGCTGAATTGCATAATAATATGCCTTTTGTATTTTCTAACTGATGACATAACAGGCGCCATCGTAGAATATACATGAGACGTTGAATTACCTTGATTTACCTTTTATACGGAGCATTAATCAAATTTTTTTGCATGAAACTCGACGAATATAATCGATCGAAGATAACACGAAGATAAAACGATCCTGTGAAACAAAGGGTAAAGTTTGAATAATTTATAGTAAAAATTTGTGTTGACGAAGTGATAATAGACTGGTGTCATTTAGTGACACTACAAGCAGACCGATTGTTCATATTTATGAGAAAATAAGGGGATCTCGCAATAGTTGAAATATCAAAGGAACAAAAAAGTGTAGGTATATTGCTTTTAACACTTTACCGACCGATTGCCTATAAATCGACTTTTACCCCCGATTGGTAGCCTGTGAAATCAATAATTTGGTACCTATTATTGATATAAATGTTATTGATGTAAATATTATTATACAATTTTTTTAAACATTAGATCTCTTTCGCAATTAATAAAATAAATAAAATCGAAGTGGAAACGAAAATTTAGCATTGAGCTAAATTTACCGAACTGAACCCTTTTTATGAACCTTCAACTTCTCGCAATCGACGGTGAACGTATTAATTTTGCACGAAGCTCCGCAGGCTAATCGTCTCAATGATTTGTAACATTCGCTGTAGCTACAACGTTCTGAATGTTTAATACGATCCATGCAGATTCCGGCGGAAATTCATCGCCCAAAGGGCTAATTCGTTACCCTGTTTGTAAAATGGCAATTGTACAGCAACGTACCGCTGGATCAGCAATGTATAGTATCGTTCCGAGCCAATTGCACATCGTAGGTTTGTACATACGTCTTACAAGCGGTTCTATATTTCTCTTGTTTCGAGATCGTTCCTCTTCGGCCCTTGTGGTTTGCGAAGACGGCCGGTTTGGCTCGACTCTGGTCCGAGACTGGTTCGATATATACGTGTGTACATAGACTGATATATACATATACATATATATATAGCACCTGGTGTATCCGTTAATTAATTCCAATAGAATATACGGCGTCTGGCATGGTCGGGGAGAATTCTTAAAGAACGCGAAGGTGATCAATGCGATGAATCTTTTTCCAAAAGATATCCATATATTATGATCAATAACTCGTGAATCAATAATCTATTTAATCAAATTATTGCATTACATAATTTATTAAATAACTCTAACCAAAAAATCTTTTCTTTTTGAAACATTCGTTTTAATTATGATTGTCTTTAATTTAACTTCAAACTATTCATTATTATTATCATCACTGTGCTACTACTCTTTTTATGAGAAAATGTCAAATATATAATAGTGAAAACTTTAAAAGAATGAAAGCGCTATTATATCCTTTCAACTTCTTACAATTAGCACAGATAATTTTTATTTTGCATAAAGATGCACAGTCCAATTAATTTCAGAAGTAATTTCAGAAGAATTTATTGAGATCAAGATTTAGACGCAAATTACTGCAGTAAAATTCTAAAGGTATTTCAGCGACACCGTTCTCCGAAGTACTTTTTCGATAAACGGGCCGAGTTACGCACGTTCCACGAGTCGGAGAAAGAATTTTCTCCGAGCGGTGCACCCTCCCAGAAATCGATGCAGCGCATGTTGCGCGATATATAATGCAAGTGGTTTATAGCCCAACGCTCTGTGCTTACACTTGTGCCACGATGCTTGAATTAAATATAATAAATAGAATTCAGAAGGGGAACGGGAGACCCGAGGCTCGTTGTTGGCACCCTCCGGAGAGCCTTCGTACCCACTGTGCGGTACCCCCTTCATTAATTACAGTCACGAGGGGGCAATATGCCAGGAATTTTGGATACTTTGGGCCGATGCTTACGGGCCGCACCCCGCAGCTGTCAAATCTGCTGCTTAGGGACACATGATGGATTCTCGCGAAGTCAGTGCACTGGTCGCAGAGAGGAAAGTGCCCGCTGGAAAAGCTTTCGACACTTTCCTGCCCGGTGAACATGTTTCATTGCTCGTTCCATTCACGCCGTCCCTATTCATAGAATATATTCCGCAAACATATCTAATATTTCTCTCTGCGCTATCGTCTACGCAAAATATAGCGAAATAGAAATATTTTAATCGAAATGCAACTATATAATATTATTTTGAATATATTATATTGGAACCATTTTTGATTAATCCATTAGCATAGCTTTTACTTTTAGACTAACTGTAACTTCTTTCTTGTTAATGAAGTCTTACAAAAGTGTGATTTATGATCCATGTAATGATCATATATTGATAATTAGACTGTAGCAATTTTAAGTCACACAGACATTTCACTTTATCTTTGGTATTTTTAACCGATTAAACTTACTTTGTTGATGTTCAATCAGGTTAACTTTTTGACTGATCGCATCTACTCTCTTTGCTTATTAATGCATAATATTCGCAATCTGTTATTAAAGAACCAATTGAATCTTATTTCGATTTGATGTAGATGAATAACGTTGTAAGGGGTCAATACTCCTTTCCGCTAAATAACGCGATAAAATTTCGATTCGCGTACATAATTACAAATGTTCTATAGTTCTTGTTTACGTCTGTGCATTCTTTGATCGATATTTATAGTTTCTGAACAATGTTTACGGGATTAGATAACCGGAATGGGTGATATTTCTCGGTATTATCTATCGTTAAATTGACGCGGGTGTATTTACAGGGAAACCTGACCTACTAACTCAAAAAACTTATACCCCCCCCAAAGGTATCCTGAGGGAAACTAAGCCGCTCAAAGGATGATTATAATTACCAGAGGTACTGCGTTCGGTACAGCCTCGATAATCCAACAGCCAGGGCCACGGAAACTTTCCCAATAATTTCTCGGGCGTTTTCTCCGGTGCCGTTTCCAAGCGCCCGCTCGGAGGAACAGGATCCCAATTAATTCACGCATGGCCACCACGATAATCCTGAGGATCTCCGCGAACACGTAACCGAATTGCCGGTAATATGGTAAGTTTATACGGTCCAATGTACTCGAACGGGACCACCCTCCCCACCTCTGGATCTGTCCCAGGTGGAAAGACCGACTGGTTCCACGCCAATGGGCATTATACGGGACCTGACAGTCAGGCCGCGGCGTGTTGCAGTGATTAATGCTAACTGCGGAGCTACCCTTCTCCGGACTATTGCCGTCCACCCTCTCGCTCGCCGGTAACAGATGTACCCCCTATTAATCAATCTGATCCTCCGTTCCTGCCCCTCCAGTATCGCCGTCGGCTACCCTGTTTCCTCGTGTCATCGCTCAACCCTTTTACGGCCTTTCGCGTGACGCGATATGCTCCACTTTCGGATCATTCAAGGAGACTGTCCTTCATCCCTTGTTGAACGTCCGTCCTTGCACCCACTTTAGAGAACCGTTTAGAATGACATGTTCTGTACGTGGTAGACCAAGCTGCACTTGCAATGACATTATTTAACATTTGAAGTGACACATCACATGTTATTTTACTTCAGAATTACTTCCATGCCTGCGGTTAGTTTAATAGTACTCAGATTTACATCATATTTTATTTTATTAGGAGCACGAATTAGTTCGGTCCGTTTTCAAAAGATAACTTTCAAAAATAACTGTTACGACTGTTTCATAGTAACAACTGATTTCAATTGTTTCTGAGAGATTAGATATCTGCCAATAACATTCAGTTTATATTGCTTTGAGTTTCGTTTAATACACCTGTTTTTTACTCTGTTGAATATGTCAAGTTTTGTGTTAACTAAGCGATGGACAATAATTTGATTAATCTGTTAATTCATTTTGTTCTCGAAATAAATACATATTCCACCACAAAAAAGGACCGAACTAATTTGTACTCTCAATAGAATTATTTGAAGTAATTATTTGAAATAATTGTGAAGTTCAAGGAATTATGGGTGCATTTAGTAATAGAAACAGCGAAAGTCGAACTAATAACAGAAAAGAAAGCACAGATTTTGATATTGCATCTAGCACACTAGTTTCATTGCATAAATGAGATTATGATTAGATACTTTAATTGTTATTTATAGTCAATGATTAACCTTTTGATTGCTTAAACTGGTTCACTAATTCGAAAAAAGGTAAACCATTTCGATCTTAATCTACAATTGAACAAAACGCATTAACACAATTATTCATATGTCTATCCATTTACACAATTTAGCAATCGAAACCTTTTTTAAATCGAAGCTATTGCCAACTTTTTACGCATCGAGAGACGCTCGCAGAAATCTCCAACCTAACTGCTGTCGCAACAAAAGACGTCAAAACGGCTCGAACTCTGGTACACAATTCGAAACAAGCAGAGACTTCATTCTGGAAAGTGGTTGCAGTAGCGGGAGAGACGCGAGCGCGTAAGAAGTCCCCGTCGCCCGGCCATGCTGCTACACTTTTATCTGTTTGTATTCGGTCCATCTGCGACGAATGCAATCATTCGGGGCAGCAAATGCTAAGATAAAAGCGTTTAAGAGTTTCCTCCTTTACGACGTATAATCCGCCGGGCGCAACGACCTCGAAAGAATGTGCTCGCGAAGAGAGGAGACCCGAACGACGAGGAGGACGTCTCGATAAGAGAGTCACAGAGAAATAAATTCACCCTGTGTCCACCCCCGCCGCCCGCCGGGCCCGACTCCGCCCGGCCGCCGTCGGACGTTTCTGTCGTTTTATCCGCGATCTTTCTTATTTCTTTCTCGGGCGTCTTCTCTACGAGACCGTTTCCATTATATTAATTAGTAAAAAAGGTCCTTGAGGCGTGACTCGATTGCCGGCAGTTCAAATTAAAAGGAGCCGAACCGTGGCTGCGACCGACCAATTTCCCGCTTTTTAGGACATTCGGCACCGCGCATTTATACAATCCCGGCTTCTGTCATCTCATCGTCACCGCAACGACAACCGCTGCCGCCGTCGACGACGTTCTTTCCGCGAAGTGGCTCTTCATTCGGCATAATATCACGGCCGACAATGCGTGTCCCCGTTCGATTCACGCTTTTAACGGACGGTAATAAATGGCCGCGATTAATTGAATAATGGAAAGAGAGTAATGAGCCGGCGCGGCGAGAGATCGGGGGCGTCGCGGAGGCTGGGGAGGGGTTGGTTTTCACTTTAGAACGGTGGCAAGTGTGATCACGGGCAGTGTATAGCTACCCCAGTTACCGTCCCCCCTGGAGCACCCGCAATATTTTTCGCGTCCATTAAGCGCGAGCCAGCGCGGCGGCCGGGCGGTCGTTTTTAAGTGGAGGGTGGATAGAAAAAAAACGTCTTAAAACCGTAACCCTCCGCCCTTCTCGTTCGCGGCGGCTTTTTCTCCCCCGGTCCTTTTGCCCTCGTCTTGCTTCCGTTTCGGGAATCGGTTCGTTCCCGCAACCGCGACTCAATTCCCCCTATCTCTTTCTCCTTTTCTCTCTCTCTCTCTCTCTCTCTCTCTTTCTTTGCGTGTTTCTTATTTCAAGCGTCGTTAGTTAAGATAAATTCGTCGGGAGTTATTACGGATTATTGTAGCCAGCAAATTGCGTTCGCCGAATTACAATGCCCGTCCCCGTATAAATTGGCGCGCGTCGCTCGAACGTGGCGAACGAGCTCATTAACCTATCGTTGTCGCCGATACCGAGGCTTTTCGATCGACGGCGCCGTTCTCCGCCCCGTTTCGGCGAATCGGTGGGGGTGCGGTGCTTTAATCAGGGGTAATAAGGTCGGAAATAAAGCAGAAAAGAATCGCGAGAAAGAGAGAGAGAGAGAGAGAGAGAGAACGGTCGAAGGAAGGAGCACGTGAGCAGGATACGGAGGCGATTTAAAATTTGCGTTGCGCGTCGAGGCGTGTAACAATCTCGAGAAATCAACGCGAGCGGCGGGGAAGCGGGGACGGCCTCCCGGGAGGAAAATAATTTACAGCCGAAATTCCCGGCGGCGGATTCACGGTAATTATATCTCACTGGAAATTAGTATCTTCCACATTCTTGGCGGGAACGTTGCCGCTTCAAACTTTAATTACGGATTAAAGGTGTGTCGGCGGTTCCGACGGATCTCTCGTATCAGCATCGAGATGGCGGCTGCAGAGAAGTCGAGAGAAAGAGAGAGAGAGAGAGAGAGAGAGAGAGAGAGGGAGAGTGAGAGGGAAAAGGAGGAGAGGGGCGAGGATTGCAGGAAAAGAGAAAAAAGGCGAAACTCCCTCGCGGGAAGTGGTGGGTAAAAAACCGAACAGAAGGAAAACAGTTGGAGAACCGGGGAAACTTGGGAATCACGATAATCACGTCACATTCTAACGGTGCGTCAGCGCGAGGATAATTAATTGGAAATTAGCGGCACGGGCGCCAAGGGGTTAATCTGATATAAGTCACACAGCGAAACCTCTCGCAACAGGGCGTCCCTCAGCCCTCGCGGCCCTCGCGGCCCTCGTCGAGCCGGCGTGTCCCTTCGTCCTTCGCCGAGAGACGACGACGA
Source organism: Augochlora pura (assembly GCF_028453695.1). Lineage (NCBI taxonomy): Eukaryota > Metazoa > Arthropoda > Insecta > Hymenoptera > Halictidae > Augochlora > Augochlora pura. Next base: position 12,241,426 of record NC_135778.1, read on the forward strand.
CGCGCGAGCACGCGAGCGGAAGGGGGGACAGGCTGGAAGTGGAAGAAGAGGGAAGCCTGAAAAGTTTTGAAATTCCGGGCGTGAGCAGAGGAATTGATTACGCAGCGACCTGGCTTGCGATAAATGGTAGTTAACGGAGCCCCTGCCTCGGGTAGATAGCGGCCGCCTCGCTCGCGTTGCTCGCACCCGCCCGGCCTATCCAGCTCGTGCACGAATTCTTTACAACTGTTTGCCGCTCGAGGTTGCGCCTTGCATCCCCTGGACGAGATAGAACACGCAGGAGCCTCGTGTTACTTCGCCACACCCCCCTTGTTTCTCCGACGAGAGTCATCGCCGCTGAATACCGGCATCTCCTTTTGTCGCGGACCACTTCAGACATCGCTCTTATTCCTAGCCGGCTAAAGCATCGAGGACGTTGATTGTGATTAGGCTGTCACCGACTATGATTCTACTGGTATGCTTCAACGGCAGACCTGTGTCACGGCTGTTCTTTGTGGTCAAATTGCTTCCTTTTGCTGGGAAGAGTTCGCCCTTGGGTTTCATTGCGGCAGAATCGAATAAATACGATCTGTATTCATAAGCAGGTACATCTTTTCTCAATTTAGGGGGTAGTTTTCTACGCGAGTATTTGTTTTACGCGACAAGTTCACCTCTTTATACGCGGAACGTTTTATAGTCGAATTGATTTATGCGATTTTATTTGACACGGTTAGATATATGTATAGTACATACATATGTTCTTGTAAGTTTTTAATCTCTTAGATACGACGCGCCACTATAGTGGCTTTCGCTAATGTTTCGTGCTTTACTCAATTGTTCGATTAATTATTAAAATAAACGGTTCTAGTGAAAGCGTGTATGTACAATGCACTATGAAAAAAATATACATACTTAATACTATATTATAGCTTTACGAAAGAAAATATATATTAAGAAAAATGGTAATTTCGTCATGAAAAACTTTATTTGCGCAAAATCCAGCCGCGTCTAAGAGGTTAAATTGACAGTTTTAGACTCAAAACATTTTTATAAGGCTATTTAAGGCTGAAGTAATTAAGGCAAGTATTTTAGACATTTTTCAAAATATTAGCAAGTTTACGAAAACTTAGTAACAGAAGCTGTTCTGCTTTTTTGAAATGCCTTGTTTATTTTTTTGTTAAATTATATTAGATAGATATGTACACATGTATTTCTAAATCTTTTACTAAGTTTTATTTCCAATATCTTCGCTTCTATTCTGACAGATTACGTTTACGCGACCTTTATTCGCGTAAATCAAATCCACGTGGAACGGAAATTGAGGAACAGGTGTGGTTTGATTCTTGATTGTTAGGTGAGACGCGGGAGAAAGTGTCTCTGTGGGTGCTGATTCTATTGAAGCCGGGAACTGTCGGGTCTCTTAGGACTGTTCAGGTTAATTCCTACAACTAGGCGAAAGGCTTCATAGAAATTCGTACATTATTTAAGTATGTTTGTTAGATACAATATTTTAAATACGTTACTTATTTTTACTGCTTATATGAATTTTGATAGTAGACGTTTTTAACGATTTCTTGTATTCATGTATGATATTCCCGTTAAGAATTGTTGCACCCGTTCCTTCCAGATCAATATCATTCCTTTTCTTGGAATTAATATGAATAATTGATAATTTAAACCAATTACTGAAAATTCTATTATAGATGAGACATTAATCGCTTGAAGGTTTCCATAATGTGTAGCAATATTGAGTAATAATATGTAGTAATGTGAGCGACGAATTATTTAAAATTTAATTTTCACTCTGATCCATTACAATTTCTAAATTTGATTGAGATTCGCAAAAAGTAAAAATGATCAAAAAGTAATGGATATATAACTTTGTTCCACACTTTTAATTTCATTGAACAAAATACTTTCTTTCAAGGTTAAAAAGGAAAATAAATTAAAAACTGTATAGACGAAATTAAGAACTGCGCATTCATTGTGCACAGAACGAGATTACAGAAGTCTCCACCTGCAAACACTGTTTCCACCTCACCACTGCCAGCAATTCCTAAAATCACGTTCCCAATATCAAGAAAATACTATATCTAAAGACAAGACATTCCAATATCTCAAAGAATTCTCCATTATTTCAGGGAACGTGTTTCGAATGAGTAACACGCGCGCAGTTTTCCCGATTAAGCGCAGGAAGCGATCGAACACGCAGAAGTCCCGTGGTGTCGTTCATTAGTAACGAAGGAAGAAGTCAAAGTAAAGAGGAGGCGGGCGGAGGCTGCGGGAGGAGCGCGCGCAGGTAATGGCCCTAATCCCGACGTAATTACTCTCGTAATTGCACAAATTCAATTTGTATGAAGCCCCCACTTCCGTGTAACCCATATATCTACCCGTCGCGGCTGCACGCCAACCTGTTCGCATCGTCTCCGCTTGGATTTCCAAATCATAGGGAAAGAGGGCCGACGGATGCTGGACGGATCGAGACGGCGAAATAGGAAGAGGTAGAAAATTGTGGACACCGAGAGAGAAAGAGAAAGAGAAAGAGAGAGAGAGAGAAAGAGAGAGAGAGAGAGAGAGAGTGTGTGAGAGAGAGAGAGAGAGAGAGACACGGATGAGGAGGGGCTGGTAGGGGGTCATTAATGGACACCGAGAATGCGGTTTCAATTATTGTCGGCTTGGGGGCCCACGTAACCGTTTCCATTCACGATACCAGTTCCATGAGAATTGCTCGCGTAGCTCACTGCCGCGCGCCGTTGCGTTCGATTTCGCATGACCCGTAGTTTTCACCAGATGATCCCGGCTCGAACGGCTTCGATTACAGCAGAGGATAAGCTTAATTTGCCCAGGAAATTCCAATTCGAAGTAACACGCTCGAGGCTGCACTTCGGAACTCTTCGGCGAACGGGATCCACATTTGCATCACTCTTTTATTCAACGTTTTTATTTCCTGCGATCGCGGTGATTGCCGGTGCCCGGGTACTCCGCCTCGGTATAATTATCGTGTTCGGTTGAACGTCGTACTCTAATATTTTACGCGAGTGATTCGCGAGACAGATTCACTCTGATCATGCGCTTCCGATTATCCCCTTTATCCTTTAAACGCTTTCAGCTTACAATTAGTTTCAGATTTATCTTATTTATTGAAGATTGCTTCTCATCCAAAGATACGAGCTATAAATACGTGACCAAATGATAGTCATTGTACATTGATTTCAGATATCGTTCGATGATATGCATAAACCTGTCGAGTGAAATGAAAATAATAAGTTGCTTATGGAAGCTAGTTTAAAGGAAACCAGATTACAAGAATTTTAATTCGTATAATGCAACGCGGAAACTAGACTTTCTCTCATGTATGTATTACTGTAAGCGTATAAACTTCGTAAACGAATCACAGAAAGTCGATGATCGAGTTTTAAAATCCTATTCGAGCGTGTTGAGAATATTTCGAGTGTGCACGAATATAATTGCTGATTCAGGACGGTGCGACCAGCACACCAGCAAACACATAATTAAAAGGCATTGCAGCGTCGCGCATGAATGTGGAGGGGTAACAAAGAGGAAAACTGACGTCAGAGGAAAATATTGAAAGAGCAGAGAAATTTTTTCCCGCTCGGCTCGACATTATTACCGTCATCCAGGGTTGGCGAGCTTCCAGAAGTGCTGTAACGAAAACCATCCAAGAGTCACGATTTCCGGCGCCCGCTCGGCTTTCCCCCGCTCCGAAACGAAATAATTGGCGGGTGGAAGAAATCAGGCCGCGACGGTGGGGAGTCTGAGCATGGCCTATTTATTAGAGGGCTCGAAGTCGATGGCCATCTATCAGCGAGTTAATCGTGCGTCGAACGCTCCGACCGCTTCTGTCGGGACGACGAAGACGACGCGGCGACGACGACGACGCGACGACGACGACGACGTCGACGAACGGAAGTTCGGTCGCGTTGCGACGGACCAAGTATTTTTCAGCGTTTCAGGCGGCTTCGGCTGCCGGGCAGAAAACTTTCGATTAAATTACGAGATTCTAATTCGCCGGTGGAAGAAAGTTCCGGCCGCGGGAACGCCATTAAAACTCCGCCGTGTTCCGGCGTGACGTTCCAGCGAGAGACACGCGTGTGTAACTATGATTACGGAGGCGTATTCGCAGGTATGCCGGGCCTTGCCTCATAACTTATCGTCGACGTAGAACGGACAATACGAATCCGATAATTAATGGCAACTATTAGCCGGCATAGATACCGACACGCCCGCCCGTGTTCGCGCGGAGAAAAATCGAAGGGATCCTTGGTCCTTACATAATGCAGTTACGTGGACAAAGGGCCTCGTTCTCAGGAGTTGATAGAGGATGGTCCCTTTTGTGAGGACCCTTTCGCTACGCTCCGTTCAGGTAATATTTCTTTCAAATGCTTTTTTGATAAGGATGATCGAAAAGGTTGTTGTATCGCGATGTTCGGTTGTAACGCGTCGATCGTCGGGGGGGAAAAAAACGTTGTTGTCGTTGCGGACAAGCATATTGAACGACTAATAACGATTAATAACAATTTATCGGCGGCGAAATTAATTCGTCTCATAATTAAAATTCAAGCTTTGTGGGGCGAGATTGAATTGATGCGGGTTTACCGTGCCGGTTTCAGCCGGATATTACCGGCTTTCATAAATATCGACAAAGCGCTGCCGCGGTCATTGGAAGCGATTTAAAAAACCAACCGGCGAACATGCTTTTATCAATATTTCATGACAGTCATATGCCGATTGGAAAACCATTCTGCTAAAAAGCGGCTCTCGCCCGTTCTATCCAGAATGCAGAGCAGCAACGAGCCGGGTAAATAACCTCCTTTGAGCGCACGAAACGCTGGGAAACACATTTTTATGGGCCATAATGCAATCGCGCCGGCCAAGTGTTACTTGATCTAAGCTAACTTTAACTTTAGTTTATAATACCAATCGCTTTGCTTAAAATGTTGTATCTACTAATTTCCCATTTTTCAGAATATTTCGAAATATTTGGAACACAGCTTGTTTCGATCCTTTTAAACTCTTGCCCTATAATAACGAATCAGGCTCGTGACAAATATTCAATGCTAGATCTAATAAATATGAATATTATTCATTTCTTCTAAATCGAAAAAAAAAATCGAATCCTTCTGTTACTTATTATTCCAGTAAGTGTTTTGTTTGAGAATGTTCGTAATAATATCTAGATGTTAATAATTAAAATTATTGTAGGACACGTTTCTATTCGGCTTCAACTTCTTGCAATTGGTACAGAAAATGTTCATAGCGTGCAAGGATCTGTAGTTTAACCCCTTGCCCTATAATAACGAGTCAGATACGTGATAAAGATTTCATGCAAGATCTACGAAATATGAATATTATTAACACTTTCCAGTCGTATTAAATTTATACATAAGTCATGCTGGTCGTAATTAATTTTCTTTCAGTGGACAGTAATGAGATAACAATAATAAAAGCAGTAAAAACAAATTTTATTAACTCCGTTTTAATGTTTAGACATATGTAACACAATGATATGATTTAATTTTATATCAAAATAAAGAAGATCGAAAAAGGTAAATAAATTGCTTCGGTGGCTGAGAGTAGTCATACGATCGCAAAGGGTTAATTTCTTCTAAAGCGAAATAAAATTGAATCCTTCTGTAATCAAAGTCTAGAAACGGAACTAAATAAAGACAATAGAATCAACTAAAATTATCTGGATCTATTAAGAATAGTATTAAGTGTTAATCAACGCAGCGTGAAAGGAGTCGTAGGTTAAAGAAAACTAATATAATTTATATATTGACTACAGTTCCATGTGTAATTCCATTTACTTGTTTTTCTCATTTAAAAATGATTTTGTCAATTTGAAGTATGATTAAACTTTCTCGTAATAATACCGTTTCTCTAATTGGCGACACATTTCGAGGCCCAATCTCTCCAAATCTCAGATTTCAGAACCCCGAAACACTAAATTCAGAGCTGACAAATATGCTAGGCACCTGGTCGCTAAACTATTATGCCCTAAATCCCATAATGCTTGCGAGCTATTTAGACATCTGTTCCTAACGGCCCTTTATTTAGCACAGAGAACCAAAGATTAGTTTACACTATAGAGAATGTGGAATTTTGCACTGTGGTATCTACGTCTTCACGTATTCCCTTTATTCTTGTTACTTACGGTCTACAATACCGAATTATTCATTCGAACTGCAGATCTCTGTGTTTTACTTTCCTTACGTATAGATACAGTCAGTCCCATAAGTATTCGTACCCTCATTGCTTATAAGAGAAATTTGTTGAAATTTGTTGAGTGCAGATCTTCTTTAAGTATATTTTTATACTTTATTTTATCCAAAATTCCATCGATAAAGACAAGTTCGCCCACTCCGGATGCCGTCATGCAGCCCCACACCCTCACAGAGCATCCGCCGCGCTTTACAGTTCGTTGTACATTTTCTAATTATAGTTCTGTATTAGGCTTTCTCCAAACTTTCCCTCTTCCGTCACATCCAAAAATATTAAATAAGATAATAAAAAGTTTATTGCAGAATTTTACATGTATCCCTTGATTTCAACAGATTTCTCCTATAAGCAACGAGGATACGAATATTTATGGGACTGACTGTATATTTCCTTCTCAACTGACCTTAATACATCAGAAATAATATAATAATATTTGAACATCGTCTACTATTCACGATCTTTTATTTCACCTGAATCATACGTGAAATTTTATCTTAGGTCCTGAAGTAAATGTACCTATTAAGGAACGCCACTGTGATCCCTTCATGAAACAATAGCACAAATATAATAAAAAATAGTTGGAGCATATGAAAGTGGATGTAAGAATTTCACCTATGTCTTTGAACATTATTCTTTATATATGTACTTACACAAATATCTTATTGTGTAACAAATGTCTGTAAAAAAATATTCATTCAAATACGGTTGCTTCTGAGCAAATCCATCCTGTTCCATATTACGTACGAAACGAAAACGCTGTTCCACATTAGGTACATGATCGATCTCTTTTATTCTTTTATTTTTTATTATTTTTTAATTGATATTAAATAAATATTTCATTATTTACTTCGTTATAAATTCCTCAAATAGTAGTATAAGTATTCAACTATAACAATTTTTAAGTTGCACTAAAATCGATGATAATCGTATACTCTCTGAAAAGCATTCTACAATAGGTACTTTTATCTTACTTAGTTTCATCTGCAGCTCGGGAACATATTTTCCGTTCCGCAGAGTCTATTGTACTCGATTAAAATTCAATATTACGTTAAGAGAGCAACTGTCAATTAAACTAAACGCAGCAAAGTGATAGATTCGAGCAACAGAATAGCAAAGTTTACCGATACGTTTAATGAAATGGTATTAATGAATACGTATTGCGAGGACGGGTCTGCCGCATTGTTTATTACGGAACGCGGGGCGTTGATTTCGAGTTTCGGAGGGAAATTCGAGAACGCGCGCGCGTCCTGGCGCCGATCCAACGTTATTGTCCCGTGGATCGATCGACCAGAAGCTATGCAAGGAGCCGGGAACCACCAATTCGAAAAGTACAATCCACGGAAGGCAGGGATCCCAGTCTTCGTGGACAAATGGGCACGGCGTTCGCGAACGAAGTTCGAAATATCGCCTCGGGTCCCCGCGCGCTCGCTTTCTCGGTCTAGCCGTACTCGCAATTACGTGTTCGACCTTTGCCCCATTCCAATCCATTAAGTCACGAAGGGGGCGCGCGAATACGGAGCGCCGCGTCGAGTTGCGCTCGCCTTCCTGCCAGCGAGAGCATATGTCTCGAGCTTGTACCCGAAAACTAGACATTGTCGACCCGGACTGTGACGTATTGCGCGTAAACGCGTGATTAATCGGTCGTGTTTACGGGACGTTCGGAAAATTGAGCGATCGTGCTCGGCGGCGATTCCGCCGCGACGGGGTGCGCGCGGCTGAAAATTTTCCGTTACACGGGCAAATTGAAACCCTGTAACCCGGGCGTCTACAAATTAAAAGCAAATTCCCAAATGGATATATATGTGCGGAATATGAAAAACAATTTTTGCCGAATTGGAACACGTCGACCGACACGTTTTAGAAACTTTAATGGGTATCGTTTGCGTACACCGCCGCGTTTATGCGTTTACAGCAAATATCAATATATGTGCATGTGTGTATGCACGCGTGTACAATTCCAGGCGACGCGTGCTTTTTATGAAATGCGACGGACTGTTTTTCACATTTTTTTTAGCCTTTATAAAATACCTTTTTATTAGTGTTATATCTTATAGTGTTATTATTATTCTAGAGTCTTAGATAGAGCCTTACTTAAAATTCGATTCTACATTTAGATAATAATATATAATTATAAATAAACGTGACGACGAAGAGATGAATTTTTCCGATGACGTTAATAACTCATTGATTTTTCGATGCAACAAAATATTTCTCAGTTAGCAAAGGATTGTAGAACTTAACTCTTTGCACTCGAAGCCATATTAACTGGAATTCTAAAATAACTTTTCTTACATATAGCATTTCAATTTTATATGACAAAATGTATTTTATGCATATGAAATCGAATTTTGTAACTCATGTAGCAACAATTGCACTTTTAATAATTTATGAAATCCAATTTTACATAATATAAAAATTATTTTGGAACATGCTTTTTAGTAGTGCCTCAGAGTCACCACTCGAGTGCAAAGGGTTAAAAATGCGAAGAATTCGGTAGAAAATATAGTAAAAATTTGTATTTCTTTACGGTCGTTTTGAAGTCCAGGAAAGCAGCTTAGCAAATCGAGGATTTGATTGCGCGATCGACATTACCGTGGAGCAACGATTCGTACGAGTATAGTCGTCCTAACAAGGAATCGTATTATTCAATCAATCGGCGAGAGTACACTCGACGGGAAGATAAGTCGCAGTTACCGTGCAGCTGATCCAAGCTCTCTGTCATCTAACTTCGCTCATATACAACGGATTCGGCTAATTGAATAGCCGCTCGTGACGCGGTATAGTGGTCTTAAGAGCCGGGTGAACATGTGTGCGACGTCAGCTGGTTACCAATGCCGGGATGAAGACTCACGCGCATAATCCTCGCGGATATACGTATAACGGATAGAGGAACAGAATCGAACGACGATTCCGGCAATCATCAATTACACGGGCCCGGGTAGTCCGGTTTCCTCCCCGGTCCGCGTAAGCCGTGCGTCGGGGGGGCCGGTAATCGATGCAATATTAATAAACCGCGATTAGCATGTGCGAAAAATGGATCGCTCGCCGATCACGCGTGTGATTAATGATCCCGGCCCGGCCAGCCACGCATGCATCCACCGTTCTCTCGCATTGCGCGCGCGTCCGCCGCGCTTTCGGAATCCAGTGAATCGTCGAATCGTAAAATTAATAAATGACTCTGATCGACGTGAACCGATATTGGTAACCGATCATGGATGCCGACTGTACCCCGCTTAATTTCGAACTGTGAATTAATATCGATCCGCAGCCACCGTGTACGGCCGCCGGCCTGTCCGCCGATCATTATTCAATGATAGTTTTTGCGCGCGGCCCCGCGCATGCCGTGAGCTCGACCGTCTCGAGAGCACTCGTTCGCGAATAAACATATCATTACAGATATATTAGCTACGGGTAGAACCAATGATGGAATGCTCGGCGGCGCGCCTCGGACAAGACATTTCTATTCGGGGACAAGTTTCCACGTTTTTTCTGTCTGCGCTGGCCACACGCGGATTTCACCCCGAGCGACTTCGTGTCGCCTCTGGTTACCGTCTCGTTGCTCCTGCGAAATATCTTGGAACTCGTTTAGTCGTGTTTCTTTTCGCGTATTTTAGTCTGGACGAAAAGCGGCAAGAAATTGTTGGGACCGTGTGTCTACTGGCATGTTTACTCTGCGCTGATTTTGTGATATGCTGCTCGACTTTTTTCATGAATAGCCCAGTCGGTCAGTCGACTTCCATTTTTATCATGTGTATCGATACTATCTTGAAGGATACGGGTTACGTATTTGCAAAATTGAAACATTTGATATATGAAGTGTTAATGTGGAAATAACTGACTGCAGCCAATCTACGCTCCAGCTATGTATAAGGTTGGTGCATGTGAAATGTCGAATTTTTGGTTGAGTATGTGGGGCTGCGTATCTTTTGTCAAGGGCTGTTGATTTCAATACACTTTTCCTAGCGCGAGTTCAATTTATAGATGTCTGTTTTCAATGAATTCTGATTTCTTAGATCGGCACTACACTACACTACACTACACGATATGGGATATGGGATATGGGATATGGGATATGGGATATGGGATATGGGATATGGGATATGGGATATGGGATATGGGATGTGGGATATGAGATATGGGATATGGGATATGGGATATGGGATATGGGATGTGGGATATGGGAAGTTTTGTTAAGTATTGGTTGCTGGATAGGTTTGTTAGATAGGTTCTTCTGAAGTGTGGTTATACGTACATACGTTCGGTCAAGCATCCCTTTGGATCCTCATCAATTTTTTCCCGCGTATTTTTGACTCGGATGAAGTAATTTCAAATCAACACTGATATTACTGTATAATTATTCCTGTGATAAGAAGTATAACTTTTGCAAAGTGAACATGAATTTTTAAAAATATTAGAGGGAGCATTTTACTGTACAATGACTGAAATATTTCTCCTTTTTAAATTTTGCTATTACTTGACACGAAAATAAGTAAAAAGTACACGTTGTTTTAACAACAGTATTTTTAAATTTAAATCAACAATTTGTTTTACAAACACATAGGTATAAAAACGTAACTCGGACGCGTTGTTCAATGTTCAATAATATTGTAATCGTTAGACTTTGTAATTGTTGTCTAATGTTAAATTATAAGTAATATAGAAAATGATTGAATGAAGAACAGGTTTTAGTTCTCAAGAAAAACTCAAGTGCTAGAAGGGGTAACGATGGTCGTAACCTGAGAGGGAGGAAAGAGATCCAGAACCAATCGGGGTTATGTTATACCCTTATGTAATAATAATAAACATCCTCCTCTATAATTATTAATATTCTTCTAACTAGCTCTATACTACTATTATCATAATAATTATTATAACAAATATTATTATTATGTATTCACTGTATTCCTCCCTTATGATTAAGATTGTTATTACATATTCTTTTTTTACTATTATGTATTCCTTCGTTGAAAAATGTTATAATAAGAAACGTAACGAAGCAATACGTAATACTAAAAAAAAATATGTAATAACAATCTTAATCATAACGAAGGATTACAGTGAATGCCTAACATTATAATTCCCAGTAACAGCAATCAAAAGGAAGGTATTAACCCATTGCACTCGAAGCCATTTCAACTACAAATCTACAATAATTTTTCCACTTACAGTATTTCCATTTTGTATAAAAAAATTCATTTTATGCATATACAATTAAGTCTTGTGACTCATATAACAGTTACATTTTCAACAACTTTTGAAATCTAAGCTTTGGCGATATCTATAAAAATAATTTTAAAACGTGTTACAACAATTTTAATGGCGCTGCAGTGTCGCCATTCGAGTGCAAAGGGTTAAGTTACGTAGGTTTGTTTCAGGTTGCTGATACCCCGTTCTGTAGACGAAACACGTTGGTGCCGGTACCAAACATTCGGTCCGCGCGGAATACAATTTTGCATCGGCCGGTAATTCTCGTCGAAGAAAACGCGTGCATGGAAATTTCGGCCGCGCGACAAGGACGCGAGAAATGTTCGGCGGCGAGGAATGCGTGGGGGTTGTGTGCGGTCTGGAACGAGGGTCGAAATGACGAATCCGTGACAATCAATTATCGGGATGGACAGCGGAGTATTTCGGCGGACATGTCTCTAATCCGGGGATTCAGGGACCGATGCAATATTAATAACTGGCGATTAGCGTGCCCGCCAAAATATACGGTCCTATTATACCGGGCTGTAGCGGGGACAAACAAGATTCCCCGGGTCTCTTTCTGCACTTTGGGGATCCCCTGCGGATCCCCGCAGGCTCGTGGCAGATGCGTGGGTGGGGCTACGAATATCGAGCACGCACACGTGGATAGTTTCGGGTCGGTTCGCACCGCGGTCGCACAAGGGATCGCGAAGGACGCGGCTGAACAAAAATAAAGGAGCAGGCCGGGAACGGTGGGAGAAAAGGGAACCTGTAGGACTGCACCTCGCCCGGTCCCCGCCGATTTTTTCTCGGCTCTGAGCACGTCCGTAATGATCGGGACGAGCACCTACGGCGCATGCAGAATCGTCTTGACAGCCTGGAAATAAATTTCGTGTTGCCCCCCCCCCCCTTCCCCCCTCTTCCTTTTCGTTCGACCGGTAGACAGGCACCGCTGCAACACGATGCACTTGCTTATGGCGTCCGAGTCCATTTCAATTTCAACCTGCCCCGAGCTATCGACCACTCGATGACGCGCACTTTAAATCCCGGCGTGCACGTTACGCGGCTATTAAAAATTTAAGACGTATTTCATCCGACGAAGGTGCTTTATGATGGCAACGAAGTTCCACGGAGCCCGGGGATCGGCGCTCATTTAATGTATCAGTGTCATTGTGTCCGGCCTCTAATGAAGACGGCTACGATATTGAAGAAACTTCGGGATCCTGTCTCCGCGGGGGAAACGCCGTTGTAAAACTTTAATGATAATAGGTGGACACGTTTGCGCAATTTATGGAGCGGAATTACATAAATGTGAATCTTCTTTGTTAATGGATCACATGTTTTTTATGGGATTGTTGTTATTCTTTTGGAAATTTTAGATAACGAAATTTTTACGAAATCGTAAAGATTTATACTGTATTTCCATATGACGACCTTTATCATGGCTTCAGTGTTATACAGGGTGGGGCTAATAAAGTGTTACAAAGCAATATCTCCATTATCGTTAATGATACGCAGAAATGCTTGAAGAACAAATTGTTTGGTTCGAAGGGGCACACGTTGTGGTGGAAATGGATTTTTTTTAAAGGTTGTATTTTTTGAGATTTGAAGGTCATCGATGTTTTTTCAAATGGAACTATGTATTTGTTTTTCGATGACATCATTGCCGATTTTAAGACGAATCCAGCGACCTATAACTCAAGGTCATTCTAGTCGCGCAAAGTATGAAAATAGTTGAAAAACTGAAAAATATCGCAATAATCACTTTCACGGAATCCACTAACCCTGGTTTCATACTACCTACAGAACATGCTCGAAATGATGTTCGTTCGTGTTTTGTTGAGTTGTTCACTTCACGTAACAACATGTGCCCCTTCGCACCAAACAATTTGTTCCTCAAGCATTTTCGCGTATCATATTGCTTTGTAACACTTTATTTGCCCCACCCTGTATGAAAATGTAACAAGCGTGGTGGAGTGTTACGTAACCCAATTAAATTCTTGAATTAACTGTTTAAAAAAATAGGTTTAATAAGAACACTTTCAAGTCAAAGAGTATATTTGTCACAACATATTATTATTATTTATATAATTTTGTCAATATTATTAATATAATTTTGTTTAAAGTATATTCACAATTTAAAAATTGGTGGGAAGTTAATAGTAAACTTACCAATCACTATACATGACTGGTGTATATCGCTAATCAAGACAAGTCTGAATTTACCTTTCACCATTTTTGTTACAGTGTATTTTTGGATTAAGAAATGTTTTCAATCATTCTCTGTATCACTATAATTTGAGCAAGATTAGATAACAATCGCAAAGTCTAACGATCAGAATGTTATTGAAGATTAGTGAACGTTTTGCGTATGAAATACCAGTAATATTTCGGCGCAGCTAACGAAAACGCAATTCTGGGATTTGATTTTCTGAATTCAGATTTCAGTGAATATTGCATCTCCATATTCCTCCAGTTCGGTTAATGCAGTTTCGTAATTTCTTCTATACGGTCGACTAGGTATCCGACAGATTGTCTCTCATGACATACTATATTTCTCGCCTGTCTCCCGTCTAGCCAGCGGACCGTGTGAAAGGGGTCTATCAGCGCGACCACGTGTTCGGTGGTTCGATTGATTGTTCATTGGACTCTGATCGCACGGTCACGACACTCTAAACGGGGCCCAAGTATTCGTCGCAAGAGATTTCGCAAGCGTTCGCGAACCGGGCCGCGCGCGGTTTTTCTGTTTTCCCCCGGGCCGACGACCAGGCTCCTGTTCAAATTGTTACACTTCGAGCTGATTGAATCAAGTATTTCGAAGGAAACGGATCATATTTCAAGCATTTAAGCCGATTAATTATAGCCAGCTTTTCAGCTAGCGGCTCGTAAAGAACGAAGCTTTCCAATCCCGCCTCGGGACGGTAATCTAAAGCGATACGCGAGTAGAAATCGTCGAAAAGTCATTCCCGCTCTCGCTTCTTTCCCTCGGTCAAGCCAGCTCGTTTATCATCGGTTTAAGCCGCGTGCGTTTGCAGTAAATTGCACTCTCTACACTGCACCGTCATGCCAGGCGGTGATATAGCGTTTTCCCGCCTTGCTACCGCCAATCAATGCGACGGAAATTGACCGTCTAACGGCCGGTTCGCAGTGCGTGCACCTCCTTTTGATATCTCGTTTCTCCTGGCCAAACAGGAGGCGTTCCAGCCACGCTTCGAGCACGTGCCGATCATCCAGCAACCGCATTTCCCATACTCAAGTGTCGTACGAAATTACCGTCTAGTCAAATTCCATTCTTCCATAAAGATTATATTATTAGGTTGGTAAGAAATTAATGTCGGCTTTCGAACTTCCGAACTTTGACGCATATTTACGGATAACAATTCATTTTGTTCTGTCTACCTTCTAAGGTCATCTTACAGTGCAGATGTGCTGCATGCTGATAGGTATGCTTTTGTTTTTACTGTTAATTTGTGGTCAATTTATTATTAATTTCGCAATGGATACAAAGCAAGTTCGTGTAATATTCTTATATGAATATAAACTGGGTCATAAAGCTGCAACTGTGACTCGTAATATCAACAGTGCATTTGGAGAAGATACCGTAAATGAACCCACGGTACAGCGTTAGTCCACAAAATTTCACAGTGGAGACAAGAGCCTCGAAGATGAAAATGGTCGTGGACGCCTTTTCTCGTCGACGATCACCAACTGAAGGCACTAGTTGAAGCTGATCCACGAACAACGGTTCGACATCTTGCACAGAAGTTAGATGCAAACCATCCAACAGTTACTGACCACCTGAGACAGCTAAGAAAGTCAAAGAAGGTCGACAAATGGGTGCCGCATGAGTTAAGCGTAGACCAACAAAACCGTCGTTCGACCACACGTCGGACAATTAACGCTACAAAGGTTGAATGAATTGGGATATGAAACCCTGCACCATCCAGCAAATTCACCGGATCTGTCGCCAACCGATTACCACTTCTTCAAACATCTCGACCACTACTTGCAAGGGAACATATTTACCAACCAAGCTGCTGCTGAAAGTGCGTTCGAAGAATTTATCCATTCCAGAATAACAGAATTTTACGCTACTGGAATTAACAAAATATCAATTCATTGGCAAAAATGTGTAGGTTCTAATGGATCTTATTTTGATTAAAAAAACTCATTTCGATTTGTGATATGTCGATTTAAAGATATAGTTTGGAAACCGACATTATTTTCCTACCAACCTCATAATTGCTATCGCGATGAAGCTTTATTAGTTATAATTTAGTGTTATTATACCAGGATTTAAACGTCTGCTGTTGACCTGGACGCTCCAACGCGCTCCTGATTTAGTCGAATTGGTATATTGGAATTTGTACAATATCCTGTGGTTGAAACACTGTTCTTCATCATGCTATTCTCACGCATGAATCTCAATCGCATATAAATAAATGGGAGCGACACAGATTATTCATTCATTCTAGCAATTCTAGCCTATATTCTACGATATGTTATTAATTCTATGCTATGTAATTCTATGTTAGAAATATATAGTTCCTTTTTGATTCAAGGGATTATTAAAATTGAAGAAGCGCGGAATCATTGAAACTCTGAAGACACCATTACGGGGAAAGGGTTAATCCCTTGCCATACTTTGACGAGTATGACTCGCGATGGTAATCAATTATTAAGTATGGATGTTATTCTGTTCTTTAAAATTGGAATAAAATTGTAATCCCTTGTTATTAATATTTAAGTATTCGAGTAAATTGAGACACGGAATAAATGTTAATGATCTGTCCCTTCTAAGAAATTATATCAATTGAAAAATTCCTAATCGCAGTAACTGTGAAGAAAATGGTACGGCAAGGGGTTAATATTTAATCATTCTAGTAAATGTAGACGTACAATAAACATAAATTTTCTTTTTCTCCTTCGAAATAATCGCAATCGAAAACTTGTATACTATTGTAACTATGAAGAAAATAGTATGGCAAGAGGTTAAAGAACAGAGTCGGCGCTGCGTATAAAAAACGATATATTCTATCCTCTTCCAGAATAGAAAACACCCCTCGTCCTTGAAAACCTAGACTGCCGCAGTATGGCACATCACTTTCGCCGAAGACAAAGCGGTAACATCGTTCTCGACCTGCGTGTATGTACATGACGCGTCAAAAAATGTCCGCGAGCGACGTTAATGTTCCTCGAGGAGGAAGGGGTCGGCAGACGTTGACGTCGGTCGGCAAACAGCTGTCGTCTCGTTACCATCCGCATTCACCCGTTGACACGTCAACAAACGAATCCGCGGTGACGTAACGCGCGTCGATTCTCCATCCCCGGCGATGATCCTTGTCTCCCGCTTTAAAACAACTTGCCTCGCCCCGCCTAAGGGTAAAAGCATAAAAAGAATCGAGTAGACGTCAAAGAGAGGAGCGCTCTGTTTGAGATGAGTCCGCGACGCGGCGGCGGCGGCCGCGGCGGCGACGCCGGCGACGTGCATCCCGCCGTTCCGCTTTACTCCGCGTCCACTCTGCTCCGCTCTGTTCGGCTCGGCGCGACGCGTAATATGCGTGGCGCGTTCGCGGCGACGACGCTCGATAAACGGTATCGCGACGGAGTTATTTCATTTCCGAGCGAGTCATGTGTAAAATATCAAATAAAACGCGCGCGCTGTTTATTTAAGTGGCCGTCCGTGGCCACGGCCTTGGTGGTGGTGGCCGGGCGCGGCGTGGGAGGCGGAGGGGTCGGATTTTCGACGATAGGGGAGAAAACGTTAATATCGCGCGCGGTACCCGCTTTCCACCGAGTTGCCGGCTTCACAAAGTGAGCGAGTGTTGACACTAGCCGCTCATACCAACCCGCTTTCGGTCCACCCCTCCAGCCCTTCAGCCAGCCACCCTTTGCCAGTCTGTATCCTCCACCTTTCGCGCAACCCTAACGCCAACCAGAACCACCCCCGTCTGCCCACCCATCACCGCATCCGACCTCTACCTTGTCTCGTTCCTTCGCCGCGAGCGCACTATCCTTCTCCAGCCTATTCTTTTCTCTCGCTCTGTCTCTCTCTCACTCTCTCTCTCTCTCTCTCTCTCTCACACTCTCTCTCTCTCTTTCCTTTTCGTTGGCCGCTCGACCAGCCATAATTACTTTCGCACTCTATTTTTTCCAAGAGCCAACTGCGAAGCCTCGCACGAAACTGACCGCGTAACGATCAATCGTTTCTGCGCGAGCGGCCCGAACGTTGCACCGTTGTGTACGTGCACGTACCTCGCTTGCACACGCCTCCGCTTTCTTCGTTTTTTTTTCCCTTTCGCTGTGAATTGGGTGTGGTTCCGGTCCCTCTACGTATTCCAGACAGCCTTAGCACCGTTGAATCGTATTCGGTAGGCCTCGTTAAAGCGGTGGTGGGCGTTCCTCGATCCGACTTGCTCCATCGTAATGCGTAAGTGCGACCGTCGCGGAGGCTGTTCGCTCGATCGAATGACCGAAAGGCGATTTTGTCGAGCTCGTTTCGGAAAAGTAACCTACTACTTGACAGCGCGATTGGAAAATACTAAGGCCGTTCCGGTAGCAAGACGACGTTGATGGTTCTTTTCTTCGGTGGTTCTTTTTCTTGACAAAATCATTTTTATTTGTATTTTTAGTACTGTGAGCGTCTTTGGTACAACATTCTTAATAAATAAAATAGATTTAGTCTTTTTGTGGTAATCTGTTGAATTCGATACTTTTTTAACTCGGAAAGCCGTTCTTGCGATAAAGTTAGAGTACTGAGACGAAATCGTAAGAGAGAGAATGTATTTAACAATGAAAATTTTTAGTGATTTTGCCTTTTACGGATCCTAGTAAAACTAGGAGTAAAAATACCTCCCTAGGTATGATGGAGAAGCATACAAATTAATATCGCAATCTGAACAAATAATTGTGTCAGCCATGTATGAGCGATATTGCAAACAAAAGGTTAACCACTAGAAAAACTTGCTCATCAATTATACTCTGAAGATACTTCAATGGACACTTCAATAAATATTTCAGAATTTTTCAAATTACTTTATAACTAAGAATAGTAATAATAAACCTACGCTTGGACTTAAACGACCCAAAATGTCGCACGCATTAATAAAAAATTACATTGAAGATGGGGAGGGTTAATTTGAAAATTGTGAAGGTAAAAGATGTTGGTGCGGATTAGATTGACAAAATCGTTTATTTTACAAGTGCGAAACAATGACATCAGCCAGGATTTAATAGGGAAAATGTCTAGAACCTCGACAACGTTTCAATATTCAAATCAGTAGAACCCAGTCAGAATACCAGAAGCATGAACGTCGTCCTCGTATTGTGTAACAAATCGCAACTTTGATTAGCCAGCTGGCAGTCTGTTTCAAAGCCAGTTTGAATTGCCAAAAAGGCAATCCTCTCAGGTAATGAACACCTCGACGGCCGAATACAGAGAATCTCCCTCGTTGTCGGTTTGCGCGGGGTAGACAAAACATCGAGCAGGAACAGGTAGAACCGCAAGCAAGCTCTGCCGGGTGGCTAGGGAACCGATGACGTATATTCCGCGGGGTTTCCGCTCACGCACTTAATACGCGCACTCTTGACCCAGCTTCGCCAGGCGGTCGGTTAACCAGGGGTGGCGTTTATTAAACGTTTCGCGCGGATGCGTTGTATCCTCGGACGTTTGCCGAGCCCGAGCAACGTCCAATTACCCGGCGTAATTTCTTCTTCGGGCTCTCGAGGCCGGCACAACGCGCAGTCGAATGAAATCTCGGTCCGTGAAAATCTGCAGTAAATATAAATTCTCCTTTGAAAGTCGCCGCAAAATGGGGGTGGCAAGCGCGGGCGGCCAGAAAAATTGAAAAATATATCAAAGCGTCTGTCCGCGAGTTGAGGCATAAATTTTCCGTGGATATTTGCATAGGTGGAGGCGCGAACCCGGGGGTGTGTGCGCGTGCACACGCGCGCGCGTGCAGGAGGAGAGTACGTAGCCTGCAGCGTGAGTTTCCTGAAGGCGCGGCGCGGCGAGGCGCGGCGAGGCGAGACGGGGCGGACGGGTGCCGGGGTCGGCCGACACGGTCAAAGAAGACGAAATTAAATTAATATAATCTCTACCGGCAGCAGCCGCGCATTCGCCGCGGCAGAGGCAACAAATTATAATGCCATAATTGAAAATGTTCTGTACTGCGTGCGGAGCTAGGAGCACGATGCCTTCGTGCCCGGCGTGGCACGAAAATTTCAATTTCCCGGTCCTCGTAAATCTGAGGTGAAGTAATTATTGTATTCCGCCGACGCTTTCTTAGACCATTCACACCCCCGACCACTTTCCCTCCGTCCGCGTCCGCCTGCGGAGGAAAGCATTTTGCGCGTCAGCTCGACGACCATGGGCGTAACAGGCGCGCTGGGCGCTCTCTCTAGCTGCCAACCCCTCGCCGACAATGCCACCCCCGCCATTAACGGGTTAAATAAACGGCAGCCTTCAAAATTCTGGATGCCTGCCTTCCATCATCTTTCGATCTCCTCTCGTCTTCTCGCTGTAAACTGGCCAACGTGAATATTATAGCGAAGAACATTTCACAGACATTTTCTAACGTATTCGATCATAAAAATTGTTCATCTATCGTACTCAAATTTTGGAAAATTTAATTTCCAGCGAATTTTCGATTCTGCCGTATTATTGTCGTTTTAACCAGGACTTGAATTTAACTGGAATTTAACTGTGAAGTTATATAAATTTAAGTTGCTTAGTAAAGTTTCAAGTACTGAATTATGTTTTCCCGTTTCAAATTAACTATTAAATTAACTATTAAACAAACTTTTAAATTAGCTACTAAATTAATTCTATTGAATTAACTACTGCCTATCATAAACACCCAATCAAGCAATGAGCCATTAAATAAAAGTCACAATAGCTAGAAAAAATAAACGAATTGAATGAATAATAACGTTGTTTTTAAATTTGAATGTTACAGTATTCGCGTGATTTTGCGCGACAAGAAAAAACTGTTATACCATTCGCATCCGCGAACGCGTTAATAAAGTCTAGACTTGAACAACGCACCGCGTCGATATCGACGGCACACTGGAACAAGCATCCGGCAACATTAAAACCCCGGTTCTGGCTGAACGAGCACCATCCGGTAGACAAACCCCCATAGTAACGGGTTCGGTTCGATCCAGGCTCTTTGCTCGATAAAGATTCTATAGGTGGCAAAAACCGTGAGCGTTCCTCGCGGGTCCCGGAACGCCCGGCGAATGGTTTCGCGATGAAAACGGCACAGTGGTTTCTGTACGGAGGACACCGCGACCCCATCGTCGACCTCGGCAGCGGGTTCACTGTCTCGGTGGGATGGTTATTTGTTGAGCGCAGACAGCTTTCACGCGGCCGTCGCGTTTAATTCCATAATGAGTTTTAACGATACCCGGCTGCCATTCAAGCAGCGCGTAAACCGTCGCGTGACTCCTTCACAGCGCTGCACCGGCGCTGAGCGGCCGTGGTTGAAAGCGAGCCGACGACGAGGAGCTTGCGGGAGGATTAAAAGGGATGCGTGGGCGGAAAGGAACAGCCCGGAACAGGGGGGTGGTTGCCGGAAGAATCGCGGCGCAGGCTGCGCCGAAGATAAGGAAATATTCCGCGGCCGAATGGAGGCTGCGGCGGGGTTTCACCGCTCCCCACCTGTTCGACGATCTTTTTCCGTCGTTTTGCGTTCGGCTCTAGCGTAATACCGGTCCCCCGGTTGATCAACAACTGGCGCAAGACGTAGCCCGGTATTACGCCAATGAATTCTCTCCGCTTTCGAGAGTACAACTCTGTTGAAAGTTTCCAGCGGCACTCCCTGCCGGCGCCGACGCCGACTCCGACTCCGACTCCGTTGCCGCTGCCCCTCGCGCCGATTAAGCAAATTAAATTTCTCTGGGAAATGCCGACGAAGAAATCACGGGTCGTGCCTTCGTCCCTGCGCGTTTTAACGTCGTTAGTACAGGCACCACGCGTTCGTTGTATCGAACGCCGCGCCGGCATGGCCCGGCCCGGCCCGGCCCGGCCCGTTCAACCCCGTCGACGCTACGGCACAGCCGTAAAACGAAGACGGAGAAACGTGTGGCGAAGGACGGGGAACGCGGACCAAACTTGCCTTTTATTCGAAACTTTCGTACGACCGTTCCGCCAACCTTCCATTATCGCCTATGCTATCGGTTTCTATGGGAATATGGGGTCGCTCTTTATTCGAGACGCGACATTTTTTTTTCAGATACACCGTGCCCGTTCAGCCTGCGAAAGCACATGGTGTCATTATCTGAAGTAACATCGTTATTTTTTCGTTGCTATTTTCTGAGTAAGGTGTTTTATTGTGATTAGACTGAGCATGTTATGCATTTATGACGAAAATGTCCGTAACGTGAAACGGTAGATTAACCCCTTGCATTATAATAACGAGTCAGACTCGTATACAAATGTCATGCATGATCTCCTAAAGATGAATATTATTAATTTATTTTCAATCGAAATCAAATTTATTTCTTCTGTTATCAAAGTCTGGAAACAAACGTGCATAAAGATAATGAAAGGAACAAGAATTGTTTGGTACTGTTAAGAAAAATATGAACGACAAATAAGTGCTACTTAACGCAACGTGGAAAGAATCATAGTGCAACGGCTTAAAAATATTTAATAATGTCGATATACTAATGAGTTTATTACAAATAATGTTCCCGTGGGCTTACATCTGATGCCCATGCGTATGTTAAGGTTATGTCAAATACATAATTCAAATGCATGAAAAAAAGTATTCATTTTACAAAGTTATATAAAAATATTTAATAATGTCAATATACTACTCTTGATTTCTATATCATCATCCTCGTTCTCTTCATCAAATCCGCGGCTTTTCCATTTTGCATAAAGTTTTCTCATATTGTTCTCAGTTGATAAACAAAAAGGGACAATTTAGGTAAAGGAGATACGATTATTCGGGCATTCCGGCACGTTTTTATAGTTGTTGACAATCGACGATTATAAAAACCAAGCGCGAGAGCTCGGATAATCATATCTCCTCTTCCCAAATTGTCCATTTTTGTTTACATGCTTGTCCATTTTGTTTGCAATGCGAGAGAATTTACTGTACACGGCATCGAGCTCAGCTGATCGAACTCGAAGCCTGCCCAGGTGAACGACCGGCAAGAATATACACCGAACGGTCACATATATATTTGTACCGTCACGGTGTACTTGTCGCCTGGGCCATGCTTCCAATAATCCTAATATCAAATCCGTTACCCATTTTCCATTGTTTCCCGTGCAACACCGTTCGTTAGGATATTGCTCTCGTTTGCGCTAACGAACGTTCAGTACCGCCTAGTTCTTCCAATATTCAAAACTGCCACCCATTTTCCTATCGTAAAGGATGATGGCCCGTAATAGTACAAATAGTCATATAAATGATTGCAGTCGAAATCAGATAGGCTTGTAATAATAATCTTAAAGCTTGCTGCTACATGCTATTAGGTTGGTAGGAAAATAATGTCGGTTTCCAAATATCTTTACATGGACATATCACTAATCGGAATAAGTTTTTTTTAATCAAAATAAGATCCATTAGAAACTACACATTTTTAATTAAAAATAAAAAAAAGTCTAAGAACGGAAGTAAATAAAGACAATACATAAACAAAAATTATCTGATCCTAATGAGAAAAATATTAAGGACAAATAAGTATTAATCAATGCAGTGTAGAAGGAGTCGTAGTGCAAGGGATTAATCATATTTATCGGTATGCGTTTCACAGTTCATCTGCAGCACAACTGGTGCGCCTCACTTTCTTTATATTGATTTCTCTACATTGTACCTTTTTCAACACTATTATTCTGTTCATTTTTTCTGTATTTTTCTTCAATTATTGGAATTATTTGATTAAGTTCTTGTCACCTATCCAGTCCACTCTCCAATGTTCATATCTACCAAATTATTTGAATCAATAGCCATAGTTTGCAGCAACGATATTTGCTGAAAGTGATTCAGAATACATATTCTCTTTATAAGTAAACAGAAACCAATTCGACTAGCTAACAAACTAATCCTTTTTCGAAAATATTACTCTTATACAGGATACCGACTAAAGCACCATTGCTGAAATTAGCAATCCAGCTCGTTACCTCGCACCTGCAACAACTTAAACACTCTTCTTCCAATACCTTCTGGACTCGATTAATTCGATCGCATGTCAAGTCGCGCTTTTTCGCGTCGGCCAACGACGAGGTTTTTACTCGAAAGCTTGTCGTTCCGCCAAAACCTGAATGTTTACCTGCAAGCGAGTTGAAAAGGCGTGCAGTTGTGTCTGCGGTCGAAAGCCTGTCTCCACCTGTACGTACATGTGTCGCGGACTCGAACACGTGTAATTTAAATCGCTTATAATTTATACGGGTACGCGGACCGTTCGCGTGTATGTCTTCATCAAACCGATGCGGTCTTATTTAAAACACGGGATGGGGAAAAAAGGAGCAGCACCTCCATGTTACCTGGAACACGAACACAGTTTCCCGGTGTGCAACTGCGGCCGGTCCGCGCGCTTGCGGACTTGCCACGAATTGATTTATCGATCGTTTTCGCGCGACGGCGTCGCCGTTTACCGCAAACATTCGTACACAAATGGGGAATATAGGTCGTTGTATCGCGAAGTCGTAGACAAAGCGGCTCTATCTCCGGCCCGCGCTCTATTATGCCCGACTTTTGATGTCGGACTGATACGCTCCGAATTTCCGCTTGCGCGAATTAATAGCCCCGAACGAGGTTCACTGTCGAAATCAGCGCGCCGCCGTGCAGCGTCGTCGGCGGCGTACAATCGACAAAACGGTCGATGTCGTTACTCGCCTGATCAAAGGGGACTGTTATTAAAGCAATCCCACGACCGTGAGAAGATAACCGGCAAAAAAATTGCGCCACTGTCGATGCCTTCCTTTGACAAGATTTCTAAAGCAGTCGGACGCTAAGGCACGCGATACGTGGAAATGGAAACCGTGCTAAGTAAATTAGGGTGGATGTGTACACCGATTGTCGCCACGAATTTATACACGCAAGTTTTAATCAATTATTCAATGCCTTCAGTTTTGAGACCTAACTTGCAATACAGAATTATTAAAGGATTGTTGCTATATGAACATAGTATAGCCTTGCTAAGTAAATTAAGGTTGATGTGTATTAGTTCTGACTATGGATTTATACGAATTTCAGCGCACATATTTATAAACCAGTACAAGTTTTAATAAATTATTTAATACCATCAGTTTTGGTACTTAACTTGCAATACTAAATTATTAAAGGATTGTTACTATATGAAGATAGTAAATAACATCTACTCTGGCCACGTTTAGTCCCATTACCTCAAAAATTCAGTATTAAACTTGAGTATTTTACAATAAGGAAGAAAATAAATAATTAAAATCCAGCATAATTTTAGCAAATTTAACTTTTCTATATTTTATTTCGTGGTATTTGAAAATATTATTATAGTGATATAGAATGCTATAGGTGTGGCCTTACTAATGTAAGTGTATAGTATGGTTGAGAGTGTATGGTATGTAAGGAGTGTGCGGTTGTATGAATGTATAGCAATAAGATGAACGTGAATGCATGGTTGTGTGTGTGAAACAAATGAATGATCGGGATCATCGATGGGGCGAACGAGAACGGAACGTGGCATGACTTCTACGGTGACGACACGTGGCGGCGAAAGTCGTTTTGGTGTATCTCGTTATATAATAAAACTTCACATTATTCCCTTAACCAAGTTCCTTACGCTAAGAATGATTTATGGTGTAGAACAAATATTTCTTCGTATAATATTTACTTATATCCATTAGATATAGTGCATATAGTAGTTTGAAGATCTGTTGTTCGTTAGGAAACTATAGCCATTTTCCAATAAGAAGATATGGCAAGCATGTGTAATGGCAGCAACCGGTACATCTATGCTATTCTCTTGTTCCATGTTAAATCCTTGAATCTATCAAGTGACGTGTAGCGAGTATAAACGACGTTTTCCGTAACTGATATCGACGTTTGTCGATGGCTGGAACAATGCTTCTGCTTATGATGGAGAGGATAGTGTTGAACGCGTATCCTGGTAATTAGTAACTGCGAATCTAGTTCGTTCTTCTCCGTTAACGCGAATGAAAGGCATTTGTAATCCGAAGCACAGATTTTTCAATTCTGCTCTAGCACTTCCGTGTTCTAAAACTTTAGAATATCATAAGATTATTTAAGTAGTTGACTAATTGAAACAGAAATATGATGCAAAATGATACAACACAAAATATGATACATTACCTTGACAAAATGTTTCATTAGAATCCTAAACAGGGTAACATTACTGTGATTAATCGTTTATCGTTAAAATCGAATATGAAAAATTACTTTTATTGATATAAGAAGACTGAACAAATAATGCAAAAGTTTAGAATTTGTATAGACTAAAAAGAGAGATGTGAAAATTATTAATTATTAGAGGATACCTAACATTGGTGTTATTGATTGGATATTGCATAGTGATAAACCCATCTATTAGGACTGACAATAACATACATAATAATACAAAAACATGATAATCTAAACAATAAACATCTAATTGGTTACAGATGTTAAATAAGAAACTCATGTTTCAAGTCATGATCTGCTGAATACATGAAAAGTAACACGTATCAGCAAATAGCGGGCTATTTAGAGTTATTTCTGAAGTAATAAAGTTATTAATATGTGATTGCAATACTGCCCTGCATAATTCGGGTTATATAGTCGTGTGCAAGATGAATATATATTTCTTATTTATTCGCTTGTTACGTATTAAGTTTATCAAGGTTATGTCAGGTTATGTTTGTGTAAGTTTCTCATTACATATTCTTTTGTTACTATTGCATAGTTCTTCATTGAGATCGCTACTAAACATCCTTCTTTATGACTATTACTATTATTATTTTGATACTAATGTTATTATCAATATTATTGTAACTAGAATTATACTAATATTGTCATAAGAATTGTTATTATAATTATTACTTTTGAAGCTACCAGATATAATTACTAATACCATAAGTTATCAAGGAGTATTTCAACTAGCAAAACCCTGATCGGTTCTAAGACCCTGTTCACCCTCTCATACTACGGCCACGGTTAACCATCCTTAGTACAATCGTTGTTTTCCTCAAAATAATGATTCCCAAAACCGTGAGAAAAGTAACCAAACTATCCAAAAAGAAAACGAGAAACGCAAAAGTCTAACGCGTCAGAGTAATTATTTTAAACAACGCAACATTGCATTATTTCAATATACGAATCAACATACATTCTCGAGGCATTAAAAATCCTGGCCCACAAAATGTTAGTTCCGCAACACTTCGAAATCCGATTCCGACGGGGAAGGGGAACAAAGGATTCAAATGAGTTTATAGCGCGAGTCGTCGATACCGATCCGGCGAAGTAAAAAGAGACTATTGTCCGGCTGGTTTACGAGCGGTGGCCAGACGGAGCACGTGCTGGTAGGAAAGGCGCGACGACAAATTCAATTTCGCGGAATTAGCTGCCGGTACATGCAAATTGGCACGAAATGAACTCGGTTATATTGTATTAGGCGTCCAGCTGGAATTTCGAAGGGAAAACAGAGTAACGGGCGCGGGCGCGCGCGCTCGCGGGGGATGAGATAATTGAGGACTGAGACATGCAGATTCGCTAATGAGAGGGCTTGTGTGGCCGAATGCCGGTAGCGCGGTGCCTTTCTCCTCGTTTCTTCTCCTTTTAACCGGTCTTGCCGGTGTTCTTTTCCTCGTTTTGCCCGCGACCGGCCGAGTCTTCGTTTTGGCCGACGTTGGTTTTCTGTCCCTTCCGACGGTGGCTTTCCGGTTGGTCAAACGACCAACGTCTCCTGTCCGGCTTGGAACGCTTCCCGGCGTACATTTAAATTTCATAGGAATCCTTCCTCGCAGGCCCGGCCCTTCCACCGCGATCCCTCTCCCTCTCTCTCTCCCTCTCGATCACCCTCGATCCTCTTTCTCCCGAGACTGGCGAGTCCTTTCGAGTTTACCCGAACCGCCGCGAATGAGTAAGGAGCTTTGTCCCTAAGAAATTGCGGCGATCCTTCATCGCCGGCCGTTGCGCAAGCTCGCGCGAGTGATTATCAATGGAAAGCCGCCTCGAGCCGCGCACCAGTTACAGGTTGTTAAGAAAGTTCACCGTCATAAATTTTCGGCAACGGTTTTACTCGGTTTTGCCCGGCCACGGTTATTCGTCCTGGCGGAGCGCCGGCTCGGGCTGTGATTTAATTAATGATTTCTTTCAGCGCGCCCCGGGAATACCAGCGGGCCTGCTAAACGCTTCTTCGGCATCCTTTTTTTTTCGAGCTTTGTAATTCATTAATGGCCCGCGGTTTCAGTTACCGACGAGCATCCCGCCGGTTGTCACGAGACCGCTACGAGATTTCAGAGATCGATGGGGTACAAATTTTACATCTGTTCTTCGAATTGCGCGGCAAATCGTTTTCGTTCGAAACGCGGTGGACACACAGAACATAGGGAAATATGTTGTTTGTGATTGATGTTATTCAGTTGGTTATGCGATTTGAATTATTTTGTGTTCATTAACCCTTTACGGTCGTATGTCTAGTCTCAACCACCAGAGCTGTTCACCTATTTCTTTTATTATTTTTTCCATTTTTACGTAAAATTGAAACGTGTTATATATATATATATATATATATAAATATTTAAATTTTAAAAAGGGATTAATAAATTTTATTCTTCTTTCTTCATCTTGCATATTTTTTATACTGTCTATTCATCGGAAATTAATTTCAACCACCGCAACGATTATGCATATACTTAATACGACCGCAATGAAGAACAGCGACAGAACAACGAAATTTTTCAGGTAGAAAATTAATTTTAGTCGTACCGCTTTACTCTGAATGGAGAATTATAATCGAGAAGAATTAACTTGTACACTCCTCTGACCGATCTTGCATCGACAGCAGAATCACTATAATTTCTTGCAATACAGAGATAATAATAAAATGAAATTTCCTATAGAAACAAATTAATTCACGTTCCCGAGTGCGGATCTATGAAAATATAACCGGCGATGGCAGGATGCTTTGCGCAGCGAGAAGAAGCGCCTAATACCCTCAGCAACTTTAACGAGCCGGGCTTGGAAAATGTCTGAAGGAGTTCACTAAAAATCCTCCATCTTTGTGGAAGCCGACAATAGTTCCGACCGCAGGAGCCCGGGTAAAGGGAAACACAAAACGAAAAGAAAAGCTGGTACAGCTTAAGCGTAACGACCCGCATTTGTTCTCATTAACCGTTTAAAAAGGTCCCCGGGTGAAAAATGAGCCTGTTAGAATTTTCATGATATCCGCGCGGACATTTCGCCAGACTTTTATTCGCGCGATCTTTCCCCCCCCACCCTCCTTTCGATCCCCTCCGCTTGGTCCCCAGCGCCAGTGTGGTGGCCGCGGCATCTTGGGATTCCGGATTGGCCACGTCGATCTCGCATTAGTCTCGTGGCTAATTAAAACAGGTAATGCCAGGTACCTTCACGCACACCGGGACGAGACGACTCGCTCGAACGAGTAAGCGATGGAATGGAGAAAGAGCAAAAGAGAGAAATAAAGACAAAGAGAGAGAGGAAGAGAGAGGACTTCGTACGACACAATATCTTGAGAACCACCCTAACCCATCTGCGGGGCTGCGAGAGGTAAGTTGCACGACGGGGCTGTCTCGTGCGTTAATTAGCGACCAGGGCCGCGCGTTTATTTCGGCCGTGCTAATGAGTATTTGAGTAATGTCTCCCTGTTCCTCTCTCCAAGCCGCCGCCGCACGATCGTGACGTTGACGCACTTCTTTGCCCGAAGTAAATTAACAATTACCACGAAGGTGGGTGGCTCGGATGCCGAGGTAAAGAGAGGGTCGACTGCGTGAATAGTGCACGCCTGTCAATGACCGTAACTTCTTGTCTTTCTGGAAATCATAAGTCCATGGTGAAACCATTTGTATAATTACAATCTGCCATTTAAACAAATTCTGTTTAATGGAAGCAAAATTTTTTGCGAATTTGTAGATTCCCTTTCTATAACCGTGAATCCAGAATAAGTGGAATGATTTTACAGGAGTAAATAGGTTATTGTAGTTGTCGCTTTTTTACACTTAATAATATATCAAAAATAATATATCAAAAGGAGGAGGATTAATACAAAAAGGATGCTATCTTTTGACCATGGCGTGGATTTACAATTAAATAGGTGCGTTTTTTATTAATAACATTTCTGACATTGCTTAAGCAAACAAATCCTTGACGTCTTTTAATGGGGTTATTTATCAATAATATGTAATTGATAAATAATATGTAATATAATAAATTGTTATTTATCAATAATATGTAATTGATAAATAAAAAACATTTGTAAATATATACTTCGATGAGGTTACTTATTGATAATATTCACTGCAGACGTCGCATAAAAATTTTATATGAGTCACACGAGATATCACGCACACCAGAACCTTTAAGCAACAAAAGATTCTTGTTCTACTAGTCTAGACTAACTATTTAACTAAATAGATTAACCGTTTAACTAACTAGACTAGACTAACTATTTAACTAAATAGATTAACCGTTTAACTAACTAGACTAGATTAACTATTTAAATCAAGCGTAATACAAGATTCAACATTTATCTGTGATAACTAAATAGAAACATAACCTTGGTATAACTAAATAGAAACTGAAAGAGCCTGAAATGCGAGAGATTTAAAGCTGGGTTGATAAAAATATATAATGAGAAATTCAAGAAAAATAATTTTAAAACTTGAACGTTAAACTAGAAGTAAATTATGAGTAATACAAGATTCAACATTTATCTGTGATAACTATGTAGAAACTGAAAGAGCCTGAAATGCGAGAAAGTTAAAGCTAGGATGATAAAAATATATAATGAGAAATTCGAGAAAAATAATTTAAAATTTTGATCGTAAACTAGAAGTATATTACAAATAATACAAGATTCAGCATTTATCTGTGATAACTATGAAATGCGAAAGATTTAAACCTGGGTTGATAAAAATATATAACAAGATATTCAAGAAAAATAATTTAAAAACTTGAACGTTATAGTAGAAGCAAATTTCGATCAAACTTTAATCGATGCTTCGTAACTTGCAGTGATTGATTAATGGGAGTTATCGGTGTCTCCGGTCTGACGAATATTACGATCTGTCCAAAGGTTATTAAAAAGTTAGCGTAACACTTGGCGAGCAATCCTCGTCTGCCTCGGCCATGGAAACGACGACGGCGCGGCGTCGGTATAACGCCTACCGCTTCGGCGTCGTAGTTCACGAAGTAGCGGCGGAATTGGAAGGAAGGTAATTCACGAATAGCTGATTCAACGTTTCCACAGCGAGCAGCTCGCGTTTAAACGAACGCCGGCAGGGTCCGAGGCGGTTCTAACTCGCCGCTGCACGAGTTTTGATCGAAACATGCGATTAAATATTTTTCGTTCCTACGGAGTTGAATCGAACTTCATTAGTCACTCGACTTTTCTTCTTGGACCGCGGCACTGCATTACTCGCATACCTAGTCAAGCGAATACGTGTTGATTCTTTTTCTGTGTTAGTTTGATCTCTGTCTGGCCATAATTGCCTACGCTACTTCAGGAGAACTTGTTAGTACCTCACTGTACACGTTCGATAGGTAATATTTCACTATATGAAAATCTTTGTATATTTGTTAGAATTTATTCGAAATGGTGAAATCTCGCGATAACGCGTGTACAATGTTAACCCTTAGCAATCGAGTGGCGCCTCTGAGGCGCCAATGAAAATCGTCACATCATTACCAAAATAATTTTGACATTATTAAAGACCCTTCTATTTAAAAGATTGTTAAAAGCGTAACAGTTTTATTATTCACTAGACTAAATTTCATATTCATAAATTGTAATAAGTAATATAAAATGGAAATGCAGCTGGTTAAAATAGCTATTTTAGATCTAGGCTTAAAATGGCCTAGAGTGCAAAGGGTTAAAAGGTATGTATAGTTGAGTACGTGTAACTTTTTGACAAAATACAGTAAATGATCCTTAACCCCTTGCACTACCATTCCTTTCACGCTGCATTGATTAGCACTTATTTGTCGCTAATATTTTCCTTAATAAGTCCAGACAATTCTTGTTTCTTTTATTGTCATTATGTACTTTCATTTTCAGACTTTGATAACAAAAGAATAAATTTTATTTTGATTTAAAATAAATTAATAATATTCGTGTATTTAGTAGATCTTTCATGAAATTTGTCTACTTTTTTGTTGTTTTTTTTTAAAGTAATACAGACTGGAAACACCACTGAACATTTTTTCTGAAGACCAATCATTTTGACTAGTAGAAATAGGTAGGTATACTTAACCCTTTCGGTACGAGCGCCGGATCGGTGTAAATAACAAACTTTTATATAAATATCTCAAGCAACATTTTTGTTAACAAATGTCGTTTTATTAAGCACAGTTTTTACTTAACGCTTAGGAAATATCTTCATAAATCTAGTGTTAAGATATATTCATTTTTTTTAGCTTTTCGAGATTGTGTAGTTTAATTTACTGCAAGGTTAATATTAAAATATTATATTGTTTGAAATCTTGCTTTCACTTACAGATTTTTGTATTTAACGAGGAAGTACACTAAAAAGATAAGGAAATGTCTACGTTTATTCTATAGTGGCTTTCGTGAATGTTTGGTGCTTTACTCAATTGTTTTATTAATTATTAAAGTGAGCGGTTAAAGTGACAGTGGGTATGCACAATACACTAAGAAAAGAATATATGTAATTAATACTATATATAACTATACGGCAAAAATATATATTAAGAGAAATGGTAATTTAGTAATGAAAAACTTTATTTGCGCAAAATCCAGCCGTGCCTAAGTGGTTAATAATTTAGACACTTCGAAGAATCGAGCACGAAGGTGCTTCCAGCGTGTAAAGAGCGTCGACTAATCCGTCAGCCCCGAGTGTCCATTACTTTGAATTCAACGATTACGCTTTCACGACGCAGAAGAATGAGCGCCTTTCGAATTTTTCTGTCCGTGGAATGACTTCCTTGCCCCCGGGCCAGTAACGGGGCAATCGATAATTGTTCATTTCGGTCCGCTTCATTGTCAATTCGTGCCCCCGTAAGTAGCACTCGGCCGAACAATGCGTGACGTCTCAAAGGAAAGAATGCTCCGTGGAACGAAAATGACGTGCATCGATTCATGAGCCCGTAATGCGCTTCAGTTTTACGAGTGTCGAGCATCGAAGACGCACTTGGCTGTGTGACAGGGGAAAAGGTCGTGCGGGTTATCATTGAAACACCTTCGAGCGGAAAAAATGGTGATCGTTCGTGCACTCATGAGCGGTATCCACCGTAGCAAGTTAATTTGAGAAGAGGCACTTTTAACTTCGCATCCGGGGTCCACTTGCGTCGAAACACTTGTTACTTTTTACATGGGACTCTTACCACCGGTGCGGTAGCCTACTTCGAAACAATTTCCAGTTTCATACGAGCTTCCCACACACACACGCACACACAATTACCTTTTTTCTCTTAGCTTTGCTTACGAAACTGTTAATTGAATAATGTAAATCATCGTCATGAGAAATATACACATATTGAACCGGTCCATACATTCGTGCAGTTTTAATTTCAATTTAAACTGCCCGCATAATATTAGGTTGGTGCATATGAAAAAGTGCATATTCAGATATAAGAATTATAGCAAATAATCTTCTATAATATTCTGTATTAAAATTTTCTTTAGAATTTGTTTAAGACAGGCATTTCTGTATTGATATCTTGTTGAAAAGGGTGTAGTAAAGCAGACGGGGCATATTTTGATTAAATCAACAGCTTTTGAAAAAAGATATACAGTTTGATATATTTACGTAAACATCCGACATTTCATATGCACCAACCTAATATTTACGTAACAGTTGTCCCATACGTTATACGACAGCATTAGTTTTTTACCTTTGTGCGCGATTGTTGTTCATTCTGTGTCAGTAATTACTATTATTATTATCCTTCATTAACGGGTTAGTAAGGCCATTTTGAGTTACATGGAGTTGATGTACAATACATAGTAGTAGTACATAGTAATAATAAAGTGATTAATTTTTTAAAATCCTAAAATGCCAAGTTAACAGAATGAACCTTTTGCCATTTAATTTGTGCATCTATACTGTGCGTATATTTTATTTAATTTTTGCTTCCTTACAATTTATTCGGATAGTCTTTATCTTGCTAGAATTCAATTTTAGCAGAAATTTGCGCACAAGTTTCTGGTTCGACGGTGTTTTCTGGCAGTTCCATTCAACAAGGGTCTGTACAAAATTTTTTGTAACCCCGGAGCGGTTGTAGAACTTACGTATTACAGTGGCTAAATTCTGAAACAGCCTGAATTCATTCCGAAATACTTCTCTCGGCGGGAAGTTTCGTCGAACTAGCGTCTTTCGAGTTGGAAAGATTTCGACGGCGAACTCCGCTAGATTTTTCTCCGTGATTTGTTAGGGAAGTATTGGTGAAAAAAAGAGGTACCGAGCCCGGCGAGCGCGCCCTCTCGCTCGCGGAAAGAGGCGGACGCAGTTTCCTGGAAGATTAATTCGCCAGAGGCCAGCAAATAAGTGGAAAGTAGGCCGTTCCAACTTCCTACCGTTCCTGGTCCTGATATTTCGGATCTCCGCATCCAGGGGATATTACATTTTCCAGCGGGCCAGCGATCTCTTAAAATCTCCTGGATATTTCGAATTCTGGATGCTAATTAGAATGCGACACCAGCGCGTTTTACATCGCTTTTTCGAGATTAATCCTAACAAGTCGGCTCGATTCCTACTTCGCTAAAATCGAAGGTGTTCTCTCCTTTAACCTCTTAGATACGATTGAATTTTGCGCAAATAAAGTTTTTCATGACTAAATTACCATTTATCTTAATATTTATTCAGTATAGCTATATATAGTATTAATTGCAGATATTCTTTTCTTAGTGTACTGTACATACACACTTTCACTTTAATCGTTTACTTTTTAATAATTAACTCTTTGCACTCGAAGCCATTTTAACTACAAATCAGAAATAATTTTTCCGGCTTCTATTATTACTACTTCATATACCAAAATTCATTCTATGTATATGAAATTGAGTCTCGTGACTCATATAACAATTACACTTTCAACAATTTTTTAAATCTAAGCTCTCGCGACATCTATAAAAATAATTCAGAAACGTTTTACAACAGTTTCAATGGCGCCGCAGAGTCGCCACTCGAGTGCAAAGGGTTAATAAAACGAGGTTAATAAAAAGGGGTTAGCTCTGTTCTATTAACCAGAATTGTGCATTTATAGTTCGTACAAATTTACAATTTTCTTTTCTTCCCGGCTCATAAATACTCACTTTTATAAAATACGTTGAAAAACATGAAACCATATGCTATATTCAGTTCAACATACAGACGCTGCAACATTGCAGAATTTGGTTAGCTACATAAGGAATAAAATATTTGAAGTAATTAACCATAAAGGTGGAAATATTACATATTAGCCCTTTGCACTCGAGTGATGACTTTGAGGCACCATTAAACCCTTGCCATATTTTGACGAGTCTGGCATGCGACGAAAATATCTAGTAATAATTTATTTCATGTGAATGCTATTTCGGTGTTTTAATTTGAATAAAATCCTAATTCCTTGTCATCAGTCTTTAAACATTGAAGCGATTATAGACATGCGATAAATCTAAATTATTTTCGTTCTTCTTAGAAAATATTACAATCGAAAGACTTTCAATTATTGCAACTGTGAAGAAAATGGTACGGCAAGGGGTTAAAATTGTTCTATCGCTTCCCAAGATAATTTTTATACCAATAAAGTTTAGATTTATAAAATTGTTAAATAATGAAACTGCTGGTATGAATCACAAGAATCACTTTCATATGCATAAAAGTGCATATTATTACATAGAATGTTACATAGAATGTCACTTCACGGTTAAAATGGGTTCGAGTGCAAAGGGTTAGTATTACAATATTTTTGTCTCTTATAACATTTAAATTGACTGTCCCTATGCAAATTTTAATTTTAATGACTTTTAATTTTATTATCGGAGTACTTAGCTTTTTCTGCTATCAACCCCTTGCACTATAATAACGAGTCAGACTCATGACGAACGTTCTGTACACGATTCGATAAATATGGCTGTCAATTATTTCTATTAAAACGAAAGAAAATTTAAATCCGATGTCATCTAAATCTGGGAACGAAAGTAAACGCGGACGATCAGGACACTGGAATCATCTCATGACGTCATGGAAATAATTAAAAACAAAACAGTTGTAATCAGCGTAGGGTTAATGTCGCTATACAAATTTCGTCTACCGTATAAATTACAAATTGCGACCAGATCGAAGCCAGCAGATAAGTCCGAGTAGAGATTAAATTGTTCGGGAATCGACTTCGTAAACTTACACTCCCCCAGCGACAGGCAAGTTCGACTATCAAGAAGCGACGAAGAAAAAGCAGCCTCGAATTAGCGGGCTGAATGCTGGCGGTGGCGGTCGCGTAGTTGCGACACAGAGCCAAGACAGATTCCGTTCTCAATTTCCCTTGTTCGAGGTTCGTTTCTTCCCAATTACCGAAGAGCAACGCGACTTTATAGACCAGGATCTATTACCAGGTCGGCGGATAAATAACGAGCCGCTATTCCAGGATCGAATGAGTTTGCACTGGCCCAGGCTTCTCTCTTCCATCCTGCTCGTTCCCGGTTCCCTTCCCGGAACTTCTTGTTTTTCGCTCCGTCTTCCTGCCCCGTTCTTCCATTGATAAATGGAGAGGAGCAGCTCCAGATTCTCTCTCTCTCTCTTTCGAAGGAAGGCGGCTCTCGCGATGGGCATAGCTCACCCTGTATCGGCTCATGCCATCTTCGAGCTCTTTCTCCTTTCTCTCGGCGGCGGTTGTGGCCGTGGTTCCCCGTTAACGAGCTACGAGAGAGAGCCGGGCTTGAATCGGCGAGTAGCGCGCAGCCATTCCTGACGGACACTCGAATTGGAAATTGCGAGCCCGATAGTCCCCGTTGGTTATCGCTGCGGCCGAGGACTTAAACGGAATCCAGATAAATGGTTTTGTTTGTCGACGCGCCCGCGATCGTTCACTTCCGAAATTCTTCGACGCGGCGTCTCTTCCTCTCTCTCTCTCTCCCTCTCTATCTCTCTCGCGCTCCGCCATTCGATAATACATAAACGGCGGCGGCACGCCTTATTGCACGTTACTCGAAAGCCATTTTCCCTTTATTTGAGAAGGAGAACTCCCGGGCCGCGAGATCGAGGAAACTTTTTACGGAAGATTGATATTCGAGGCGGCGAGAGAGCGGAGTCGTTCTTTGAAAACCGCGGCGAGGAAAAGAGATCGATGAGATCCCTGTCGACAGGCCGCGATTTGTCGACCGATCGGCCAGGGATCGGCGCGCCGATCGATCGGTTCGGCGAACGTGCTGGAACCGATGGAAACAGAAACTCGTCGAGGCAGGTTTTTCGAGGACGTTTTCGTGTCCGCGGCTAACGAGCCGTCGAAACGAGGATTTAGTTTAATGGCCGAACAGAGAGGCGAGTCCGGGCCGCTTATCTCGGCCGCGCGACGTCCTTCTTGTAGGACGTCCTCGTTACCTTAGCTGCAATTGACACGTTCGAATCTATACGACGGTCCCCGGTGCCCGAGAGCAGAACACGAGAAGTAGTTTAGCCGAGCGAGCGATTCCTTTTGTTTTTTTCGCCGTGCGCGCCTTTCGCCTTCGCGCCACCACGATTTCCTTTTGCCGACCACGCCGCGGCTACGGCGTAAATTATGCTCGCCAGCCATCAATTACGGTCGCGATCGGGCTCGTTGGAAAATGGGGATTCGCACTCGTTAAATGGCGGCCGATTAAACCGCGCGGGTCTGCGTCGCGTTTAACCCGTTCGCACGGTAACGCTCGCTCGCTCGGTCGCTCTCCGGCGCCCTCGTTACGTCGTGTTCACCGTAAACGCGACGGACCGACGACGCCTCTACAATGCGTCACGACGAGCCACGTTGCGTTTCGCCGCATGCTGATGACAGTGCAGATTGTTGAACGAGAGTATCAGCCTGCTCCGCCCATGTTTTGCATATACTCGCCCGGAGACGCGTGCACGCCGATTCCACGTACTCCGCGGTGTACCCGGCGCGTCCGGCCCATCCTCTCCAGGATGCCGCGGCCTATCGACGTCGTTGCGTAAATAATCCTAACCGGGCTGGGCCTGCTTCGGGGGCCAAACGGAAAGAAAAAGAGGCCCGCCTAAGCGGCCGCGCCGCTATTCCGATCCCCCGGCCCTCTCTCTCTCTCTCTCTCTCTCTCTCTCTCTCTCTCGCAAGGGTCCACGGACATTCTTTTTATTCGTTGCGCGAGCTCTGCGCGCAGGTAGTTTCGATCCTCGAGGCCATGAATAATGAAATTTGGTAATACTGTT
This sequence comes from Augochlora pura, assembly GCF_028453695.1. Taxonomy (NCBI): domain Eukaryota; kingdom Metazoa; phylum Arthropoda; class Insecta; order Hymenoptera; family Halictidae; genus Augochlora; species Augochlora pura. Next base: position 12,279,353 of record NC_135778.1, read on the forward strand.
CGAGGTGTTTGCTTTCAGCTTTAATAGATTTGATCTTGGGTAGGTGTATTTATTTACGGATCCATGGCGGAGCAGCTGAGTTCCGAAGAATAGTCGGCATGGAATAGAAGTGAATCTTTGTTGATGTGACATGTCTTTTGGGAACTCGTACTCGTAGAACTACGATTGAATTCTTGGAAGAGCAAGCGAAAGTTACGGGTAACAATTTTTTTAACGGTTATTATAATGATTGTAAGGAAACTTAGTTCTATAATAAAGGATTACTTAAGAGTTTTACTATTTCGGTCAGTCGATGCAAATCCAATCATTACCATTCTCCTAGCTTCTTTGGCTTGGATTGACGTAGTCTCCAACAGTCAATATCATTGCGGTACCCAGAATAAGATCTTGTTCATATTATTTGACGTCTAAAGTTTGATAATAATAAAGAAATTCTTCCATTACTGTCTCCTAAATATTATCAGCAATTTTCATTGCTAGTTTGTAATATTCCCTTTACTACTAAATTTTTCAGAAACCTGGATTTTGATGTAATTCATAGTATGTTAAATTACTATTGTAATGTATAAGGTTGGTGCATATGAAATATCGGATTTTTAGGTGTGTATATAAAACTGCATATCTTTTTTCAAAAGCTTATAATTTAATCAAAATATGCCCCATTTGTTTCAATACACTTTTCTCAACGCGAGTTTAATTCCTCGATGTCTGTCTTCAAGAAATTCTGATTTTTCGAATTAATAAACTATAGTATGGAATTTTTCAGACTGTCTCCATTTACATACTGTTTAGCCCACAAAAACTACGCATATGTAGTACAAAACAATTACGAAATTAAATAAAGTACAACATACAATTTTATAAAATATAGATCTTTCGCCAACCAACTTTCACTATTTTAAACATTTAGGGCAGTTTTTACGGGCTAAATAGTATATAAATGAAGACAATCTGAAATATTCCATATCAGAGTTTATTAATTCTAAAGATCAGAATTTGTTTAAGACATGCATTTCTGTATTGAAATCTCGTTGAAAAAAGGAGTAGTAAAGCAAACGGGGCATATTTTGATTAAATAAGCAGCTTTTGAAAAATATACTTTTTGACCGATAAACTGTGCTAGGTTTAGCCGTGGAATAAATAAAAAAATAAGGGAGAATGCTTTGGACAATTTCTTTTGGAAAATTGTAAAAATCTTTGATTGTTTCGATCTGGTTGCATTTAATGTTGTTGCACAATGTGACCGTACATACACAGCAAAATTATATTCTTGTTACTGTTCTAAATAAAACGTTGCATTTAGACAAGGCTCATAAGAATCACACATTTTGACAAGTTTTGAGATATTTTAGTATTTGTACATACAACGTTTTTAAATACAACATCTGTGATTGAAAAATCGTGACAAATTAAAACATTCTGTAAATAGAAAATCGTTATGATATACACACCTTGACAATAGCATCTTCATTTAAAACAGCATTTGTCTGTGCCAATTAAAAGAAACGCATATCACGCGAGAATCCTCCATTAATAAGCGCAATACATTGAAAACAGTATACTAAAATCCATAAATTCTGTCGACTGTTTAAATCTTTTTAGCGTATAGTAGTTTAGTTATAACATAAAGCAATGCTCAAAGACATCTCGCATAACGATATTTCCATCGTCAACAAATTCATTGAATAAAAGAGACAACGAAATCCAGGGGCGCAGAGAAATCCCCCTTTCACGAACACGGCGATCCCCAGCACACGCAATCATCACGTATTTCTTTGCAAATCGATCAGCCATTGGCAAATGCAATTGTTACACGTATGCTATGAAAATGTTTACATTCGATATTCCTGAACAGGAAGCGTAAACACGTGTAGCCATGGAACATAACCTGGAAAGCCATTATCCGCGGGCATATGGGCGCTGCTATAGTTCGCGTAACTTACCGCAAACAAAAGAATAAAAGATAAAACTATCGCTCGCTCGACTAGACTGTACGGCGTAACAAGAATTCGTGTAAAGATTAAGAGGTCGCGGAAAGTTCATCAGCCGTGCAAAGCGGACACCTGCCGGCTTTCTCGAGGATAAGTTAACGCCGAGACGCGGCGGTCGTTCGGCGCGGGTTGTTAATGGAATCGACGCGGTATTGACTTTGTCTGGCGCGCGTTTATGAATGAATTATCCGGTTCAATATTTCCTCGAAATCCCGTCGCATGGCGCCACCGCTCGGCCGAGCAGCCAAGCTGAAAGTGGCGCATCGATTTTATCCGAACCGGAGCGGAGGCGCGTGTAGCTTCATTAACAGCCGGTTTTCTATGGGATCGACCGGCGAATTTGTGTCAACGTCCATCAAACTGTCCCCGCGCCGGCTCCCGAACGAATTTACCCCGGTAACGAAATACCAGCCGGTTCCGGATCTGTCTCGCACGCCTTAGCTCATCCTTTTCTTTTTGCTCTTTGCGCAAGTAATTACCCTGTGGCTTTTCCGGCTGACACGCAATTTCGGCGCGACGAACACCGGGAGGCAATAGGCGCGTTTGCGGGCCAAGAAGGAAACGAAAGAGATGACAGGGTATTTCTGCGTCTCCCCCAGAGGAGGGACTGGAACAGGAGGTGGGTACACGGTACACAGGAGGGAAAGTATCCCTTCTGGTGGCACGTGGACGGGGATGTCGCCGTGTGACGGACGAGGGTGAATTTCTCACTTCGGCTCCGAGGATGGGTGACCCGCGAGACCATCATCCTCCTCGCCATACTTGCGCGGCTTACCGGCGAAAGAAAGAGGGCAGGAATGATAGGACGCTTTGTAAGTCTGCCCTAATTGTTCCCTGTCTTGCGACGCCTTCGACAAATGGAGTCGGCGAGCTCGACAATGCCGAAACCATTTATTGGATGCACTAGGCGCTAAGTGATTAACCAGGCTTTTGTGTCTGCTGAATAATCGTTGGAACAGAGTTAGTTGCGGACGAGGGGATAACCCTTCGCGGTCCAATTTCTTTCGTTTCGCTGATCCGTGGGATCGGGATAAGTCGAATCACTCCGCTGTACGAAGGGTCAACAAGGTGGCTTTGCGGCGTTGATGATGTTTGGGGATACTGTTTCTCGGATGCTATAATCTGTGCATTTAACTACCTAGTATTTTTTTATTACCACTGGAATTCCACGATATAAATCTCATTTTATGATTTAATACTTTCGGTACGTTCATAGTCCTGTCGAATTTAAAAATAATTAACCCTTATCGGACGTACGTCGCATCGCAAGCGACATTGTACATTAGGCCTAAATATCTGCTGTCTGGTAAGGGTTAAAAACATTTCTGTATTTTTAAGATGTATTTCAATAAACTACAATTGAGATTATAAAACGAGCAACAATTTGTACAATTTTTATCTTTTAATCCTCGCAGAGTCAGTTTGAGCTGGTACAGTCAGGAAGGGATGATTCTATTCGACGAAAGTTAGGTATAAATCTTGGATGACATTTCTTGAGAAATTGATTTTCGGTGATTAAGTTCGCATGAAGTGGAGACGGCGGATCATGATCAGACGCGCCAGTTCGCTATTTAACACTTCGTCGTGCTTTAGCTTAATGTTAAATTTTCGTTTCTAATTCGATTTTATTTATTTGATTAATCGCGAGAGATATTTAATATTTCGAAAGTTATATAGCAATATTTAAGCTTATTGTTGTACAATTTAACACATTTATGTTAATAATTTATATTAAATTTAATGGTTACCACGACAACCGAATTTTTTTCACTTATATTTTACGTCGCATCAACGACACTTGTGGTCATTAGCGACGACTTTTAGTTGAGGATATTAGAGTTTACTGTAGAGGCTTGAATCTTTCAGGAATGAGATAACTTGTCATATTTACTTGCTGTTGTTAAGGTTATCGTGGAGGTTTGGTTTCATTTGGTATTGAGCACGGAGATGCGTGTACTTGGAACAATTTATAAGGATGTGTTTTATCGTTATTTGGTAGTTACATATGTCGCATAATGGAAGACTAGTTTTGGAGATTAAAAAGGAGTGTGTTAGCCTGAAATGGCCTATTCTAATCCTGTTAATCGCTACTTGTGACAACCGATTTATAAGCTACCAATTTGGGGAAAAAGCCGATTTATAGGCAACCGGTCGATAAAGTGTTAACAGTTCAACCACCAGACAAATTTACAATGTTCGATTTCTATTTTCTAACTATTTTATGATTTAAAGCATTAAATCAATTTATCATTAATAATTTCTATTTTGTAACTATTCCATTGGATAGAATCAATCTAAACCATATTATCCCATTTCTGTTTCTCACGATTGACTCGCAGAACTGTGATTTTGCATAAATATTCACAGTCCAGTTATAGATTTATACTCGTAGTATTTCAATGCATCGCCGGCGTCGCAGATGTTATGCTAAGCATACTCCGAGTTACAGGGCACCCCTAAGTTTTATGGCTAGTCGAGGATTCGACAAGGTTCAGCAGTCTCTGAGAATTCCAAGGGAAGAGTGCTGAAAGGACGAAAGGGCCCAATGGGTCCATAGAGTCATCCCGGGGTCAAGCTATCCCAGCTACGGGCCAGACACGCATAAAGTCTTAGGGTCTTCGACAGTCGCTAAAATTCCGAGAAATTCAAGGGCTGTTCTGCAGGAGGAACTTTATGATAGCTTCTACGATTTAAAATCGATTCAACGCCGTCCACAACTGCAGTGATATGCTAAGGTGGTGCGGTGATAAATATGGAACTTCGAAATACTTCTCTGTAAATCTACGCGAATCTTGTCGAACGTTTCCAGTGAATTTATCATATTTCCACGAGCTCAGATACGATCGTCTAGGACCCTAAGGAGCCAGATAGGCTCGGTATCGCGTTGATGAGTGTAAACGCGTTTAGCGCGGTCCCTACTAACCGAGATGGCTTCCGTAAGGTCTATTCCGGGCGTGATAAAGGGTCGTCTGGTGACCCGTGGCGCATCCGATATTTACTAGAACCTTTCTACGTAGTCGGAACGCCAGTGACCGCTTAAGACGAGACCGTCCCTGCGCGTATCAGGTCCTATGAATCTGTAATCCCTTCTGCCGGATACTATGAATCCGTGATCGTCTATGTGGGTATCCTGCGAGGCTTCCAGTCGTCTGTGCTAAGCCCGACAAACACGGCGTCGTCTACACCGTGTTAAGCATATTCGAGGGTCCCCACAGGCTCTTACAGATCCAGAAACCACAAACGCGACTATTCGGCCCCCGGATACCGCGGATCCGCATTTCTATATCAAATATGCGAAATCCGAAACCTTTTGACGAACGGGATGGTTACAAAATTATGGTTATAAAATACAATGGGCCGGCGCGACGGCGGATCCGTCCCTCGGCGTGCCCACGGTGGGACGGGGATTTTTCCGAGCCGGTTTAAAGGATTGAGATAATTGACGCGGCATCAAAACGATGCTTCCACGGTCCGGGAATTCTTTGATTAAAGGACCCTCGGCCCTCTCAAATTTCACGCCGCCGTGGAACAGGAAAAGGCCGGACCGGGCTCTCTCTCTTGCCCGCACTTGTTTTCGCCGCGCGGCGGAACGACAACGCGCCGAAGCCGACCGGAGCGGTGCTGCGAGCGGGTGCTGCTGCTGCTGCTGCTGCCCGGTTCGCGTGCTCGCTCGCGCTCGCGCGCCCGTGCCTATCTTGTTACACTCGGTGAATACATAAATATAAATTACTTAATTTCGTAACTCGGTTTAAGTTCGCGCCTCCCGGCCACGGAAGAGACGTGATCTTGAATTCATTGTCTCATCGTGACACGCCTCCCGCTAATGTAATACCGCGCGGCCAGATACACGCCCGGTGACGGCTCATATAATTTCATTGCCGTAAACTCGCTCTCTTATCGAGCAGTCGCCACCGTTCATCAAGCCCTGTTTACGCTCGATCATCGGTCCCTGTCGCCGGCGACGCGAACTCGCATCGCTAATCGACCCCTCTCGCTGTCGCCGAAAGAAAAATCGAACAATTCGCCCGCGATTTTTTTAACGAAATTTCGGGAACGGTGATCCATCAGTCGAATCGCTGGTTTTCTACATGGCTGAGAATTTTGATCAGCTTTTTGCAGTCCCGACGTACGCGCGGAAAAGTTTTTCCCAACCTTTTGCAATGGAGTTTCGTTTTTAACAGATTTCTTTGTGGCGACGGCTCGCGACGGAGATTTCAAACACAATTTATTCAATGTACACTGCTGTTCGTTTAGTTTGATATTCAGTGAAATTTTAGCAATCTTTTGGCAATGTTTTTAGCGAAGCTCTGGCGTAGCTCTGGTTATGCCAGGGAATTTAGAAACGTGATTAGTTAACAATATTATGAAGGCATGATAATCTAAACGATAATGTTGATTTATGAATCTTGTATAAAGCAGTAGCTTTTTTCTTAGTTACTTCAGAGTATTTTTTAATATATTTATCATCTCCCTTTTTTTACTAGATTAATCATTGTCGTAAAAATTCTTTTAATCTATCTATTTAACAAGATTCTACGCATTTAACACGTTCCGTGACGAGTTGTACTTAGTCAACTCTTCATTCTGGTCAATTCAAGCTTTAAAAATCAATGTATTGTGTTTATTTATTAATTATTGACAATTTAACTATAAAACCGACTTATTGTGGATCCATCCTTTTGGTAGAAATTATTTCTTGGATTTTAACGTGTTATAAAATATTTTTTTAACGCATTAAATAAACATTTAAGCATGTATCTCTAATGGTACACGTGACACGGAATGTGTTAAGAATAGTATTTATATATTTTATAATGATTACCATTGTACTACTCACTAGTTCATGTGGCCTCAGCATAGTATACAATTATAATAATATACGTAAAGAAAAGTTTTAAATAGTTATCAATAATAACAACTACACTATACACTGGATAAAGCATTGGATAAATCACTGGATAAATACCGTTATAATTTCAAATTAATTGTCCTACACTGGTCAATCACTATGAAGAAAGAAGATTATGACGACAATTCTCAACCCTCTTTATATTTTCGTAAATATGTAATAAAGATATGAATTGCTATAGTTCTTATTAAGTCAATATATGCCAAAATTATTTACTACTATATATTTTTGTATTTACAAAATTGAATAAGATTATATTCAAAATAGAAATAGAAAAAATTTATTCTGAATAAAAACATCTGTCCTATCGAAAGGAATATCACCAATCACTGTATATAGATCAACAATTGCACATGCTATACTACAAATGTATATTTTTTTATATCATTTTAATTCAGATATCAATTATCTAAAATTGTTTAAATAATGTTCTAAAAATGATATTCGTATCGAACGAAATTTGCTTTCAATAACGTCACCTCATTAGTTACCAAAGTGATTATTGAATGTTACAGGAGGGACTTATTTAGACGCGAGAGACACGGAAAAAAATGCGGCGCCGCTTTTGTGACCGGAGTCCATTTTTTCCTGGTGCGTCTACAGCGAAAAAAAAAACACCGGCACGACGATTCGACGTACAACCCGGTGACGTTTCCAGCGTAAGATTACAGGAACACATCGTTCAAAACGAGCGGGTAACGACTATACGTGTCACGTGTGGGGCCAGATGATCAACAGATTTCGAATATCGTGTTGCAGGAGCGGGTTGAGCGGCGTAAAAATATGGCATCGAAATTGTCGGCCACCCGTGGGGTAACGAATCACTCCGAAATTGAATTCAGACGCCCGTTACGGCGAGCATCGATTTAAAAATATAATCCTGACATTTACCGTCGCGCGCGCGCGCGCGCGTGTGTGTGTGTGTCATTGGCGCCAGAGTTATGCGTATGCCGTGCCTGGCAAAAATAAATCTTGTCTCATTACCATTAGACCGGCCGTTTAATAATCTCTTAATACACTTCGTTATGAAATATTCCGCCGCCGCGGCGACGAAAGAATTCATTCGACACACGGAAATGGCCATTAATTGATTCCGCCGAGTCCGGCTGTAATTCAATCGACCACTCGACCCGTACATTTATCATAGCATTTTTAAGCCGGAACACTGGCCAATTACATCTACTTTCGAATTCGATTTAAATTTATAAGTCGATCCCATATATAGAGAGATCAGAGGCGGGGCTTAATCGATCGCGGGTGATTTATATTACCACCGCGGTTTATCGCGTTTACCAGGAAAATGTCCGCCGGCCAGATCACAGAAAGCAACCGACGGCAAAAAACCACGCGAAGAAACCTGCGTCCTCACGGTCGAATTGCATGCGAAACGTTCCAGTGCATCTCGATCGAGCTTAGAGATACGACACGTCAACCGCATTTATGCACAGATATTTTATGACGTCTGGTTTAGATAATGATGACTTCCCGTGCGTGCTTTCATCGATAAGAGCCGCTCGCATCGAGATTAATTCGAGGCGAACGAGACTGCACGCGACTCTCTGATGCGTAACTTGCTCGGTGCATCAATTAATGCATCGACGTTTCGTTGGCGCAACAAAGCGCTGCATTCCGTCTGTCCAGATGTCAGTCTTTCGATTCTATCAAGATTCATCCGCTGAGAAACGTTTCTAAACTAGTATATAACGTGTCCCGATCGGCCGCTCTGAATTATTCAGTGCCTCGGATCGACTCTCTTCCTCTTCGAGCAAACAAATACGTAATAACTGTTCGATGTTCTTTATTACTATTGGGTTGTTCGGAAAGTAGTTTCGTTTTTTCTTGTGAAAATAAAAGACAATTTTAGTATAATGAACAAATATTTTATTGAATTTGATATTGGCCATTCTGTTCCCAATAACGTGTGCCATCTTTCTGGTAGTAGCATGATTCCACGCTCATAAAATTTTTGGTCTTTGCTGAAAAAAACTGATCGAGGTGGTTTTTGACTTCTTCATTTGAAGTGAAGATTTTACCGTCTAAAAAATTTTGCAGCGACCGGAACAAATAATAATCCGAAGGTGCCAGATCTGGAGAATATGGTGGGTGTGGCATTGTATCCCATTCAAGCTGTAAAAGCTTTTGGCGAACGATCAAACTTGTATGAAGTCTCGCATTATCTTGGTGGAAAATTACACCTTTCTTTGTTGATTAATTCTGACGTTTTCTGTTGAAGTGCATCATTCAGTTTGTTCAGCAGCTGACCTGCAATTTTACACAGAAACTGTGTCATGTCACCGGCATATAATTCATTGAAAAGTTCTTCGCCGATACGGTCCGTCACGGTTGACATTTTTGAAATTTTACTAAAATCGTGACAAAAACCTAAATGCCGAGGAAAGTAATTTTTTGTTACAAAACGGACACGACTAAACACGATACGCCAAGTTTGTGCAATATTCTATATCGCCCTGGGTGTCATAAATTTAAATAATGCCAGGGCAATGACGAGTTAACTCGTCACCGGTCAGCAACGTTTATTTATGAAAAGACGAGTTAGCTCGTCACTGGTCAGCAACGTTTGGGCACGAAAAGACGAGTTAACTCCAAACTGGTCAACAACGTTTGGACATGAAAAGACGAGTTAACTCATCACCGGTCAAAAAGTTTGGGCATCATAAGACGAGTTAACTCGTCACCGGTCAGCAAAGTGTCAAAAGCGAAGTTGCTTGTTGAGTAAGCGAGCGAGATCGGGCGGCACAGTTTTCGAGACAAAATCTATCGTCTCGCGGCGCGGCGCGGCGCGATGCTCGTTCGAGTGAACCTATTTGGAACACGATCATAAAAGGAGACTGCGCTCTCCATATCGGAGTCTGAAGTCTCCATATTATTCGATCAGACTCGACGTTACCTAAATTGTTTCAGCCCGTTCGTGGCTGCTACGGAAAATTGGAAAAGCGTCTAGCCGACGAGGACAGAGGCCGCGCGCAAGGGTTGGCAAGGACACGTACGGGGTGCGACAATGTAGAAGACGTCGTGTGCACGGGGGGTAGCGAGGAATATCGATCGATCTAGAGGGAACCGTGAGGCAGGGAAACGAAGGAAACGAGGAAAACGAGAGAAAAAGGCGGCGCGCGTCTAGGACGTAGCCCGCGCTCTCGGTCTGTGGATCGTACATCGTTCCATTTTGTCGTTCGACTGTTACGTGACTCTTCGCCCTGCCGACTATTTCGTGCGATAAGTCACGGCGCGGGGGCGAGAGCGGGAGTAAAAATCTGATCTGGATCTAGCCCGCTTTTCCTCGATCCGCCGCTTCTAAATCATTTCCGGCGTGCTTACGGCCGAAACACGCCACCGCGCCGTTCCCGGTTCGGTCTCGGTCCGGTAAGATACTATCGTGTTTACATTGCTGTGTCATTACCACGTTGTTCTTAGTGCGACCAAAATAGTGCACACAAAACTTTAAGTAGCGTTAATATTTTTATAAACTTTTATATTTTTTATAAATATACGTCTTGTTCAGTTAAAAGTATACAATAAAGTGAACCGCAAACACACTGCTTATACATGCAATATTGTGTCGTTTAGTGCAAGGCTTAATCGGAGCTCTGATTTAATGCATACACAAAATAAAAGGAAATGAAAATTGGAAAGAAATAAAATAAACGAGATTGAAAAGAAACCAAAGTTAGCAAATTATAAGGAATAAGATTAATATTATTGTTGACACAATACAAATTTTTATTTTCGTCGTGAAAGTTTTTTACACTTAAGAATATGCATTTGTATTATTATATATTAATTGTTATAATATGCATGGTGTGCTTATATTCTTCGGTGTTAATGGACTTTTATAGAAATTTAATTCCATATGAAAAAAAGAGAACAAAAATATGGCGTTCAAAAGAATAGTATTTAAATTTGTGGTGCAATTTGTGTGTGATCTTTGAATTTGTGATACAATATATTATGAAACTAATATTGTAGAAGTTATTCTTTCTTTACAATATCTACACGCAACGTTCAATCCAATAAAATTTAAGCATTAAATATCTTCGTAAATTACACCAATTCACATAAACGTTCCACCGTTAATTAAACGATTTGTAGTATGTATTTAGCAGAATAAATTTCGCCGAAGTTTGCCACAAACACCGTGATCTTTTCTTGTTAATATTACTCCCTGCAACTACTAACACCGAGGTATTTTTTCTATCACATAGATCCTAAATCAAGAACCGAAAAACAACAATTAAAAAAATCAACAAAATATCGATTCTGTATAACGAGATGATCCACAACCGATTACCATACAACGATTACAACACACTTTCGGTTCACCATAACTGTTTCGAGAACCAAAACCAATATCATAACCGGCTCCCAACCCCCGGTTTCGACCCTTAAGGCGTCATTGGCATCCATAACCGGCATCGATCGTCTCGCAAGCGTAATTCGACGATGTCTCGAAGATAGGGTAGCCGCGAGGATCCGCCGCTGTTCGCCACGATAAGAAAACTAATCTGCTCCACGGTAATCCAAATATACACTCGGCGCGGGTCGCGCAAACGAGAAAGTACCGAGGAATTTCACGGCGCGGCCAGAGGAGCCAGGCGAAAGGATAACGAAGCCCGGGTGGAAGCAAGTTCGCTGAATTTTTAAACGTTGATCTCGGAGCGTACGCGGACCCGCTCGAAGCGGAAAACGTCGAGCGGGCACGCGAATGGGGTTGTTGTCGGAGCAGGCGCGAGGATGGCGCATTTATTCTCCGCGCTGCCGGCTCCTTTTCTTCCATCGCGGCGAGAGAGCTAGAGGTAAAAGCAGAGATAGAAAAAAAGACAGACAGACAGAAAGAGAGAGAGAGAGAGAGAGAGAGAGAGAGAGAGAGAGAGAGAGAGAGAGAGAGAGAGAGAGAGAGAGAGAGAGGGAGAACGAGCCCACAAATTTTCCCGCCCCCGTTCTTCGGGTTCCGCAGGGAATGCGAGGCGTTCCCATTGTGCCCGGCAGCTCACAATGCCCGCTGCCCTCCTAGCAGCTGTCGGCGGAAACAAATTTCTAATGTCGCATTAAACAAACCATTACAATGGCCGAATATGTGTGTCGGCCGAGTCAATGCGTGCCGGGGATTCATATTATTGGCCGTGCGCCGGGGCCGATTGATGTCGGTCGCCGCGAACAATGGGGAAACGCTCGGTGACCGATCGGCTATTGCGATCCGACGAGATGACGACGGCGAGAGACGCGTATCCACGCATACGCCTGCCCCGGTTAACGAACCGCACGAGCCTCTTGACGTATTAACGCCGGATTTGTCCGATTAGCGAGATTTACGAGCCAGCCGAACCGCGACGGGCCGCGTCGCGCGGCGATCGGCCACTTTTATATTTGCCCGGTCACGTATCGGAGACCGTCAACGACACCGGCAGCACGTATCTACTTTGCTCCGCTACCCGGAAAAACGTGACGATCACAATGCCGTCGGAAGGATTCTGCGGTCGGTAAGCTTGTTGGAACAAGCGGCCCGCGTGAAGTGCTCGCTGCACTACATTACAAGCATCATGTGTCAGAGATCGTTGGTTCGTCTACATTCTACAGCAATGAATCTCCCTTTTGTTTGTTTTACCCTTTGCACTCGGGGGGTGACTCTGAGGCACCACTAAAATTATTTTACCACGTTCAAAATGTGAGGAACTTGGTTAAATGAATAATGTTAACTTTTATTATACAACGATATACACAAATGGCGTCACCGAAGAAGTGTCGCCACGTTCCGTTCTCGCTCGCTCGATCGATCATCCGAATCATTCATTTGTTTCATGCACACAACCATGCATTCAGTTTCATCTTATTACTATACATTCATACAACCGTACACTCCTTCTTACATACCATACACACTCAGCCATACTATACACTTACACAAAGTAATTTTTATATGATGAGAAATTAGATTTCAAAGATTATTAAAGGTACAACTGTTGTTGCATGAGTTACTAGATTCAATTTCATATGCATAAAATACATTTTGTCTAAATAATTTTAATTTCTAATATATTTTAGAATTACAGTTAAAAGGGCTTCGAATGCTTAGGTATAATTAATCAGTTTGCTGTGTTTGACTAGTATACTCGTCATGCGTGAAATCTAGTAACTATTGAATATTTAAATTACAATTTCATTGGAAACAAAACGAAACTTTTAAAATCTAAAATGAATAACGAAAACTTTTTATCCAAATACAAGAAATTATATGACAGCAATCGTAATATAATAATATACCATATCGCCACAATTACGTCAAAATTACTTGAAAATAGTTAATACACCTATTCCACGAGAAGTTGATGTAACGAATTATTAATACAAATAAAGATGCTACGACGAAAATTTCATTACCAAACTAATGTACTCTTGCAATATTCATAAGAAATTAAAATTTAATGAACGTGGCACCCTGTACTTCCAGTGTCAAATTAATCAGCGGCTGATCGATACGGGATGTAATTACCTGCCTCGAAGTAGGATGAATGCCGGCACTGGGATTGCGGGAGAAGTTTGAGATATTGAATGGTAACATGTGACAGCATACATTTGTAAATAAGGTAATGTTTGTATGCATGAACGACGATATTATAATCGCTTGTAATGCCTCGTTGACGCAGGTACAAACGGCATTGAATAGCAAAGTGAAACTTCATTCCTGACAATGGGACGCAATAATTCGCCCATGGTGTCCCAGTTTAACCGTTAGATAACGGGACGCCTGTCACTGGGTCGAGAACGGATTTGGCTCATTTTCGACCCTTGACACAGTTTATTGTCTATAAATTAGCATTTGTGTGCCTTGTCCAATTAACCATTAACTTGGCGCATGCACGATCTGTTACGCGCACCGGGCGTTTGCCGTTTTACGTCAGCTTCTATTTCTGGTTTGTCAAAATATTAACCATAGTGGCGAAGATTTCACTTTATTATGTTTTATTCGTGAAACATATAATTGTCGAAGCCATAAGTTCCTTGAAAATTAAAATACTTTTTTAACCCATTCTTTTGTTAGTATTGTGTATTCCTTCGTTGTCAATGTTATTATCGTCTTTATGATCATTAATATTTTGATTACTACTGTTATTATTAATATTATTATATCTAGTATTATACTACAATTGTCGTCGCAATTATTATTATTATAATTGTCATTTTATTTGTGGTATATATTTCTTAAAAATGATATTCATAAATCCTCGTCAATATGGCTACGATTTTATTAAATTATAATAGTAATACAATAAATATTAGGTCCATACAAAATTTATATTATTTTCTTTCTTTTTAAGAACAGATAGAATTTTCCTGTAAACCTAGTATTATGTATGATTGTTAAAGCTACCGGATATAATTACCGTTAACCGCGGCTTACGGTAACGACTAACAGAACCCCGATCGGTTCTCGAACCCTTTTCACCCTCCCATGCTGCGACCACGGTTAACCATCCTTAGCAGCCGAGTTTTCCTCGAGACCAAAACGACGATTCCCGACACTCTGAGAAACACAACTAGACTATCCAACAATAAAACAAGGAACCGAAAGTCTAACGCGTTCGAGTTGTTTTTAATAATTACGCGTTCGCGAAACAAATTATAATAAACCATTATGCGACATACGCATTTAACACTTTACTTAACGGAGATTTTCAATGACTGAATTATGCTTAAATTCGATAATTTTCTTTTACGTAACAATTTCAGAACATCTTACATTAATTTGAACAATGTGATGGATTATGGATGAGATTACTGCAATTTTTGAATAATTATTTCAGAAATAAACTGTCGGTCTTTGATGTTAATAGAGTTATTATAAAACTGCTGCTAAATTAAATTTCAAACTATTCTCATTAATCTTTTACATTTTTTAATTGTTTTTTAAATGAGTAAATCGCACGTGAGAACGTCCAGACAGTTATAAATCCTGAAAAATAGGTACGGCTGCAGCAGTGATTGAAACTTAACACCAGGTAGACCAGGAAGGCTTCGGAATTTCCAGAAATTATCGCGAACAGTTTGGGCGGCGATAAGCAAATAATCCGTGGCTGGCAATCGGCAAGACAGGCTCTTTTCCCGATCGAAAGATCATTACACGTTTTCATACATAGCAATCGGGCTCGCGGCGAGATTGAGTCCCGGCAATAATCTATTGCGAATTACGTGCCCTGACGACGCGTCGTCGTCGACGTTAATCCAGAAAGGCCGACGTGATTGGCAGTGTCAGTCCGTGGGATGAAGCGCCGCGACGCTGGCAACCGAAGCACAAGGAGAGTAATTTGTATTCACGTTAGGTGTTGTCTCGCCACCTGGCAGCCGGAGTCGGCCCCTTCCAGCACCGTCGCCGCGACGCCCACACCTTTCGCTCCCTCTCTTCCTTTCCTTCTGACATTCTCATCCTTCTCATCTTGTCTCTGGGCCGACTGGCTGTCCGTCCCGCCGGCTTGACGTATGTCCCCATCGATCACTTTCCACGCAACCCCCTTCTTCCGCGGCTCGCGTTTCCACGTCCACCTTGCACCGGTGCCGTTGCGCCATTGAAATTCCGCCCGGGTATAATAAGGTTTTATTGCTTTCGCGGGCCGAACTTGAAAACAAAGGGAGAAAGGCTGCGCGCGCCTGACGACCCGTCCACGAAGATGAACCGGGAGATGTCCCGGGCCCGAACGACAGACTTCCGGCGACGGCCCTCCCGGCACGGAACGACGCGACCGACGGCCCGGGGATTCCTGCGTGAACGACGATCGCCCCGGCCAGATATTCTAACTAGTCCGAAAATTCATTTCCTCCCCCACGGCGGCGAGCGGATCGTTTGCTTTCGTCGATAATCGTCCTTCCTTGGATAACCGAAGAGACTTTTAAAGGGCCCCGAGGGTGGGCCACGGGATTCTGCGCGAATTCGGCGGATGCCAGGGCGGAGGGAAAGTGTCTCAAGTATTTCTCTCGCGCGTTATTCGAAAGCGATACCGGCGAATATTTCTGTTTCATGTCTCGGTTACGATCGATCGTAAACGGGTTGTATTAAATTCGATCCCTGCGACGTATAAAATTTTATGCGATATCGTTATCGATCCGGAACCGTTCCCGACGGTCGAAACTTAAGGAAGTCGGCCGATAACGCCGCGGACGCCGACATGGAAATAATCGGCAAACAGGCGATACGTTGGTAGGGCTCCGGGGCCGGATACACGTCGCACGGACTTGTTAGCCAAAAACAAATACGACACGGGTAGGCGCTATAACACGAGCCGTATATCTGTTCGGCCATCGTCGGTACCCAGGGGATTATCCATCCCATCTCGTTTTCGTCGACTCCCTGTCAACCACCATCTGTCCGCTCCTTTGACGATTTATTCTTATTGCCCTCCCTTCTTCTTCCCTCGTTTCTCGCGGAAAACGTTGCTAGAACAAGCCAAAAAACAGAGGGAATCTTAGGTATCAGGTCATATCGTATAAATGATACAAATACTGCGCGTACCCGAATCTGCCTGGTACTCTTAAGAACTTATGACGTCACGGTCTCTTTGAACGTTCGACTGCAGCACTGTCGAATAATCGAAATTATTAGGACCGTGAATAAGTCCTCGCTGTTTTCTTCCAAAAATAAAAACTTCATTTAAAATATAACGTTCAAAAACTGTTCACTCAAGGTATTGCCCATTACTAGAGACCACTTTCCCCCATCTTTCTGTCGGTAAAAGAATTCCGCGCCGAAAAAACAATTCGTCTTTTAAAGCAATCCATGAATAGATCCATTTTTTAGTTTTTTCGTAAGAATGGAAGAACAAAAAGAAGGAAGGACAAAATTTTATTTCGACTTAAAAGAACAGAATAACATTTATACTTATCAAGATATTGATGAAAATCTCTATGACGAGCCAGACTCGTCAAAATACGGCGAGGGATTAATAATACAGGTTTTCAAGCGTTGTCTTATAAAACTGATAGGATTTAATTTATTCTGACTTCTCACCATTTTTATTGCAATTCGAGACTGTACGAAAGGAGTTATTCAATCGTTTATTAAGAAAGAGTATTCATAGTTTGAGCAAGTTCGAAATAAAAATGTGTAATCGGTCATTTTAATTGTTATGTAGGTTCAGCGCTAGGTAAGTCTCCTTTAGTTCTCAGGACTTGAAGATTACGAGGTTAACAAATTGTGTTCTCTCTTATATATTTTAGCTGGTATTGAAAAGTCGTCAGATCTATGTAATCCCATGATCTTTAGCGTGAAATTTGTTTTATGGAATTAAAATCAATGTTGAAATTATTACGTATACGTGAAGAGCGAGACGATTTTAATACAGAGATTTTTCTTTTTTCTCTGAAGAGAATGAAAACAAGGTATAGTTGTAACTTAGTGCTATACTTTTGCATAAAGGAACTTGCTTTCAAAAATATTATTACGATGAATTGTCCAAATCAAGAGAAGCTTGAAATAATACCATAACCTGCGGAAATACGAAACTTATTTCAAAAACTATCTCTATAATACAGTATATCACAGTACATTCACAATCGGGAAATAACGGTTCCTGAGGTCATTTTAAGTAACTTTTTCCTTAGCTAAAATGCAATCCGCCGCATTTTTTACGAGTTATTAGCGAAAAATGCTGACCAATGGGAAGCGAGATCGGCTGGCGTGATACAGCCGAGCCAATGATCAAAACTGGGTTTCATCCACCCCTTGGCTCAATCGCCTGACGCTAAACGAGCAAAGCCTCTCATTGGTCAGTGTTTTGTCTTAATAACTCGTTAATGACGCCTCACAGAAAATTTTTGCAAAAGAGGATGTTACTTTAACACGATGACGCCGGCGCCGATATTCACGATTTTCTCTGTGAGTCGGCGCCCGAAATTTACAAAAATTAAATAATTATGTTAAGTTTATAATATTGAATTTCTATGTTTTTACTATTGAATATCTGTTTATAATGTCCAGATAAAATAACATAAGCCGTCGTCAACGTGTTAAATTATCGATTGTAAGTAACTTTTGGAACCCCCTGTTGTCAGACCTACTTATTATTATTATTATTATTATTATTATTATTATTATTATTCTTTATTAACGGGCTAGTAAGGCCTTTCTGAGTTACATGGAATTAATGTACATAGTTCGGAGTAACCTTATAATTAGTATATAAAAAAAAAGAAAAAAGAGTAAAAGTAATATTATAATATAAAAGTAATTAAGATTAATAAATGTATCGATTTTTAATTTCCTATACATATTTGTTTATTCATTTGCAAACGAGAAAATCGCCGGTCTTGCAATAAACCTACGGAAATAATATGCAATCATCGGGTATTAAGAAGTACGATTTTCCACCCTCATCCTCTGTTGCATATCATTTTCCCTTTACCAGTTTTAAAATAGCGACTGCAACTACGATGCATATAAGATGCACGCGGCATAGCGAACACGCCAAATAGCACGGAAAATACTTTCGCAGTAGTCTCGATGGAAGGCGACGTTTAGCTACATCGGACACCCAGTACATATGTACTTCCGTCGGCGTCGGGCTAGAGAATACAAGATGAACCCGGCCCGCGATGGGGTGGGAATGCCCTGTCGAGGATCCAAATATTTGCGAACAATGTCGAGCGCCGGAGTATTCAATAGAACCGCGCGTTATTTCCTACGGGGTGTAATTTTCCGAAGTCGCAGGTGCGAACGTTTACAGGGAACGTGCGTTCGTCGAAATTCTCGGAGGAATCGCGCGGCATCGCGTCGCGTCGCGTCGCCGTTCCCACGGGCGTCGGCCGGCGGTGTGTTTTCCGTAGAAGGAAAGCTGCGGCGCGCGATGGCCGAGGATCGTTTCCGTGTCTTTTCCCATAAAGGAGCGCGGCGGCGACTGCTACAGAAATAGGCAGGGACACGCGCGCAACGACATGTGCCGCCACCGAAAATGCGTGTCCTCCGTGAGACACGGAGGCTCGCTGGCTACACCGGCCGACACGGACGAATGGCGGGCATTAATAAAATAAATACTTCCGAACGGAAACGGGCAGCGTGGCGGAGAGGGCCGGTATCGTCTCTTGGCCGCGGACCAACATATATCACGCGCGGAGGCCGCGCCGGGAGGAGCCGCCTCCGAGGTACAAGTGTACGTGGACGAAGGTATCCTTTGATCATCTTCACATCTGGTGTAAAAGATTTAGACCGAGCCGTGCTCTCTCGCCCTTATATCGGGCTGTCTGCGAGCCCGGGCTTTACCGCCGCTCTCTTAGCGTGCCTCCCGCCACCGCCGCGCCGTTTGGGAATACAGCCATTATCCTCTCGACATACAGATGAAAGCGAAACCTGACCACGGAATGGATTTATCCGGGAAACGCGCTACAAAGGGGACCAAAGTTTTCCGCTAATGCTGCCGCAGACGCCGCACCGCCGCGGTCCATTTTAAAAATACCCCTACGGTTTTTAACGCCCTGTGTAACTGACCTTCTTTACGCTCCCTTCTTATTTTAGGGAAAAACCTATGCTACGTTGAAAGCGTCGGCGAACCGCCGCAATTTTATCGCTGCGGAAAAGCTGGTTCAGTTTTGGATCACACTGCAGATTTCTCTGCGAATCAAAAATCGTCACCGTCGATCTCAAGACGTAGGATAGAGTGGAACTGGTTACTGTGGGGTGACCAATTGCTGTGCCTCTAACTTAACTTAAATGACTTAACGTTTATCGAATAAAATATATTAAATTTTTATATTTAAAAATAAACTGCTATAGGTGCACAAAATTACAGTCTATTTATAAATATACACGTAGAAGGTAGGATCGAAAACA
This sequence comes from Augochlora pura, assembly GCF_028453695.1. Lineage (NCBI taxonomy): Eukaryota > Metazoa > Arthropoda > Insecta > Hymenoptera > Halictidae > Augochlora > Augochlora pura. Next base: position 12,299,079 of record NC_135778.1, read on the forward strand.
TTGCCTTGTTAAAGAAAGAATTTCGTCTTCTCAACATCATCCAACCAGTGCACAAATCCGCCATGTTTTTAGAAAGGAATATGTTAATTAGCTTGTAAGATGCAGATTGCTCCAAACTCAATTAATTTATACATCTCTACTTGTACAATCGCCAGCTTTTCACGGAAGCATCAAATCAAGCAGTTTCGAGTACGTTTGAAATTACTGACAACAACGCGTTGCGAGATTAATTTCCAAACGCTGTATCCGACGTCTAGAGTACGCAACGTGCAACTTGGAATTCGCGAATCCGTCGATTTTATGTTGAGTCCGTTACGTTTAAGCGTTGCATCAGCGCATCAATTCCGCGTGGGGGCGGCCGCGCGCGGATAAAAGCGCGCGTAAGCTCTGGTAACCGCGCTGTAACCTTGGCAATTTAGACGTAAATCGCATTCTAGGAAACGCGGAACTTTCGCATGGCGATATTGTTCTGACACTATGCAAACACACAACGAACGGAGCGCAATTCCGGTACGGGTGTAACCAAGGCTATGAATTATGCAACCCCTATTGGTAGCTGCCACCCTCCGGTGGACTAGCACAATCCCCATACTCCATCCCCCGTGTCCTCCCGCCGTCTCTTCCTTCCTATTTGCCTCGATCTGTCTCTCTCCGACTATCGGTCTTTCCCCATCACTCCCGCACGACAATTCCGCTAAATGTACCCGTCCCATCGACCAACTCCTTCCAATATCGCATTCGATGCTATAATTTCGACGCGGCCCGTTAGTATTCCGGCCGAACGATTTTTTGCTCGTTTAGACAATGTCGCGCGCCGCCGTCGCGTCGTGTCGGCGTGGCCACCTTCGAACAGGTGTCGTCCGTGAACACGCGCGAATTCTTCGCTATCGCTGCATTCGCTTTATTGATTCATTGCGAATATGGACCGTTTGTTTTGAAAGTGGTGTATGTACATTTTTGCAAAAAAAATGAGATATCACATAATTCATGCTTAATTTAATGTAAATTTTTTATGTATAACTAGTCCGTGTTTAGTTTCTTAAAAAATTCTCATGTTTTGTACAATTTAAAATTGGTCGGTAAAGGAAATTGCATAATCATCGATTATGAAAGTGGTGCAAGTCCAATTGACAGAGATAGGTGGCTTAGCAGATGGTTGCTGAAACGAGAGAATTTCGTTTCAATAAAAAATCTTCAAAATGCGATTAAAAAACAGATAAGGAAAAACGCTAATGGAGAATAGGTAAATTGGTGGCAAATATGTTGGATGAGGTTTCTCAAAAGTGCCCCATACACTATTTTATATAAAACATCGATGAAGGACAAAGAATTTAAAACCATAAATTTATAACCTACTCGTTCTGGAAGACCGTTAAAATTTGAAAAAATCGCCCTGGCGCCTTTGTACCAAGATGCCAGTAATGCTATTACTCACGAAAAATATAAAGACATCAAGCAGTATTATAATATATAACCTTATATACCTCCGGTGCATCACGCATATTTCGAAACACTGCCACATGTAGAGCATAAGTAAATACTATCAATATCGTGTAATTTTAACAATGTAATTAGCGTCTAAAATTAAAAATACTACTTCTATTTTATGTCATGTCATTTTTTGTATACAAAATTGCATTAATATGAAGTATATTTTAAGTGATATTTGAGTTTTCAAAAATGAAATTATACGATTTTTACAATTGTCTAATTTTGAAAGTGGTGTAAGTCCATTTGCAGCCCGTAATTATACATCAGTTTAGTAAAATACGCCTAAAACAAATTTATATAACCAAAGTACATATTATTAAAACAGTATAAACAACAGTAGAAATAAGAGAAAATGAACTTACAACACTTTCAAAATAAATGGTCCATATATAGCTAATATAAATAGCTTTTTATTAGGAGTTTCTTTGTTCTTACGATAATCTTAATAAGTTGAGAATGATGCGTCCCTTAATTTTTCTATTAATTCCTTTTACCCAGTCACGGTGTTTTTATTGCAACGAATTAAGTCAAACTTTTATAGAATCTATTATAATTTTTGTAATAAATGTTTCGATGCTATAATATTTGACGTTGTATTGTTCGTTGGTCTAATTTTGAGGGTCTTTTATGGATACTGTCGTAGTAATGGTTAGTTAACTGTCACGTTACGTTAAAATTACTTACATTAAGTACTTAAATGAAGTACGTAAATTACTGGTTAAGTACTTGCATATGATAAAATAAGGCTTTGCTATAAAGTTTGAATAAATCAACGTGTCCATTCAAAATAAACGGTTCGTATAATCTTTCTCCGATTTCTAGGTTATCATTATGATCCTAACTCTATTATTCGAAGCACGCATTGCCTTATCACGTGTACAAATATATTAAAACTAGAGTCTAATTATTTCATTGTATAAAACAAGTAACTAAAGTATATTTATACATATAAAATGAAAGTAAGAAATAAAAAAAGTAACTCAAATTATGTTGGTGTGCAACAATCGTTACTTTCATTACCTGTAGATTTAAGTTTGCACACTTCAGGTCTAAGCGACCCTTGCAATGAAAAAGTGAAAGCGAGGACACAGTCAGTCTCAAGTAAACCAGCGAAGGTGTCACGTCGTCATATTTCTATTAACTCCTTGCACTACAATAACGAGTCAGACTCGTGATACAAATTTCGAAAAAATCTACTAAATTCGCGAATATTATTCATTTCTTTTCAATCGAAATAAAATTTATTCTTCTGTTATCGATGTCTGAAAACGAAAGTACATAATGACAATAAATGAAACAAGTATTGTCTGGTCTTATTAAGGAAAATATTAGCGACAAATAAGTGCTAATCAGTGTGCAAGGGGTTAATAATCATTTACTGTATTTTGCCATAAAGTTACACGTACTCAACTATACACACCTTTTAACATTGTACACGCGTATCGTGAGATTCCACCATTTTGAATAAATTCTAACAAACTATGATTGAAATTCGCCTTTTAACTTGTACAAATACATTAAAATTAGAATCTAATTATTTCTTCGTGTAAATCAAGTAACTAAAGAATATTTATACATATAATATGAAAGTAAGAAATAAAAAAAGCGACTCGAACTATGATTGGAATTCGCCTTATCACGTGTACAAAAAGATTAAACCCAGAGGTTAGATTAAACACGCTTTCGCTTTTGTACGTGGACAATTTTCTTTCGCGCAAAGATTTCGGACAACGATTCGCGCGCATTAATACGAAGGCTCGCGTTCTTCGTTGTTGTTTCGAAAACCGGAAGAAATAAATCTCCATTAGATTCGGCCACAAATTCGCTCACAAATGGCCCCGTTTCCGATAAGCTTTTAAAACCGATCCGAAGCCGAAAACAACGCGCGAGCGCCTGTTGTGCTCTCGGTATTTACGGGTAACAATAAATCCCTTTCAAAGGCACACGCAGCGCGAGTCCATTTGGCGTTTTCTTCCCGGTTGCATACAACGAACGTAGTAATTACTCGTTAAGAGCGCGCGGAGGTTCACAGAGAGGGAGAGAAAGCAGGCTTAAATTCTGCAATGCGTCATTTCGTTCGTGCCATTAAAACCGTTGAAGATCAGCCCGTCAAGGCGGAAAGAGACGGCGAGGGGAACGCGGGGGGAGGACATAGAGCAGTAGGATTTCGAGAGTGAGAGAGCGTGACAGGGCGGGGACGGTGTTCGGGGGGTGGGTGGGTTTGAAGGGTGGCCGTAGAAAGGATCACTAAAAAAGAAGCGTGCTGTCTCGATTCGCGGCGACTGGTGTAGCAGCGGCATTCGAAACGCTTAAAAAAGGAATGCGCCCGTAAAAGAGGACTGGATACTTTGATGCGGGCTATACGTTTTATCTCGAAAAAATGGGGAGGTGCGAGGACCGAAGGGTTCCCTTTCTCCCCCTTTCCGTTCTGTCCTCCGGTGCTAAAGAGACGCGGCTGCTATCTTCCTTCCGCAATGCCACTGCTAACGGGGTACTGTTATCAATAGCCCTCGCCTAATGATTTTCAAGCGGACCGACCGTTTCGGGGTCTACGCGGGGACATCCAGCGCAGCCCGAATATCCGTTGAACGTTTCACGAGGCCGCGTAGACCCCGTGTGAATGGAAGTTGTTCAGACCGACCGCCGAATTGTGGCGCGCGCGCGAGATTTTATTCCTATGCCCGGTCCTCATTAATTTCCGGCTGTATTTCGCGCGAGTTTTCAAGTGCGCGCACGAAATCGTCGCGACGTCATCGTTGTTCACGCCCGCGCGTCACCGTCGAACGCCGGCATTCAGAGTCGCGAATAGTTTACAGTGGAAACCGTATCCAGCCGTGGCTTAATTAAGCGGCAAAATGGGCTTTTAATTCGACAACAGAGGATAAATCTTGATAGCGGGCCGTGGCTCCCTGAACCGTGATGTCGGCTCTGTTTTGAGGGTGAAGTTCACGCGGCCGTAATGATTAATAGGTTATCTCCTGCGAGGATGTTACCCTGGGGGGTATCAATCTGAGGACCGAGACCTAGCCCGGAACTTCTCGCCCGCGAAATTCGAAGATACCGGCAATGTTTTGCGCTGTTAGCATCTACGTTTCCTACCTTCAAGGAGCCTGAGGTTTTCCAACCTAATTTAACGCGTTCAGTGCTATGTCACACAGTGATGAGGTTTGGAGAATTCAGTGACAAGTTGTTGGTAACTACATATGTACCTACTACATATGTTGAACCTTGAACCTTGAACTTGAACTTCAATTTCCAGCACCATCAACATATCAAAAGCTTCTTGAGATTCGTTCATTTACGCGAACGACGTATGCACATTAGAAAGTCATCCGTAACTAACTAATATGTTTATGTTGCTGCGTGTGGTGAACAACTCAACGAAATACGAACGTACATGTATAATGTAAACGTGGATACGTGGAATTGTAGGAATGCAGATATGTAGGAATGTAGGAAAATGGGAATGTAGAGTGTGGAATGTAGGAATGTAGGAATGCAGGACTGCAGGAATTAGGAATGTAGGAATGCAGGACTGCAGGAATTAGGAATGTAGGAATGTATGAATGTAGGAATGTCGGTAGGTAGGAATGTGGGAATGTAGGCGTGTAGAAATGTAGGAATGTTGGAATTAGGAATGTGGAATGTGTAAATGTAGGAATGTAGGAATGTGGAATGTATCAGGCTCTACATCCTTGGACCATTCATTACAAACCACCTTGATTTGGGCATCTTTAGCCTCTACATCCTCGGACCCATTGGCCGTTTGCACGAAAGAAAACTTTCTCATAAAAGGAAGTTGTAAAAAAGAATTGGTTTCCAGCACGAAGAGTCATTTTTACCCGTATTTGCTGAAGGCGGAAAGCTTAGAAGCAAAATTAATGAACTGTAATCTAAAGAATGTTAAACGAAGTCGTGATGACGTACATATGTAGTTAGAGAATGGATAAAATAAGAGATACTCCAAAACTATTTTTGTATGTATGTTGACTTAAATATTTTTCAAATGTTAACAAAATTCTTTTTGAAACATTACAAACATATTTGTAAAGTCATTTAACACTAAACCTACTATCTGCGGTCAAATGACCGTTTTTGAAATTTCGTTTAGAATTTCTCGTATACAACGTTACTGTATCACCATGTAGCTTCTTGACTTTTCCTATAACATACATACAACCTATTTTTCAATATTCACAATTTTCTTTATTGCTTAATTTCCAAAAAAAATTTATAGCATGTCTAGTCTACCACGAGCGGTCATTTGACCATTTGAAAAATTCATGTTATTTACGACTATATTCTTCGATAAGCGCACTCCAGAAATTGTTTTACGAGTCTACAATATAATTGTGGATCTACAGTGTAGAAAAACGCGCGATTGGAAGAAATGCATAGCGTTCTTTATACGACAATACTGTAAGCGATCTCTGAGATGGTCGCTGATCAGGCGGCGTACTGCTTATGTCTCGGAGATAAGAGGTCTATCTTTGGGAGATGAGATAGTTCGTCGATGGAAGGAGAAAGATGACTCTTTCTCTTTTTCGAACAGTAAGATTCATTCGAATAAAGATCTTTGCCAAAGAAGCAGCCCACCTAATTTCATACTTTGTGTTTTCTACAATACGGTCTTGCGATCCGAATAGAGAGCATCAAAATTTCACAGTGTGTTATAGAAATTATTACGTGGTATAAATAAGTAATAGTTTCGACAAAGTCAACAGAGCTAACAATATTTTGTGATATGATTTACAATTTTTTGTATTTCTGGTCTCAATATTTTGCCCTGTTTGATTTATGTTTTTATATTTTAGTTTCTACTTTTTTTACTTGGATTCTATATAAAGAAACGATAGGTGAAGAAATATCCAGGCCAGAATTTTTATTTCTATTGGCAGAAGAGCTTGGGACCGAATATCAGAATGACAGACAGCTAAGCAAAGAATGTTCATCAAAAACAATAATAAACGTTAGTTAACTCGAAACTCCTCACCATCTTAATGATGGTGAGGAGTTTCGACACTCTCAAAACGCTCAGTTTTAAATGTTAATAATAACTAAAATATTTATACAATCTCATTAATTTCTTCATTTCTAAGGGCCATAGTCCTTTGGAAACTAATACAAACTGAATAATTATTAGTTAATTAAAGTTTACATTTTCGTTATAAATCGAATTCTTCAAACTAGACCACTGTACATTAGAACAATTATTTTTCTGACATTTATGTATTTTATGAATCGTTAATTGCTGCTATAACACATTTTTAACATCTTCAAAATCTTTTAGGAAACTCTATTATTATTGTATGTAAAGACAGAACCTCAAAATATTAACCCTTAGCAATCGAGTGGCGACTCTGCGACACCATTAAAATTACTGTAATACATTCCAAAATTATTTTTAATAGACACCGCGAATGCTTAGATATAAAAATTGTTAAAAGTGTAACTATTATATGAGTCACGAGACACAATTTCATATGCATAAAATAAATATTGTTACATAAAATAGAGACACTAGAAGCCAGAAAAATTATTATAGATTTGTAGTTAAAATGGCTTCGAGTGCAAATGGTTAAGTATTAAATATCATTTATTGATTTACTGCTGAACATAATTTTTAATTAAATGTGCTATCATTTTATCCCACTGTTCATCCTTAAAATGCTTTCTTCAAATAAAATTCCATACTCTGATGAAATTAAATTCTATTTCATTCGTGTATGTTTACAGCAAAAATTACATTAATTTTAAAGTGTCTCACCTTTTCTTCCGGAGTGTATACGAATAAATTCGTGACAGCATGAAGCCAGCCAGGCATTAATAACTATCCTGCGCAGCGAGGCTCTCCAATTTTCATAAAACGCAAAAATTTCTTGCATTCAGGAAGCCCCGGAATAACTTGGCCGGCCCGAAATGTAAGTAGCATTTAAAAAGGTTATCACTGAAATACTTCGTTCGGAGAACGGATGTTTTTTTCTCTTTTTTAGGAACACTGAATTACGTGCCAGTTTAGGTCGAGGATTGCTGCAAGCTCGGTGCAATGTTCGACGAAAATTAGAGAATCTTGTAGGTTTAATAAGGACAGTAACGTCGGCGGGAGAGAACAATTTCCTTCGCGTTGCAACTGCCGCGCGGTGTTTACCGCCATTTTTGTGCCCGACATTTTATAACCGCCACGTGTATCTCGTAAAGCATGCTTTTACATCGCTGTCAACCGTGAACGCAAACAGGTTTTTGCGTCGAACGAGGGCGTACACGGAGGAGAGACGGAACATATATTTTTTTGGTATTAAGAAAGGCGGGAACATACGCGGTGGATTACGGTGAATGGAATTTCGCCGGAACCAAATTTTACTGGCGTGTTTTCGTTGTCGGGTAAGATAAATCGGCTCCGGCGTCGAGTGCCACGGCAATTTTCCTATTTCCACGATTGCATTCTGGTCATCTACGTAAGACGAAACGAATGAGACTCTATATTACGTTCAATTTTCAAATATTCACGATTATATTAGCGATTAAAATATTCACGGTGTTATGTATTAATGAAACGTAAGAAATGCAACCGAGATTTCCTCATTTATTCTCAGTAGATCTTTCCACGAAGTAAACGTTCGTGATGATTGCAACAAATAGGAAGGATTTAGGAATTCTTTAGAAAGATTTAGGGAAAAATAAAAATTCGTTTCTTTATTTAATCACTAATCCTTGTGAGCACAATTGGTTATCCACGTACCAAGGCTGGGGAAAAATAGATTTTTGAAATAGTAATTTGATTATAAATGTATATTCTTCTTCATATGTAATACAGAATGACAGATAAACTTTCTTAGAAATAATAATTAGATAACTTAAATTACGTATTACATGAGAAGACAATATTACAAGCGATTTTAAAAATCTATTTTTCCTAGTACTGCCAGGTACCAATTTCTATGTTTTCTTTAGTAACTTTTAATAGTTCTTGATCAAATATAACTCCATTCTATGTACGTTTTTATGTTAATTAATGTCTCGCGAAAATATTTACGTAAAATAGTTACTTGAAATTACTAATGCTGACACTTAGGTTCACACAAACGATACACTAGAAAAATAAAGATATGATATACTAGATTCGTGACAAATCCCAAAGAGAAGATTCCAAACGCGCGTTAACCAAATTCTAGATAACCGCTCCAACCGTTTTACTGTTAGCTGGAGTATAAAATAACGTAATAAATAAGCGGCGACGTCGAGGGCCACGGTAATTTTCCTATTCTCACGGCGGCGATCGACTCGTCCACGCGAGACGGAGGGAAAGAGGCTGCTTATCGATTTCGCTTCGCAACGTTAAAATTGATCCGCGGCCACACCTCGGCGAAGATGGATGATTTATATCGTTATTATTTCGCGGCGAGCATTAATAGTCCGGCAAACACGGTGGAAACATGTCAAACGCACGCGAAAAGAGCGAAATTCCTGGCCGTGTAGACGTACACTTTTATTCGCCTGCTCCTTTTCCCTGGCACGGGTCATTAATCATTCGCGGCGAGAAGCGAGAAAGAGCCGGCGAAATAACGAGCGAGAAAAATAGAGCGCGGCGAATGGAAAAAATAGTGAACCCCGGCCGGGGAAATTTTTCAGTCAAGTGCTGCATCACGCAGTGAAAAACACCACACGTAGTCCCACGGGGGTGTTCATGACGCTATTCAAATGTCTAGAACCTGGTACCTGCCTCGGAAAAATACATTTATAATGCCCGACGCATTTAGCCCGCCACTCCGAAATTATGGCCCCTTTCACTGAAAGGAACAGAAAGTAATTAGTGTATCTTGGGAACCGCTACCTTTGACGCGGAAACGTACGATCAATTAATTACAACGTTAATTTGAAAACATGCGTGAAAAGTTCGCATTCAACAATTCTATTCAACTCGAATGATTATAGTTCATTCAAAGTATATTCTTTGCAACTCTTCCGCGACTTGCGTTCTTAATTACTCGCAATCATCACCGTAAGTGTCTCACTTTTGAATAAGTCCGCGGAACAGTTCTTCCTAATGTATAGCGAATTAACCCTTTACATAGTACATTTAAATTCAGACATCGAGAGCATGTAATTTGATCGCGTACTTAATTCTCTGCGGTCGTATGTCTACTCTGAGCCAGCAATATTATTTATTTACTCTGTCTACTTTTACAAAGATTTAAAACATATTATTGTGTTACATATATCTAACCTTTAAGAACGGATTAATAAATCTATTTCTCCTACTTAATCTTGCATATAATAATACCTAATATGTATATAATATTACTTTTCGTTCAGTGAAAATGAATTCTGACCAGAATTAAAATTCTGATTTTAATTCTGACCAAAGGATTAAACGATCAGAAACATGTATTTTCTCCATTATCTCAGTCTTCGACGCGTACTCTAATTCGCAAAAGGGTTAAGTCTGAATTACATCGATCTTCTTCGCTTTTATCATGCTGCAAATCTTTGCATATTCACAACAATTCATACTAAACGAGTATGTCATGTCGAACAGTATGTCACCACGAGAAATGTTTCGTCTCTGATAAAATGGATACTTATCAAAGTTTTAATTCCCTTTTTATCCTGAAAAATAAACGTGAATTCACACGAAAATTCGCAGTTTAGAATGTTTCCATCTATGCGAATTCACAGCATATTAAAAAGCCAGCACGTAACCAGACACAGAGAAGTAGCTGTTATAGTGCGAGAGCGCCGCGCCGTCTGCAGATGCACAGTCGCTCCGAAGCAGAGTGGAAAAGGTAGACCATCATAAAAGAAGCTGATATAATTCTAGAAGCGCGGTACACAGAAAAAAAGTAGTTGTTAGGGGTGTTCGGTGACACTGTGCTCGCTGGTACGCGTGTTCGTGTGCTCTCTGTGAAGAACGGGGATCGATATCACTGGTCGCGAACGGGGTACATTAAGACTGTTTTACGAGTATAGGATATCTGGAAAGCAATACTCCATTCTTGGGGATCCTTTCGGCCGCGCGATCTTTACGACACAGTATATATGCTCTGACATTGTCGCGTTGACAGGAGAAAAGGGATACACCAGCCGAGCATGCTACGCCGTCATTGAGCTTATGCACCGCATAGTCGCCGAGCTCGAGATTAACTCCATTTTTCCCTGCCACGGGAGCTCGGAGTCACTCGCCGCGCAACTACGTTCCCATAAGTGTTTACGACTCGATCTTTTAACACTCGAATGGTGATCTTCTTTTACAGGAATATAACTGAGTGTGCTTACGGTCAGTTTTAATTTTGTTTACTAATATTTGTTAATGTATTTTGTCAGATACTACTTCTAGATGTATTGGTCATTAACGGAGCATTAGTAAAAGTTACAGTTCATTTTAAGAAATTAAACAATTTGCATACGCTGGGTCCAAATGGACCCAACCACCCCCGTATCAGTGTTAATTTGCGACGTCAATTTATAAAGTTTTAGCTTGTGATTTAGAGACATACATGACTTACATTTTTTACATTCCTCATACTATTGTTTTTTTGTATAAACTTTCACATCATCCTTTCACACATATCACCCTAATCTAAGTTAACTTATTCTAATTTATTCTACATAGTTTTTATTACACAATATGCCATTGTACTGCAATTTTTCCGGCTTACTATAGATGCATAACTATCGATAGTTTCCGATAGTTTACGCAATCCATCAATGAATATCAATAGTACTATCAATAGTCCATAAGTACCATGAGATATGTGTATAATATAAAGTTTCAGATACACAAAATCACAAAATGTTTTACATTACATTTTCTATACAGAGTATAATAAAAATATCTGCAGTAAACTTTATCTTTTATATTAAACAATATGGCTAAAGCTACGACCAATTGTCAGTCGAAATACAAAAATACTTTCTTTATAACTCTTACAAAGGGTGTAAAACATTTTCATTCACCTATAAGTATTACAAGCATTTAAATAAATATATTTTCAAAGGATGTAAGACATTTTCATTCACCTACGAATATTATAACTGTTTAAATAAAGTCGAATAAAATATCTAAAAGTTCATTTAAACTACCTTCAAATATATTGACTACTCGGATCGGAACTATCGATGGTAAGAGAAACAATCTATAGCTTCCGACAGTGCTATCGATATAGTTCTCCACCTCTATCTCTTACCCCGCAATACTCTTTCCACACTCAGATTTGTCTCTTCCAACCCTTCGCAATTTTCTAACAGGTGTTTCGACCGTCCTACAATGCATGTTCTCCTCTTCCATATTACCGCACCTTAGTCTCGCCACGAGACATTGTGAATCTCTTCTTCCTTTCTCTCTTAGGTATCTTGTCCTACACGCCTCCCTTATGTATATTTGTATTTTACGTTACACCTAGGCTCTCTTATTTTATTATATTGTCATCGCCCTTATTCTCAGTATCTCTGCAATGTTTCTTTGTTTCCGTTTTCCTTCTCTGCTCATTGTTGACTAAAACCATTATTGTTAACTCCTTACCGATAGGTTATTTGGTCATAAACATTTACGTTATTATAGAATCATTAAAACTAACATTATTGGATATCCATAAGAATAGCATTGTTATATTATTACAATATTACAATATAATATTATTACAATATTACGATATTACAATATAATATTATCATGTAATATTACAATATTTATTTTATTTTATCCATCACGAGAGGTATTTAATATTTAAGGAATTGTATAATAATATGAGAGCTTACAGTCAATTACTTTTACTTCGATCTTATAATCGAACACTTTTACCTTAATAATAAATAACAAATTATTGGTTGACACGATAAAAAGGCGATTTATAGGGTACCGGTCGATAAAGTGTTTTCCTCCATAGTTTGAAGCAATTTCGTGTGAATAAAGTAAAGAATTTAGCTTTAAAATTAACAAAAAGCATCAGATGAACAAAGTTTAATAAATCGACATATTTTCCGCAGGTTTGACTCTTACGATAAAAATTGGAAAGCCATTTTGAACGACGTATTTAGACCCAGAGAGCGTACGTTCTCCTTGACTGCACAGTAGGGGAATGTATTCCGCTCTGTCATAGCACCGCGACAGATGGAACAGGACTTTTGCTAGACGCCGTTGGAATACGTTTTCTTGACAGCTTATGAAAGGGTAATGAGAAGCGCTCACAAAAGGGCGGATTTCAAGGATTCGCGTCCATGTAAATATCCCGCGATTTGTTCTTCGTGCGGCTGATTTTACGCGCTCCGATCACGTTAGATAAATCGTGGAACAACATCGGCGATGTACACAGGCGCCGTTCGCAAATTAGGAATATCGCGGAACAGCCGAAGAACGCTTGAAACAATTCGAAGGATCCGTGGAAGCGTTCGGAGCATCGATCAGGAATGCCGATCGGTCGTTTGTCTTCCGGTTAATGAGAATCGACAGCGATATATCCCGCTGACAAGTCTTCGTTCACTGGAGATTCTCCGTCTAATATTAAGGGGCCACCCTGACTGCGTTAATTAATAAACTCGTTGGCTGGCGCGGTCCCGGGCGTCGTTAATGAGAATTTGAGTAATGACGTCGTTCTCGCGACCTGTCCTCTCTCCATCCCCTCGGCAAATTTGCCGATGTGCCTTTGCACGTTACGCCAGTGTCGGGGACCCGCGGATATCGATGGTTCCTTTGAGCGCGTTTGAGAGGGATTCCTGTGGTTGCTGATAAGTAAGTAATATGCAGAAGCATATTGCGGAAACGCGAAATTATAGGTCATCGAACACGTAATCTCGGATTGAGAACCGAGAACCCCAAAAACAAGGATATTACGTACCGTCGATAATTCGATCCGTTCGAGCAACTTTTTTTTTTGGTGATCGCGCAACGTTGTCTCGTTTCGAAGGATTTCACGGTGCGGGGGAAAAAATTATGCATTCGGTGTAGGCGCCCGGTGACTTTAAACGTTAAATATTGATAACCGCGGAACGGTATTTCGTTTCGAATTACGTGAACCGAATAATATTCGTATTTACTAAATTCGATTTAAAATATTCACCGCGAGCATGAGTGGATATTATATTGTACAACGGGGGCGATTGGGTATTCCGCAAATTACTCGTTATATTGTATCGTTCCTGGCACCGCCGATTTTATATATTTATTGAACGTAGAAAGAGCAACAGGATCTTCCTGATTTACGATGTTGTAATAATGGAAAAGATAATAATTAATTTTTGGATCTCTGCGTTTAGTAAAATTTCTTTACGTCAATTGCGAGAAGTAGGAAATGATGGAAACTCATTTCTTTATTTAACCCTCAATGATTTTTAAATAAAAGCTTCACTGATATTTCACTGTTAGCAAATGTGAAGTAATAAAAATGTGAACAATTACAGTTATACTGCAAAATGAAATAGAAATACATTGTCAATAATAAATGATAACGCTAGATTAACGGGTTACTAAATGCAACTGTTTTATGTTTATAAAAGTAACAATGTGAGATTTATTCGGATTTTTAACAAGTATTGTTGCAATATTTGCCACAAGTAACACATATTAATTTTCAACATACAGGTTACCAAGAAGTACGAAATGCGTTTTTTAAATTTTCATTGTAGACTCAGATAAAAGTGCAAAAACGACAGTCTTCCTAAATTTGTTTACTCGAAATAATGGTAAATTAAAGAAAAAAGTATGTCATTAATTGTACAGTTAATTTATCCGCTCTAACAATTACAGAACAATACAAGTCATTTAGATCACTTTTAAAAACGCTATACCATGTTAACAGTGTTGATTTAATTTTGCTTCCGACTATATATCGAATAAATAACTCATAAATATTTCTTTCCAATCTGAATAATTATGAATTAAAAAATCTTAACGATCCGTCATTTCCTATCCATTACACCTATCCATTCGCCATAAATGTATAAAATCTGCAGTCCACGCTATCTGTGTCAATTTTAATTTGTTTGAGCTATAATATTAGTACAAAGAGTGACAGGTTGTTCCAATGCATTGTAAGACATTTATTCTAGGCGAGGAACGAGTGCATGGCTCACAAAAAACAGCCATTAATTAAGCAAACCCGATTATTCGTCAACAGATCACGGAAGACTGACTCGAGTAACCTATTTTTACTCCCGATTTGTATGCGCCGAAGAAAACTTGAATATGCATCAGACGGATAATGGAGACGCGGGGGGTTGTAAATCTCGTTGAATTTCGTTTCACTTTGCATCACCATTCGTGCCACCCATGTAAATGAAGCTGGAAAGATTACGCTTTTGTTACTTATTCTCCGCTGCGAAATAAAGACACCGGCCTGGAAAGAAAAGATATACCGGTGATCTTAAGAGTACTTTCAACTCTGTGTCAATGTTCCCAGGTACTACAGGGGATTATCGACGCGGATACGACAGGGTGGTTGGTACGAGAATAGTGGCGCCATCCTGTTGAAAGTCGACCAAACGCGGAGGGTTGCTACATGGTGCAACCCTCCGATGGAAGGTGTCGACAGCTGAACCGACTAGTCGAGGTCTAGGATTCTGTCGGCTTTCTATCCTCGGTGCAAGAGGGAGCATGCGTTTTCTAAAGTCGCTCGAATTTTTTATCCCTCGTTCCTACACCAGGATGCCGTAAATACCAACTGCTGCTTGGGTTTTACTAACAATTCCTACAGCAATATAATAATTGCTGTTCGCAACATTACAGACATACGCTGTTTTAATTAATAATCAATTTAAATTTATAAAAATTTCTTTGGTCACATTTTGAAGTAGATTAGCATAAATATATTGGGTTGTTCGGAAAGTAATTTCGTATTCCCCCGACAGGGGAATTAATTGTATTTTTTACACCAAACTTTACACTTAAGCCGCATAATCATTGTACATTTTTAGAGCTGATATAGGAAGGCTTGTGTGTGAAAAAGTGCAATTGATTCTACGCAGTAGTTTTTGTTTGGTGTCCTAAATATGGAGAGCAATAAGCAGCATTTCCGTCATATTTTACTTTTTTACTATAGAAAAGGTAAAAATGCTATTCAAGCCAGAAAAAAATTAGCCGATGTGTATGGAGAAGATGTGTTGACAGTACGCCAGTGCCAGAAGTGGTTTGCAAAATTTCGAACCGGCAATTTTGATGTGGAAGATGCACCACGTTCTGGAAGACCGGTTGAAGCTGATAAAGTCACACTAAAGGCATTAATTGAGGCAAACCGGTGAACAACAACACGTGAGATAGGTGAGAGATTAAATTTATCAAATCCAATTATTTATGACCACTTGAACGGCCTGAGTTTAACTTCAAGGATCAATATATGGGTACCTCATGTT
Source organism: Augochlora pura (assembly GCF_028453695.1). Classification (NCBI taxonomy): domain Eukaryota; kingdom Metazoa; phylum Arthropoda; class Insecta; order Hymenoptera; family Halictidae; genus Augochlora; species Augochlora pura. The sequence goes on from NC_135778.1 coordinate 12,314,910, forward strand.
CTCACGGAGACAAAGTGTCGTTGCGTTGACGTCTGCGATTCGCTTCTCAAACGTCACGAAAATTATCCATCTTTGAAGCGCATCATTTCTGGAGGCGAAAAATGGGTTGTATATAACAATGTTAAACGCAAGAGGTCATGGAGCGAAGGAGATGAACTGGTTCAAAGCATTTCCAAAGCCAATATCCATCAAAAAGGGTGATGCTGTCTGATTGGTGGGATTTTAAAGGAATCGTTTTTTTTTTTATTATCAGATAACACAACTGCGGTCTATTATTAGAATACGTGCACTATGTGTATCCGCATTAACTCCCGCCATTTCGCTAGATCAATAAACATTTGCAAGGACATTGTCTCGTATTTCCGAGCCAATGTATTGCGGTTCGGACACTAATTCCCTCCATATCTCTCAATGAGTAGCGAAACGTCCGGGAAACGCGAGTCACTGCCGGAAAAGGCGTGGCAAGCCTAAAACTCAATATTAGAAAGGCTTTCTTGCCTTTGTCGGCCGTTCCCCCATCGCGCAAGAAATTCGCTATCGCGTGGACCAACGAAATGGAAAGTCGAACGGGAAATTATTTACGGCTTATTCATACCGCGAAACAAGCGACGAGACGGTCGGCCTGCACGTTAAAAGTTCGTGCAATATATCGCGCGCCGCCCTTATTGTCTATGCAAATCCGTACCTTAACTCTGTTAAAAATACCCCTTGTATCTGAACGCCCACCCTTTTAAGCTCACCGGTATTCGCCGCCTTCCAGCTCGAACCAAGAAGAAAGAGGGGCTTCACGGAACAAGAGGGGCGAAGCTGAAAAGGGAAGAGAAGCGTCGATGTGCCCGCCTACGTCGCCGATCTTATTTTTCCGCCCAGCGGCGACGCCTCCCGAATTCATCCGAATTTATATTTAACGAGAAATGCCGGCTCCTTCGATTACCGGCAACATCTGCGCTCGCGCCGGCAAACCTCGAGACTCAAGGTCGCTAACTAGTCCTCCCCGGAGCTCTAAATATTCCACGGATTTCATCGCAAACGGGCCAATCTCTTAAGCAGCTGCGACCTGATTTACTGGCTGGCGAACTTCGCCCGCCTATACTTCGCGCACCCTTAAACGCACGGACAAGACCGGCTGATGGCTTCGCATAATCCATTGCCGCCGAGAACGCCCAAACGAAAAATTCCTGGAGAGGTCGTCTCCCAGTCATTTAGGAATCTTCAACGAATTCAAGGAATACCAAATATTTACGTATTTTAGATGGAGATTATTAAATTAGCATAGTCGAGTTAGAGAAATCATTAGGACCAAAGCCGACCCTTAATGATGAAACCATCATTGCAGATCGGGGTAGAATATTATACGTATTTCTTTTAATCTATCCCTTATACAAGTTTCATAGAAATTAGCTCGAACGTGTTACCTTGTTAGTTCCTGAGATATAGCTACAGGAAAGTACATTCAGCACTGAATGTATTTAGCGCCTTGTAAGTTATTATGTCTATGAGACATGCAACAAGGTACAGATTATCATCGTCTAATCGATATCAAACTTAGAGGTCTATAGAGGTCTATATCAAGACTGCTGATTTTATGCAACAATGACAAAACCGTCTAGATGTCTAGATAGAAAACAATACAAATATTAAAATATGGACAGGATGTTTTGAAACAATAATAATTAATGTATGGAGTCAATTTTTCTTTATTTTTATTTTCCACAAAGATCAGCAGTTCAGTGATCACTACCAAATGTACAAAATAATTTTTATTTGATGCAAAATGAAGATTCACATACATATATTTAATATTATTGAATTATTTAAATAATCTTGCTGTTTTGAATTCGTTGCACTAATTTCTATCAGAAATGTATAAAATCCGCAGTCCAACGATCACTAATCACAAAACCCAATAAATAGATTCTGAGAATTTAGCTGCCTTAAAATACCGCTTTCGTGTTACTCAAATTATTAACCCTTTGCACTCGAATGGTGACTCTGAGGCACCACTAAAATTGTTACAGCACTTTCAAAAATAATTTTTATATTCTGAAAAATTAGATTTCTAAAATTACCAAAGGTACAACTATTGTTCCATGAGTTACAAAATTCAATTTCATATGCATAAAATACATTTTTAATATATAAAATGGAAATGCTGTATGTCAGAAAAGTTATTTTAGAATTACAGTTAAAATGGCTTCGAGTGCAATGGGTTAAGCCAATCACTTGAGTGAACCTATTTGATAAAACATACGGAAACAGTGGTTCGAAACAACGAGCTCAAGAACGTATGTAAAGATTAACCGTTTGTACTATAAGAACGAGTCAGACGGGTGATACAGATTTCATGCAAGCTCTACTAAATATAAACATTATTAATTTCTTCTACGTCGAAATAAAGATAAATTCTTCTCTCATCAAAGTCTAGAATCAAAAGTACATAAAGACGATAAAAGAAACAAAAATTGTCTGATCCTGTTATTAACCCTTTGCACTCGATTGGTGACTCTGAGGCACCGCTATAATTATTCTGTCGCCTTCTATCATCATTTTTATAGCAACAGAATTTAATTTTAGAAAAATTGTTATACACGAAATTGTTGGTATAAATCAAAAGAGTTAATTTGGTATATATAAAATACACTGCGTCACTTAAAATGGAAATACTATACACCAAAAAAATTATTTCAGATTTACAGTAAAAATGGCTCGGAGTGCAAAGGGTTACCACTATTAAGGACAAATAAGTGCTAATCAACGCGGCGCGAAAGGAATTGTGGGGCAAGGGGTGTAACGAAATCGGCGGGGAGGGAGAAATAATTAACGAGCTCTTCGACGGGATGCCTGTTTTAGGCGAACTATTATTGACGGAAGCGTCTATCACACCGAACAACTACAGAACGCGCTCATCCGATCGGAGACGCTAGCCCCTAACGACGTCCTCGACAACATTACTGAATATTATCGGCGTTCTATCCAGTGAATGCAAAGGGCGAATTAACCGATACGCTGCGAACGATTTGCTCAGCAGGACGGGGTACGTTGTAACTTCCTGACTTTCGACGCGATTATCACTGACACGAGAAGCGAGGACGAAGCGCGCGCGTGCACGCTCGAAGGGCGGAAGCTTGGGATGGGACGAAGGGTCGGGGGCTCGGTGATTACGTAACTACGCAACAAATATTCCATTAATCTACTTATTGTTCGACAAGACTTGGCAGCTGACTCGTTAACGGAAGAGAGAGAGAGAGAGAGAGAGCAACCGACTACGCGAGAAGGAGAGAGAGAGAGAGAGAGAGGGATGGAGGGAGGGAGGTAGAGAGACGGAGGTAGGCGCGAGGAGTTTTTCATGTTTTATAGAGCGAGCGACAAGTTCCGCGCGCAGAATGGCAGCGTGTCGTAAAGCTGATGCGCTCCCTTCCGACCTTATAATTCTAATAAGGACCTTCCGCCGTTATTAATAAAGCGCGGTCGAGAGGAAACCCTTCCGAAGTGGAAAGTTCCGCTCTAAAAATGCTAATCGGAACGAATAACAAGTGGAAACACTTAACCGTATTATGCTACAACAATCCAGCGTTGCGGAGTCCTGCGCGAGATTGAATTTAAAGAGGAACGGGAGCTCGGCCGACGCGCTGGCGGAATCTTAAAAATATATACGTACTATATATACGTATATACACGCGATTCTGGTTCCCCGTTTTACAATACCCGCCTCGTGACTTAACCGCATTTGATCAAGACCATGATTTGTCCGTGACTCGGAGCGTCGTGACATCGGCCCGTTCCTCAAGATTCCGCCGCGGCGCCCGGGCGCAGCTTATGCATAAATATACATACTAAAATTGTGTACACTAAATTCTGTTCTTTTGTGGAGACGGAGCCGAGACGCGGCGCGCCCGAGAGCGACGAGCAGACTTTGGATGCGGCGGCAGACGGATCCGCTCGCGGGGGTGGGCGATTCTGTTTTCAAAGAGGTCACCGCCACCCTCTAAGACGGAAGGGTGGCGCGGCCGACGGCCTGATATATAGCGTTTCTGCATTTAGCTTTCGAATTCCTTTCGAGCAGCCTCGTTATCTTTGTCAAAGGGGATCCGTGGAACGCGGAACAAAAGGAAAGTGCGACCGGCGAGGGGCGCGGGAGGCGGGCCGGCGCGGCGTGTTGCATGGGAACGCTCCAGAATAATTTATTCTAACGAAGAACCGCAATTAACAAAATGTCGCCACCCTCTAAATGAAGAGTATCATTTTTCGGAATCGCTCCAGCCCGGTCTCCGTTCTTTTGTTAAGAGGTCTGCGCGTTGACGAAGCGAATAAATCGATATATATCTGGGAAAGAGTTACTTTATTATATTTTAATAAATTCGTGCAGATCACGTTGACTTTTTAATAATATTTATTAGAAGACTTAATCGTATTTTCGTGCAATATATTTCTCCTTTTGTACGGAATATAAGACTATTAACAAATTAATTCTGGTAATACGAGTCTAAAAAGCAGCATAGTGATACACCCTGTAAATTCGTATATATTTTATTCTATATAAAACTAATGTCCATGCTTTGAACTATTTAAACCTATTAATTATTACTCCTAACAAGTTAAACATATCTAGTAACTAGATCTGTGGATCTTTGGAAAAAATAAAAGTTACCTGCATCGTTCTTGCGAATCAGAGACCATGCATAAATTTCCTACTGCCTGAAATAATTCAAATAAGATTAACTTAATACATTAATGCTCTTGCATTCTTCCTAGCTCGTTACTGTTCCAAATTATACAAATCCATTTGCGACATAAATAATTAAATGAGACATGAAACATTGACACAATTAAGAGAACTTCGTAATTCGATTACCTTATTTACAAACGCATTCAAATTATTCAAGACAGTAATAAGTATCAATATTTAATAATTATTACCCATAATTACTCAAGGAATAATTTTGAACGCTATTGGACGTAATAATTTATACCAAATAACATCCTTCATTTCTGTTCCCGCCATGTTCTTGATCTCATGTTAAAAGCATGAAGCGATTCTAAGACGTTTTAGCGGCAAGCCACGTTCTATATCTTCGGATCTCATTGTTCGACCGTTAACAGAAGTTCGATATGCAATCACGTATCGCCGGGCAAAGCTCCTAGCATGAGTAATATTCCCGAATGAATAAAAATAAGCTATATTGTAGCTACGTATTCCGAAGTGTTCCGCGCCGCCGCGTCTCCTCAAATCTCGTCTGGCTTTCGATAAAGCTCGAGGGTACCGCGCTCCATGGGAAAATTTTTATTTGTTCGGCGTTTTGCTTAATGGGAGATCCATCTTTTTCCTTCGGAAGGGATTTAGGGGAGTCTCGTGGGGAAGTACGTGACGTGTGTCGGGGTATATAGCCGGCCGACTACGTCACTGGAGATTAGACATGTATCGGCTGAGATATTGCTTGCGGGAACTGCCAGTGAAAATAGATTTGGTCAGGCTACTTAATACCACGCTCTGCCAGCAACGTTTCTATTGTAAAAATTAATTCGCGATCCGCACGGTTAATCAATTGCGACCTTAACATGTCGCACCTTTGGCCTCGACGTAAATTGCTCGGTTCAAATGCCCCCTTAATTATTATCTGGTATCATCGTTGCTCATTGACTATTTGTCAATGTTGCTCATTGACCAATTACGTTTTTATGTAATGTATCACTTATATTTTGCACATATTTTATACGAATATAATACGCACATCATGTATAATATGTTAATTTTAAGTATTTTATTTGCCACATATCTTTGTGAATTCTTGAAGTGTTTATAAGATAAGGAAAATGTATAGAAAATGAAGCAGATTAGTTTTAAGATGAAATTATAGTCAAAAACTAATTTGTAATTTCGTCGAATAATTTAAAGTTTCGTTTTACATGAATACAGCAATTAAAAAAGATTCTTCGACAGTCTATTACAGCAATAGAAAACGAAAGACTGACTACTTGTCAGACATCAATATCTTATTTTCTAAATCATAAAATCATTAATATTATTATTCTTTATTAACGGACTAATAAGGCCTTTTTGAGTTACATGGAGTTTATATACATAGTTTGGATTAACCTTGTAAATAATATATAAAAAAAAAGAAGAAACATGATATTATAATATAAAAGTGAAACATAAAGAAATTACATAGTGTGTGTCTTAACCCTTTACACTCGAAGCTATTTTAAATCCACGTCAAAAATAGCATTTTATATGACTTGGTATAATTTATGCACATAAAATTCAGTCTTGTCAAAGTTATTTTGGAAGTGATATAACAATTTTCAATGGCGCCTCAGAGGCGCCACTCGAGTGCAAAGGATTAATAGCTAGTATTGCTGTATTTGTAAATCGGATCAGTGTATTTTAATGAAGTCGAGTTGTGTACTAAGTATATTTGCTGTCCTTGTTGGTCTAGTTATACAATTTTAAAATCCTAAATTAGTTTTAAAGTGATCTACGTGAAATATATCTGCTGATCGTATTGCTCTAACAGGAGCCTTCAGTTTTATTAGTTATAGAATGGGTGGACAATCGATTATATGGTTAATGATTTTAAAAATTAATTAAACGCCGGAGATACATTCGATGTAAGACGATGATGTTATAGGGACTCCTGTTTCATCGTATCAGTGCTTATTTCAGCTATTCATTGTTTAATATTTACGATCGGGGCTACGCGTAGAACAGTTTGACGGGAGGGAAACGAAGCCGGCTAGTTTTCCGCGGGTATACGGGTATCGAAAAACAATTGCCGGCGATAAATAAGGAAAATGGATTCGACGGAAGGGAGATGCCTAACGCCCTACGTCCTCGACCCCAGTTACCAAGACGTATATCCCACCGCAAGCCGCGATATCGAAGACCATACAATATTTACGCTTTCGGCGGCAAACGCATAAATATTTCAAGAACACGGCGGAGAACGCCCTTCACCCCCCGGCGTTCATGAAACTACCCTCTGCCGTCTCTTCGAGTGTTCCTATATTACCTGCATTCTGTTACGCCGTCGATGTAAAGTCAGAAAAGTAACGCGAAGTATCTCCTCCACGTGATATTCAATTAAATGTAAATCCTTTATGGATATTCATAGAAAAGGAGAATCTATGATGCAACAAAAGATGCACAAAAGGGTTGCCGTGTTTATTAGCTGATATCTTTATTCTTCGATGGACGATCGAAACGCGAACAACGTTGGCTATGGCGAACGAAGTGTCACGGTATTACGTTTAATACTTAGCTAACCGAATAGGAAGATCTCCCGGTTTTAAATTAAGTCATTCGATGACCAAATGGAGAAATTTTTACGCTGATTAATATTATAACTTTCTAATTTTTCAATTATGAATATTGAAAAAGTAATTGATATCGTATAAGTTTCTCCTGAAATTTTCATTTAATTGGATAAAATATTGTAATATTATGAAATTGTTGAGGTTGTTGGTCTTGAGAGTGTTAATACGACAGTTTACGATTGTCAAAGTGATTTATATTTATGGTATGACACGCGATACTGCGCTCGATACGGAAATTATTTTTTAAACTTATTCCGTTTCGGAGAGTACTGCAGTACATTGGAGAGCAATAAAACGATTTCCGGTGCTTAATATTATAGAAAAATGCTGAACGGATATCGGAAATTAAACTTGTTACGGTATCACGTACGGTCGAGTGTATTAATAATACGAAACAATAGAGATTTCATAATTTATTCCTCTGATTTCCTGTTTCTGCTTGTGCATCCGTTTCTATGGAACATTTTTGTTATTTCGCAGCACTGAATAATCAAGCGAACACAATCATTAGATTATAGATCGGTATGCAAAATGAAGAATGTTTATTTCAACTTGCTTTGTTTTATAAATTCCAAATGTATATAAATTCCAAAGGTTTCGATGTCAATCAATAGTAAGAATTTCCGCGTCGTAGTTTACTGTTATAGAAAACGTGGCACCTAAATTACTAAAATCAATAAGAATGATATCATCCACCGTGGCAGTAACAGATCATAGCGAAAAACAGAGGAAGCCAACAGCGATAACACCTATATCATGAGAATCAATAACGTTGCTCATACCGCTTGCTCAACGCGAGCTCCTACTAATTCTGAAACGTCGATACCGCGTCTAAGATTTAGAGACTGTAATAACAAAGCAGAGTTTTCTTTTCATTCACAAAGAGAATTACAAAATAACCGACTGGAAGTTGGCAATCTTAAAGCTTACTTACTGACGCAGCGGCTCGAAATCAAATTGATTCGGGCTTCAAAAATGTTTGAAAAAATTCTCGAATATTGATTGAAGTTTCTGCCATAACTCCTTGCAATGGAATAACGAATAAGACTCGTGATAAAGATTTCATGCAAGATCTGCTAAATATGAATATTGTTCATTTCTTTTAAATCAAAATCAAATTCAATTCTTTTAAATCGAAATCAAATTCAATTCTTTTAAATCGAAATCAAATTCAATTCTTTTAAATCGAAATCAAATTCAATTCTTTTGTTATCAAAGTCTAGAAACGGAATTAAATAAAGACAATACAAAAAACAAAAATTATCTGGTGGTATTAAGGAAAATATTAAGGACAAATAAGTGCTAATCAAGGCAATATGAAAGGAGTCGTAGTGCAAGGGGTTAATGTACAATTGATGACTATGTTTCATTAGGTGGAAGGACAATAAAAGTCTAGGTTTCCGGTGCAGAATACGACAATCATAAAGCCTCGGAAGACATAAATGTAAAATCAAAATATTCTCGTATAACAATGTCGGATCTTGCATAATTATTATATACTTGTACATACATATACGTTATGTAGTAAACAAGAGAAAGTCAATCAATTTTTAGGTGATAACAATTGCAATTATTTTCAAATTCAAGTTAACATATCTTAGAAACAGTACAAAATAGTCTGCGATTGAAATAGTTTCTAATTTGTTTATTATAATATAAGAATCTGAGAAGTATTTGTTTTTCGGATTGCAATGAACAATTTTATACCCCCTTTTTAGCTGCACGAAAACTTTTCAGGTTCTTATAATATAAGAAACAATAAATTATAAACTATTTCAATCTCAGGATATTTTGTTCCAATTCCGAGATATGTTACCTTGATGTTAAAAATAATTCAGCTTCGCCTAAAAACATAATTGATATCCTCTTACTATGTAACATGTACGTGTACGCCAGCATATAATAATTTAACAAGATCTGATATCATTCTACGAGAGTATTTGGACGTATAATTATAATATTTAAAGAATTGATTTAAATGTATTTTCTGTTTTGACCGTTCCGCGATCACGTATCACCGTTTACTTCCAATTAGGTGGAAAAGTGTGCCACGACTTAAACGGCGCTTTCTACATAAGACAGTAACCGAATGAAAAGAAATGGGAAAAACAGCGGACCGTTGCCGCTTTCATGCAACGTCTCCGTCTGTCCGACTAATTGGTAATTAGACGACGCGCAATTAATCATGCCCCTTAACCCCCTTCTTTCGTTTGCGCGGTCGGGCGAGCCGGGAATCTCGAGTCGAGGAGCTCGGATGTTTAGGTCTATTCAACATGGCCATTCGTTAATGAAGTCGCGTGTCGGGACGCCAAGTTCATTTCCCTCTGAATGCGATGAGTCCGAGAATCATAATTACTGTATTCAGTACGCATACCCTCCCTGATGCGAAACGTGTCCACGCCCACCACCGCCACCACCACCACCATCACCGCCGCCACCACCACCAGCACGTTCCACCCGGAATCTCGATTAAACCCATGCCCAAACGATACTGGAACCACCGGCACTCGCTCGCATGCGATCGCGAATATTCTGTTTACCCCGTCCGAATTCTTGTCTTCCCGTGATCCCTCCATTTTGTTCGTCCGGCACGGATGAATCGCATCCCATCGTTCAATCGGACACGGGAAAAGCTGGTCATCGGGCCGTTTACCAGGGCAACGCCGTTCCCGTTTTTCATAATCAAACGGGATCGCTCATCCATTGTTGTCTTGTAGCAATGTGATTAATGCAGGCCGCATGCCTGGGCCGCGGCACTTCCTTTGATCTTTTCGGTGGATCGATTCCGTGGCAGCAACGCGTGGAATGCCAATCAATTGCGCGACCCATTTGGATATCCTGCCGCGGTCAGCTGTTCTATGAATTCTCTGGTTTTATCCATCGAAAACCGAGCCCTCCTCGCATCACGTTGCGTCACGCGAATCGGTAGGTATCCCGTGTACGACCACACACGGACATTAGCGCGTCGACGTTCATCGTTCGACCCGCCGGATAACAGTGTGTCACGATCGTGAGCGGCACACGGGCGCACGCCCACGCCCGCGACCGAGAGAAACCACAGCTCACAGAAGTATATGTACACCTCCGTCGACGGGGGTGATTGTATAACATGATCAGCACCCGGTGCATGCCTATAATGTTTTGATTATAGGGCGCTCGCATTTGACTCCGTTAAACCTGATGCTAGGATTTGGCTGGAACTTGCGCCGACTTCGAGCCGAACCAATCATTGGCAGCTCGTGATACCGAAGTCGCAACGCACGAGCCTCGCCTAAACCGCTTATACTAATACGTTATACGCGTTCTATTAAGATGCCGTTACGGCTGAATAACGAGTCAATCGATAGTGCCGCAAGCATCGCGCGCAATCGAGTCGTCTCTATTTAGGCTCGCCGGATGATTACCGTGTCTACTTGACATTTCGTCCTGCATCTCGATCTCCTTTCGACTTTTTCCCTCTGCCGGCCATCTGGGCCGCAGCTTTCCTCCGGGATTGGCGCGACTGCGTCCCGGCGTAGGCGCACTTGTCGCCCCGATGCGGAAAGTGTTCCGTGCAAATTGCTGACGCAGTCACGGACAATGTTATCTACGTAGAGCAAACAGTTTTCGACAGTCGGCATTACATTACGCGCTTGCTTTGATAACACTCTTCTGGATCGCAAATTTTTATTTATTTAGATTGTGTTCATTTGTTAAAAATAATTCTCCGCAGTAATAGCAAAAAACAATGTAACAGTTTTTCATTTTCATGAGTGGTCTCGATGAGTTAAAAATAAGACATCTAGGTTCTTATATTTCAACTAATTTAGCCCCTTGCACTACGACTCCTCTCACGCTGCATTGGTTAGCACTTATTTGTCCTTAATATTTTCCTTAAAAGGACCAGATAATTTTTGTTTCTTCCATTGTCTTTATTTACTTCCGTTTCTAGACTTTGTTAACGAAAGAATTCAATTTGATGTAGATTTAACCCTTTGCACTCAGAACCATTTTAAGCTTCGACTCAAAATTGCTATTTTGACCAGCTGTAGTATAGTACTTAGTATAATTTATGCATGTGAAATTAAATCTTGTGACTCGTAAAACTTTTACGCTCTTAACAGAAGGGTCTTTAATAATGTCAACATTATTTTGTGAATTATATAATAATTTTCATTGGCGCTTCAGAGATGCCACTTGAGTACAAAGGGTTAAAAGATATGAATAGTATTCATTCGTAGCAAATGTCGCATGAAATCATTATCACGAGTCTGACTCGTTATTGTAATGCAAGGGATTAAAGAAAGTCGTATGAACACAATGTCACGCATTATACAAAATCATGTTCGTCAAATAATAATGAATACATTGTTCGATCAACGTTCTTCATAAGAAAAAGGATAACGTTAAAATTAGTTACAAAACGGCCCGACATTCGATCGGTTTGTTCACTTTGACGCAGGATAATATTTATTTTGTCCATAACACGTTTCGTAGATCGGCTGGACAAATAATTGCGTAGCGAGAGAGTGTATTGCGTAATGTACTGATTAAATGTCGCATGAAGTGTGTCCCATTGTTGGTTAAGCACAATACGAATTCCTCTGATTGCAATCAATTCGCTTCATGCGCAAGTGAATATATCGTACTTCTCTCGTAAATTATGACAATGGGCTAGTCACGAGCGTAAGGAGAGACACACGGTATCTAGGTTTCTTACGACCGAGTAGGCCCCCTCTGTGCTGCCACTCAACCAGAAGGTTGAACAGGTAGGATACTGATGGTGCGTGAAATGGAGTAATGACAAATGACTGATTCATTGTTCAGATTTTCATTGCGACCGCCTCGAAAGAACTTCTAGACCCTAGTAACTTGTTTCTCGATAAATTTTAATGCTCTTTGTCAGTGTGTATGCAACTGAATTCGATCGTTATCGAGCAGTACGCCCACATAACCGACTATAATTTTCTGCCCGGCAGTTATTTCCTCCGTAAACGAAGCGAGCAAGGAAACTCGCGACACTTTTCTGTTTTCGGGTTATAATTGCAGAGAGCCACGCGCATAATTGCGGTTATCGATCTTCATTGGATTTAATTCAAGCGTGAGTTACCCGAAGCGACGTACAAGCGAGCAGTTAATCAACGCTCTCCCCGTGTATTTACAGTACCGTCGATTTCTCTCCTCAGCCTCGATATTCCTGCATGTGTACACTTTTGTATCTCACAGCACGTAGGCATCGTACGTAAATATCCCGTACAGGCATGTACACTTCCCGGTGCATTTATCGTCTCTCCGGCTCGTCTGTGATTCCACTTGATTGTAACCATCGTTATTGTATACTTGACCCAGTTTACACGTGTGTGTTATTTCGAAACCCGATACGAGGATTTCGGACATACGCGATCTGCCCATTACCAAACACGTCAAAATAATTATTATACAATAACGAAACACGACCGTGTTCGAACCCTTTCCGTAATACTCGTCTCGCGCTCGCGCGGAGATCGGTATCCTTAATTACTTATCTGTTGGATTAGATCGTGAACAAATAAATGAAATAAAGACTAATTAATTACTGAAGTACTGCGAAAACATTAGGCGACTTGTAGTATGTCTAGATGAAAGTGATACAGGATTAAAAATGTCAATTGTAGAATATGCAGGGGAGTCACAAACGTCATTCGCTATCGAGAAACGATAGGTTTCTCAGATCGTTTTATATAACTTCTTCCTCAGCGAAAATGCAATCCGCGGCTTCCTTTAAGAGTTTAATGAAAAACACTGAGGGTCGATGTTTTTGCAGCTTTTCTGAATCGACAATCGCATACTACAAGATTCAATTACCAACAGCCAAGGAACGATGTGATCCCGAGTATCAGTGTTTAAATTCGATGTTAACTGAAAACGTTCTAATCGTTTAGTTAATGTACAGGAAAACGGCTCTTTCAATATCAATTTCCGAAATCGAGGCAAGAGGATTCCGACGGTGATCACGTCTTAAGATAATAAACCGGCTTTCACGTTCCCGATGCAAAGTGGATACGTGAGCGATTTGAAAGCAGCCGAACATGTGTGCGACATCCCTTTATGAAGGATTTCATGGAACAGCAACGAAGTCAATCACGTTGGACGACGAGTAAACGGGCTAAAGGATCGATCAGATCTTTGTCTCTCATTACGCTGGATCTACCACTTGATTTATGAATAAGAAACGATTACCGTGTAACGGAACCGTAAAAGCCTTTAATCGCTATTCTCGTTTCAAACGTGGGTATTCGTTGTAAGAAGGCTTCAGGAATAATCTGTCGTGTACCGGGTGACATCAAAGGCAAAAGCAGGAGGATCGCTCGGCGTATTGACGATCGCAATTTCGCGAGCGTAGTCGAGGATCGAGAGCGCGCGGCCCACGCGCGTCGGAGCGCAAAACGCTCGTCGAGCGTGTTCTTGATTGCATTATGAGAAATAAAATGCTGAGTGGAATCGACACGCACACGCGGACGAAGTGCTCGCGAGATCTCGCAAGAGGATTTTCCTCGAGCCGTCCCGCAGGAATCCCGGGGAGGAGCCGCGATTTCCGTCGAGCTACTCTCCTCCGCGTCTCCATTCTTCGCGCGGCGCAGGTAAGAACGATATTAGATTTACCCCGGAAGCAAACCTTTTCACGTAACCGACCCGTCCCCCCGTCCCCCCTGAGTCGGAAAAACTCGAGCGAAAAGCGATAAACGACACGTCACGCCGCGTTTCACGATATCAATTCGATCGGGCCGGATGCGCGCCGCAACGTTTCTTCCAATGGATTATCGATTAAAAAACGCGACGCGAACGTCGCACACAGCGATGACTTTTCCACGAAAAGTCAACCAAAATTCAATTTTCAGAGGAGAAACTGTTAATAGCGCGTAGTATGTTGTATATAGTTCAGAGTGAGTACAAAAGTGAGTACAGCCCTTTTAAATCGGTTTAACTTTTTCAATGCTTGAATCAATGACTTTTTGTTATTACGAGCTGTTAATATTTACAGTTCGCGAATATAGCAGTTCATTTTACGAAAGTAATTTGGTTGTGGGTTCACCGATTTGAATGAAATTTTAAATATGTGTTCAGGTCACTGATATGTTTCAAAGTTTTTTTTTTAAATTTTTGTTATAAACTCTGATATAGACGTGAAAAATCAAGAGCTTTTCGCTTCTTTTTTATTTCTGACAATAGCAACATTCAGAAAAGGTGTTTTAGTTATTGTACAGTAAACTGGCGTGTGTAACATTCATAGAAAATTCAAGTTATTTAGTTCATTTTTGAAGCATGTATGCTTACTACACGTATTATTCTACGTGCTTCAATGTATAAAGGAATTTATTTTCAAAAATATCATACCCTACGGAACTGCTAAACTAATTATAACACCTACCTTTACAATACATTAGTAATAAGGATAATAAATATGTGGATTTTTAATTTCCTACATATATTTGTTTTTCATTTCCAAAAGAGAAGGTTATCCTGACATTTTACGATTAAAATACAGGGTGGTCAGTAATTGGTGGTACACCCGGAAGAATGAACATTCTACGTACAAAAATAAATCGATGAAAATGGAATGATATTTCTTTCATTTACGACATTGTTTTCGAGAAAATTGACTTGGAAGATGCGTCAAGTTCGCTTCTATCAAGATTAATGACGTCAAATATAATAACTAGATTGCAGATTCTTTGCTATTATAACAAAAATGGATAGGTATAATTTAAAACAATGAAACTCTTAAAAGAATTTAGAGATATCTATTATTTTCAACTCGCTGGAATTATTAGAGGAAGAAAGAAATTCTTATTTGTCTTTTGTTTGTACGAATTGATGATCTTTCTTAATTTGCATAAACATCTGCAATCTGATAATATCCAATCCAATTTTCCATCGACACTCTTTGTGAACAATGCTAAAGATATTAAAATCAAGGTCGTCATATTAAGTTCTATATTTAAACTATATATTAGGTCTGCCGGAAAATCTGTTCTTAAAAAGAAAGAAAACAATAAATTTTGTATGCACCTAATATTTATTGTACAATTATAATAATTTAATGTAATCGTAATTTATGCCTTGTTGCCAGAGTGATAGCGATTTATAAATACATTCTTGAGAAATATATGTCAAGGTTATGTCAAATTTATGTTATATATAATATTGTGTAATATTTGTCGCAAGTAAAATTACATAACCTTGATATAATTTTCCAGTAGACCTAATAATTATAGCCAAATATTGATAAGAACAATAGTAGCGTCAGTAGTGCCTAATTTTCCATTTTGAATACTGCATTTTTGATAACACCGAAATTCAGCAACCTTGGAAACACACAAGTATCGGTTTTTATAAAAAGTCACGCTTTGTCGGCACGCAAAATTTACGCAAGAGTAGTCAAAGAAGAAAATCAAAGCTCATTTTTGCCGTGCCACTCACGACTCCAATTGCTCATGAGCTTTCGCCCATTTTCGCGTTTGTAGACTCTATTTAAAGCGCGACGGGGTGCGCAGCAGTGAGACAAGCATTAATCTCAACTCTCCGGTGAATCGAATGCTTGAACCTCTGTGCGCTGTCATAATCTGAATGAGCTCAAAGAATTCGTCGGAATAGCTGCAAGGTCACAGAAACTTCGCAGCCAGGTTCGAGCAACGACGAGCTTTTACAAAGTTCGAGAAAAAGAAACTTCAAATTCCAATAGTTCGTGCGACAGAACTGTAGATATTGCTCGATGAAAACTGACAGCAAATTGGTAATGTCAAGCGGAATACAGATGTACACTGCGATCGGAAGAAGAACCATGTAATGAAATGTTTGCACAAGGAATATCGCTTTCGAGAGAGTCAGATCTTTATTTCATTTGCGTGAAACTTCGCTGGAAGATAAAAAACTGTAGCTTCTTCCTTCAAAGGTGAAGTTCAAAAAATTGAGTTCCACGTTTTTAACGCATTTTGTTTCTGGTCCCCTAACTGCGGGAGAAGTCGAAACGAGGTTTCTTGATTTGTATGCAGATTCTTGGAAACAACAAGTGTCATTATAATTCACCTCAGGTACCGAGGAAATATGAGATTACGGTTAGAGTAATAATAAATCGAAAATATAGAACGAAGTTTTTCTGCCATGTCAGATGTTCTTCTCAAGAGAAACAATCTGTTTATTCAATTGTCAGCAACTTTAGCGAGTGATAAACAAAAAGAATAATGTCGGAGAGTCGCGTGTATGTAATATAACTGACACGTGTACATGCTGTATATGCACGTTCCACGTTACTTTTCAACAGACTTTACCGAGCAGGATTCTTTCCTTTTCGCTCCTATTAATTTTAATAACACATGGAGAATGTAATTTTGGTTGTGTCATTTTATTAGGTGTACTCACTTTATAATTAAGGCAATTAAATTAAAACGATTATTTTAATTATCCAGGACCACTTTTGTACGGAAACGTTATTTGTATCAGAAAGTTTTAACGTGGAAACTACATTTCGCAAGGAGTCCATGCGATGATGAAAAATGGAGGGTAATAAATTTAAAGTATCGTGTCACTCGTACTCCTAATTATTTGGATGCCAGAGATGTTATACGAAAAGGTAAATACATATTCAGTATTTTAATAATGTACCAATTTCAGTACCAATGTCAATTATGACATTCTCAATTCGATTCGACCAGCTGTAATTGTATTTATATTGTACAGGGTGCTAGATGAATAATATAAAGGTGCTATTTTCTACAAGAAAAAAGGATAACGAAAAATAATCAATCGTGTAACATAAAATAAATTCAATGTAGTTTATACGCATTGTTACGTTTGTGCTACGTATGTATATGCTATAATGCATACTATAACATCATATGCACATCACATATTAATGCATATTATAACGCAATAGAAAGGAATGAACTACTCTTAAGATAAAATGTTAATAAAATCAACTTGAAGGTAAAATTTGTCAGAGTGATAACTCTATCAACCCTACAGTTCTGCAGATCCTAATCAATTCCGCCACACTGTAGAAAATAAATTACAGCTGGAAACAATTTTCCGATTCGGTATTCTAATTTTGTAATCTAACCACCCTCGTGAATATATAAAATAAAATTTACCAGCATTGTTGGTTGTAATAATAAATGTTGCATCATGCAGCATTCAAATAATTATCATTCGCGCAGCACATCCATCCCCGCGTCACTTTCTCAGCGATCAAGCAATTAACCAATTGCCGTATTTTGACGAGTCTGGCTCGTCATAAAAATTTGTATTAAATCTTTACACTCGGAACCATTTCAAGCTTAGATCCAAAATTGCTATTTTGACCAGCTGTAGTATAGTACTTAGTATAATTTATGCATGTGGAATTGAGTTCTGTGACTCGTATAACTGTTACTCTTTTAACAGAAGGGTCTTTAATAATGTCAACATTATTTTGTTAATTATATAACAATTTTCATTGGCGCCTCAAAGGCGCCACTCGAGTGCAAAGGGTTAATATCTTGTTAAGTATAAATGTTATTCTGTTCTTTGAAGCCGGAATAAAATTCTGTCCTCTTGTCATCAGTATTTAACCATTTATGTAAACGTAGCCAAAGGGAATAAATATATTTCCTTTTCCTTCTAAGAAATTATTACAATAGAGGAAATGCTCACCCTTGTAACTATGAAGAAAATAGTACGGCAAGGGGTTAAGTTCGAGGTCGGAGTGTAAGGCATTAGCGGACAATATTATCTTGAGCAATGTCTGTCCGCGACGTCTTATTTCACTTTTCGGTTAGAACAGTGTCACATTCACGAAGGTCCGCGATATATCACGAATCACGACAGAAACGTATTAGGGAAACGTCGCGTACCAGAAACAATATGAATCCATCCATCTTAGGAATCCGGCTCGGCGATAAATGGCCGCGGAGAAGGTGGAAAAAAAAGGGGGATCGCGGCAGGGGTGATTTCGATGTCTTATCGCAAAAAAGAGGAAACGGACAGGGGGGAAAAGAAAGGGTGAATGGGCGAGCATGTGGTCAATTCTTGGGTGTCGGGTAGTTGCGCAGGGGACAGCCCTGATTGGTCCGTCGCCGCCGGTCGGCTGACGCGGCTGACGCGGCTTGTGGCTTTCGGCTCGACGGGCTTGCCTCGACTCGCTCAGTCGCACTCGAACCGCGCATCGGTGAAGGTCTTGTGTCGCCCTCTCGCGGCAGTCCTCTCCTGCGGTATACGCGTGTGTGCGTACTAGCGAAGCGTTGTCACGCGAGTCTCCACGTTGTTTCCACGTAACAATCGTTCTCGGGCAACAAATGTTGTTGCGCGTACGTTGACTGGGACAGGCGACCGTTCACTGGCGCATCCGGTTTCCGGTAACTGGATTACGAACCGCGTAACTTTAAACCTTCGATCGCCTCCACTTATGCCGAACAATTATAACAGTTTCGAACGATTATCTCGACGGCGATCTATTTAAACGTTTCGCGACCACCTCCGTACGGTAGGCCGGACATCGAGACCCGCGCGCAGCTAATCTTCGGCGACCGTGCGCGGCTGTCAACAACTTTGAAATCTAAACTGTCAATGGGACCTACCTCGAACGTGTACTCCATCTTGAAAGCGTCGGGTTCGATCCCCTTTGAAAGACGATTATCTGGCACGTGAAGCTCGCGATTCCGTTTTGCCAGCGGCGCTCCTTTCTCTCGGGCTTTTTTTTTGCCGGTCTCTTTCTCCCGTTCCGCCCGGCACCCGGCAGTCGTTTAAAAGGATATTGGACGCCATTGAACGTTTGGTTCTGTTCCCAGTCGACGCGGAGGACACAGTGAATAGTCGTGCGCGCGTGTTTGTCGTGGACGTGTGCAGGTCGGGACTGCGATCGTTCCCCGGCGAAGGGCAGGGGTAGTGCGGGAGATAGATCGTCTTCGGTGTAATCTGGCGTTGACGTGACCTAGCCTAACGTAACTTTTGTTTGGGACATCGTTGAACCCGCGCCGACCTCCCACTACTCTCGTACGCCGACCGTTTTCGCTCTAACCGTTCTCGCTTTTGGTGCTTTCTTTCTCTCTCTCTCTCTCTCTCTCTCTTTCTCTTTCTCTTTCTCTTTCTCTCCTCCCCCTTTTCTCGCTTTCTCTCTTCTCTCCGCTTCTCTTTTATTCTGTCGCTCTCTCGCGTGTGTGCCCACTTTTCTGGAGTGTGTGCGACCGGCCCCCACAGCGAGAGCAACTTCACGCGTTTATCCGGTAAGTGATACACTATATTTATCTATCGATATGGCATCCTGTCGCGCCGATTTATGAGTCGGTGACGTGCAAGCGCGCTCCGGTACCATTTCGAATGCTTGTGATATTTATCGGAAGTGGAATGTATTAACCAGAGTGCACGCAGTTTTATCGTTTTGTTGTTAACGTTTCGTTCGCGCGCCATGGATACGGCTTTCCAGCGATCGTTTAACTGAGACGCAGGGTGCGGGGAATTATACTGCTCGGTCGTCGTAATTAGACGCCATTTTGGTAAGTCCGTTCTTTCGAGGTTTTTCGAATGTACTGTCGGTGTTTCGAATGTGTTTATCGCTTTGCGAAGTCATTCGTTTATGCTAGGCAAACACGCGTATTGAAACTGCACGACGGTCTTTTCGTTATCGTTGTATTATTTTCCAAGATTTCATGTATTTTGCCGCGACATTTGTGAGTTGTGAAACTATTTTTAATGTAGAATAATAGAAAGGATTTGGCATGAAGTATTTACGATTATTCACTTGTGTTTATGCGTTGTTCTCTGCGGCAGTTTCTAATCGAACAGCATCGAACAGAATTTATGCTCCGGTTATACCCTTTTCTGGCCCGAGGGCGCGAAATTGAATTTCTGTAGCCATTGTAATATCTTATTCCCGAAAATTGTTGATCCGAATGAAATATAGAAAAGACGTTCATTCTCGTCGCAATATTTCCCCGGCCTCTAATACCGATGTCGGCCTGCGATCGCATAAATAATTTTTGCCATTACCATATTGGAAAACGTTCTTTCAATACCGTAATATACGTCTGGGGATTATAACTCATCCCAGCTCGTGTTCCAATTTTTCTTCGGATATTTTCATACTTTACAGCTAACTAATTCCTCGCTTCTTATTGGTTTATACGTCCGCCGTTTCGAATATGAAATCATAATCGCGATTACGTGGGGCGTAAAATATATTCGAAATCCTCGCGCTTGATACTTTCAATTATTTTTGGTAAGAACGAGGACTCGATACTTTTTAAATTTACATTATTTTTCATAAATGATCTTTATAAATTTTGGCTAAATGTAGTTTGACTAATTTTATTAAGAAAATGTAGAATACAATTTTTTCAAATATGACTTCGTTCGAAAGGAAATAGATCTTAACGATTCGACAGGTAGGCTGATTATAACCTACCAATTCTACTGCTTGCTATACCATCCATTATTCTAGCCAATCTGGGAACTGGTTTTTCTCGGAAACAGGAACTTAATTGTAAAAATGTTATTCTTTTCTTTCAAATTATTTTCTTATATGGAATCACCCTCTGTGTATTTAAATCTTCAATTATTCGACACCCTACATTTGGAAATTTTGATTGAGAATTCCAAATATGAAGAATGTAGTTAAAATAATTCGATTTTAATCTGATCAACCAATTCAATTACTCCTTGCTATATCATCAATTAGCCTAGCAGATCTAGGAATTGATTTTTCTTAAAATCAGAGTTTTAAATGTAAAAATGTTACGCTCTTCTTTTCAATTATTTTCTCATATGAAGTCACCCTCTATGTGTTTGAACCTTTAATTATCAGACACCCTATATTTGGAAACTTTGACTGAGAACACCAAATCCAAAGACTATAGTTAAAATAATTTGATTTTTGTTTCTATCCTATTGGTTCATATATTAAGTACATTATCTGAAACAATATTTTCAAGTATATACACCTTACACCTTAATAATGCAATCAAGTCAGAAATTGATGAAACTACATTAAAGTGGAAACTGTAGCGCATCTCGTCGCAAACACACAAAACATTTTTGCAAACAAAAAATACAGAAAATCTCTAGAACCCCCTGAAACAGTGGTAGCTGTTTCACCGAAATTTACAATTTCCCGCCGACAGAAATGTCTCCTTCGAATAAACACCATCAAAAGCTTCTATTTTCGATCGAGCAGCGGTGTTCATAAATCAAGCGTCTCGAGGGTTCCGCCGGTCGGCAAAGGGGATTAAAAGGCCTGTTAAAATATCCAGCGAAGGACACGGGCGTTTACGAATTTTTCATTTCGCCGGAGAAATTCATAACCCGACTTCCGGTCGAGGGGGTGGGCCACGGTTCTCGTTAAGCGAATCGGCACCCCCTCGCTTTTCTCGGGCAATCCGGCGCAAAGAGTCGAGTCACCGCAGAAATAATATTCGCTTTGGCGGGTCCGAGGGGCTTTGCCAAACCGCGGGGTGGCTGCAGCCAGCGTTAGGTCCTGATGGCGCACGGTGCTGAAAATAGGTGGACACACGGCGTGTTGCATCTTTCCGCGGGCCCGTTCCGAGCGCGGCTGTTCCAGTATCTCGAATTACGGCAAGCACGAAAAAAGGGGCGCGGGGCGGGTGAAGAGGAGGGGGAGATGCCGGCAGGCGCTAATTGGTTAATGTCGGTCATTACGGGCTGCCGCGGTGCGGCGCGCGGCTAAAGAGAATTAAAAATAGCTAGTATCCGCGCTATGGCAAAAAAGACGGGCCGCGCGGCTCGGGCCGAGGAGAGTCGCAACCCTTGGATTCTTTTATTAACCTTTGCTCCCGGCGCCGACGGCGTTAATTGAGAATGCGTGGGCGGGCGAGGATCAGCGAACTGAAATTCGCTTTAGCCTCTTGATTTTCATGTAAACAGGCTCTCTCGCGAAGTTAGACGCGCGAATCCCGCTTTGCTTCCCACTGTTTGGATTCAGTGTCGTCGTATGGCTGCCTTCCGCTTGCTCGTCAAATTCCTCCCGTCCCCGCGTGGCTTAATGCTCTTGTATATGGAAATCAGTGGAATATCGATAAGGATTTCGTTCCCCCTTTTTCCCCTCCCCCCCTCTCGGTCTCCACTTCTGTCTGTTTCGCTCTCTTTCTCTTCCGCTCTCTTTCTCTCGGTCGGCGCGCACGCCCGTTGCTACCCCCCGTGTTCAGTCGACGCGTACACTTGCCGGCCGCACCTGTCGACCACGCGGAATCGTTCGACCTCCTCATTGACCAAGCGACGACTGCACCGAAAGTTGCGAAAGCACTTAACGGCGAACTTCGTTATCGCGAGCGTGTCTCGCGACCCCGTGGCACGTGATTGGGCGATTAGAGCCACTTCGCGCACAGTTTGAACGATCGACGAGAGGCTTTCTTAGCGGAGCGGGCAAGGGAACCGCTCGGCTTGCGAGAACACCGTTGTCCTCGCAGTTTCGAAACGGTCTGACCCAATTGTCATTTAAAGCGGAATATTCGTCGGCAATTATGTCGTTTCCATTATTGCACGTTTGACTCCGCGACTGACACCGATGCATTGTTTAATTTCGTTCCGCGATTTAATCCGCGTCGCGTTGCTTTAATTAAATCACGCGTTTTATTGCTGCCCGCGAGAACGCCGCTGTTAAATAACGCCCGACGGTCCGCGTCGCACGTTTTGAATTTATAAGCGTATCGTTATAAATGATTGTTTCGTCGGCTTTCAGATGATTAGCGGATCGTTCCGGGAGACTCATAATTAATCCCCGCGGAGATTTAGAAGTCGTTTCATGAACCATCCTGCAAGTGTTTCTCTCAATTTGCTGTCGCGAAAGGAAATTTCCCATGGATTTTTTATCTCGTTTGTAAATAATTATTCGCGGTAATAAATCCTATACGTTTCTAGGTCATTTGATTAAACAATGCGTTATTCCGTTTCAATCCAATAAGTGGGGTATCAGTCACCGCGTGGAATACATTGTTATTTATTCAGGCGTTTATTATTCATATAAAATTTGCACAAATATTACGTTACCCCTGATAATTCCCTGGTACATATGGTATATCAGTGATATCAACATGTCGTCATATTATAATACTGTAAAGGTACCATCATTAGTGGATTTCGTCAGAATTTTTTAAATCATCAACGACCGAGTCAGCGTAAAAAGATATCTGCTAGTGTAAACGAAAATAAAAATTGAGAAAATGATGTATCTAAAGAATTTATAATTACTGAATACGCATGTTTAGCAAATATAGTTGGGAGATATAATTAGCAGACATGTAGTGGAGACTCAATTATTTGAAGGTTTATTCTTGTAATATTCTAATACCAAAATATGCTGTTATTAAAAAATTTCATTCGAGTTATTTACTAAGCAACAATGTAAATATTGTTATGATTAGATAATGGAATGTTTGGATACCAGAATATAGCAAAAATAAATGTTCGAATAAAAAATCCTACTTATTCTATCTGCTATAAATAGATGAATTGTTTGAAACTGTAGTGTGGATAGTGAATCCGTAGTGTAATACTATACGTGATCATTTACACTTACAAATACTCAAACGTCGTTCCGTCTCTAAAATCTCGATACACAAAACATCTTTTTAATTTAATTAAAATTTCAATTCAATTTTTGAACTCAAGTAATTCCATAGTCATGTAATTTACATATCCAAGAAGTTATATATTTATACACACAAAATATCGATGACCTCGTAAACACCCAGATAAATTACCTTAGAAGAAAAATATTTTCGCAATGGTGTTTCCAAATTATTAAAATAGCATATTAAGTATGTTTGTACCTTCACGATCAGAGAAGATATTTAGGTGGCCTTATCAAGGTGGACCACCCTGTATACTAATATTTATTATATAATTAGATGAACCGTATTCCTTTGTTACCTTAATAAGTCTTTGATTCTTGTGCAGGAAAGTATGAAAAATTCAAAGATTCCAGATTACCTGGTTAAAGCACTCGTCGGTCGGCGTGTAAGTTCGCATAGTCACGTGAGGTCGAGTGACTTACACACTCGTCCTTCCTACACGGGAATACACTTACGTGCTGCAGCATTCATTTTCTGCTATCGTGAGTTGTACCTCCACGCCGAGCGGGATTGAAAAATCCTAGATAAAAATGTTACATGATATTTCCCACGTTCTCAAACCTCTTTGTATTACCACGGGACACACGGGATTCCCAATGCTCCAGCGAAATGGCTACATTAAAACTGAGTAAACGACAATGCTTTACGCCAAAACCTCTGCCTTTTATAATATCTTCCACCGTAGAAACTAATCAATTTAATCTAACGACCACTAAATAGATTAATTCACAACGTCTATTTCCAGTCTATAATTTATAAACTATTATTTTTAATTATTATTATTGTTTATCGTTTGGCGTTCTGTTTTGGAAAAAATAAAGTTCAAAGGTTCGTGAATGTGCACGCTGTCGAATAGGACCGGGAAATGTATCTATCGATTGCATTATCGCACTATTGCGGCCACTCTTAATGGATATTGACGGTGGTGCGATATTATTTGCTCCCTATTGATCTCACTTTCGTCCGTCCCGTCAATTGCGTCAAATTGTTGCGGAAAACAAATGTCCGTGTCGCCCGTCGGCACTGATATTTATAACTGGTTTTACTGGGATTACTGGTAATCCCATTTACTCGCAAGTTTCTCTATTTAATATTAAATCCATTTACTGCCGGAATATTCGCGTCCCGAATATTTTCTTTTCCGATCCAGATTATCCGCGTTAAACTTTCAGGAAGTCTTCACTTTTATTGTTTCCCCGAGCCACAAATAATGAGCCCCATTAATCCTTCGCCCTTGTTAGTTTCAGAAGAATACGGGAGAGAGAGAGAGTTTGGTTTATCATTACCCGTACAATTTTCCGTAGGCAAACTTTGATATTCCAAGATTGCTCTCTCCGATTCAATTACGTTGAGCAATTTAAAACTTGCACTCTCGAGACTTCTAACTTCGGGCTTACGAAGTTAAACGTGTCGAACGAGGTTATGGCAGAAATACAAAACGTTGGAGCAGCAATGGAAAGAAGGAATACGTGCTGGAAAATTAATCATTAACCCCTTCGCTGCGAGAGTCTCGAGGGAAAAACCGCCATCTCAGGCCAGACGTTTTATCATTTAAATGTCATATCAATTGTCGTTAGAATTTGCGGGATGTATTTATAACGATCTAAGAAATATTAGTAATTTTAATACATCGATCATCGTAAATGACACTTGGCTATAAATAAATGATTCCTTTGGCAGACTAAGCGTGACATGACGCGTTTGATATGGCAATTATGTGTATTATAAACCCAACTAGTATTCTATATTGAAAGCTACGCATTTAAATAACATTTTGTTATTCAACAAGTATACCTAATTACCTGATATAATAAAAATGACGATACCTCCTTTCACAAATTATAGATGAAAGCTACATATCTATTTTTTCATTATTTTATCGCATTTCTCTATTTTCTGTTTTATGGAGTTCATTTATTTGTGCAAAGCCTCATATGTGACGCTGACAGTGAAAGGGTTAAGTTAAATTTGTCACCAAATATTTTTAATAACATACGTATGATTATCGTTTTGACGGTTATTGCGTGGAAAACAACGTTTACCGCGCATTTTCGACACGAAAGCAGATAAAACATTCACGTAGCCAGAATTTCTCTTCGCGCGGAAAGACGTCCAATATTTGCATAAAGGGATTGCGAGCAAGATCATTTACGTTTTTGGGGTTTTCGCGGGATATGTGCGAGCGCCCGTTTCGTTCTACGACGCCACGAGAATGCAAACGCACGCGGGAACCTACAATTTTCGCACGTAATTGGTTCCACGCGAAATGAGACGATTTTCATTGTATTGTCCGCCGCGCTTCGTACGTTGTTGCATTTGTGTCGCGGGACACGGCCGCTGTTAACAACGATCTTGTTTTCCACATAAACTTTCTACTTTACGGCCGCGTTACAGCACAGAGGAATTATCGACTCGTCCGGCTACGCGCGTTGCAAATTCTATATAGCGCGGCCGTAAATTACAACATTATCTCGCTTTGTATTTTACACATTAATGGCAATCGTTGTACTCGACATTCAATATTATGTTGCAACACCTAACAGAGTGATGAAATTTTCGTTTGGCCGCAAAGCTCGCAAAGAAGCGATTCAGTTGATGTTTAAATGATTGAATTTATTGAGGTACGAAAGCTTGTTGAGAAACATTGTTGTACTGAAATGAAAAGAAATATACAGGGTTTTGTGAAAATTAAATTTACTCGTAGAATTTTCGTGTAAAATTCATAGCCGGGGAATTCACTTTTGTGCGACTCGTATCACAGTGAGAACTTAATTCCTTGCAGCGAAGAGTTAGGTTATGACTGCGGATATTTCCGTAAATTAATTGCAAGGAACAAAAGCTTGATGGAAATTTTCTATTTTGATAATGTAAATAAGTAGTATGACATAACATTGCATTTGATCTAGTCATTTTTAGCTCATTTGTCACGCTTAAAGTAATAAAGGAAATTGATTTTCACTTATTGATTATTTAATTTAGCAGGATATTTTGTGACAGGACGAAGAAAATTTCCGTGACGAAAGTAACATGACCATGAAAAAATTGTCTTTCTGATACGATGAAATATTTCGTCACCCTTGGCTAACAGGTTAACATTTGGCGCGTTCGCGGTTAATGCGTAAAGTTTGTAGTTTCGACAGTTTAATCTATGAACGCGAAAACTACGCGCATCGACGGCGATCTCTCATTTAATATAAACGTTCGTCGACGGGGAATGGAGAGTCGCATAATTCGAGCCGGGCTATCTGCTGGAAGATGATTTCCATGTCGGACCGTTTCCCCGCTTGGCGCGGACACCATTTCCTACGCGATAGGAATGTGTCCCGGGCGCGATTCGATGAGCTTTAATTACACGTTCGCGTCCGTAGAACGAAAAGACTTCTCGGTGGAGCCGCCATTAACGCGCACACCGATGCGCGCGAGCGAGGAAGACGAGTGCATTTATGGACGGTCACACGGGATGCAGTCGTGGCAACGAATGCGCGTTTCAGCCGCGGGAGCACTTAAAATTTCCATTTGCTCGTTGCACGCAGCCGTTCGTATTGGCGTGTGAATGCTTACGTCTGAGGGTCTGCGGCACGAGAGTGTACAATCTGCCAATGGGAACGTGGAAAACGGGCTTCGCGTGAAAATGTTTTGAAGCATAATGCTGCCACTTGACCGAAATACGGAGAGCCCCCCGGTTGGAGGAGGAGACGGAGTGTCCTCAAAGGTAGCGATATCAGCTTGGGGGACTCCTCTCTCGCATTTACGCAACGGAACGACACCGCGACGTGCCAGACTATAAAGCGCGGATAAAAGCGTAATTTTTTAAACGCGGCCGCGGTATACGCGCCCCGCATTAGGAATGCTCTGTGCGAGACGGCCCCGCGTCTTTGTGGACGGGAAACCGTTTAGTACGTTATACGGCGGGAAACTGCGGCGGGACCGTTTCTTACGATCATAAAGAGAAACGCGATCGAGCGAAGTTCGTCGTTAAGGGAACACCAACTTGCTTCTTTCGAGTTCGTAAATTTCCCGTGGACATCCCCGCCGGAGAGCGCCGAAGAACTTGGTAATCACGCGCTCTCGGTACACCTCCGGGGCGCAACGAACAATCGAACGAGTGGCCATTTCAGGATCGATGGAAACTTGGAGCGTTCCAGCCACTGCGTTAACTTCCACTTGCATGTGCCTCGATAGTTGTTAGGATCGATTCTTGTTACGATGGGAGCCGGCTCGAGAGGGTGAAAGAGTTCAGTTACTTTGTAGCGGTAATACATCAACCTCTCTTCCTCTCCCTCTCTCTCTCCCTCTCTTTCTCTCTCGACCGATATGTCGTGCATAGAATGGCCACTCGAAAGAAATATGCTCCCGATTAACCGTGGAATCGTTAGTCTTTTCCTATGCAGAGTTTCTTCGCCACGACGAGTAATGGTTCCGGCTAAAAAATGTAAATGAAAAACGGGGAGCTAAATTTCAAGTTAAATTGAATCGAATTGAATCATTTCCAACGTGGATTTATTTCGTATCTAGTTCGACTCTGCCCGCTTGAATTAACATTTTCTTTTTTAGCGAATGTAGAGGAATCATTTAACCTACACCCGGCCTCATTTTCCCAACTTAACGTGTCCATCGTGTATCATAATGACGTTACCGTAAAAAATCGATATAACAAATGGAAAACGATTTCTTTAACTAAATATTTTATTGAAAATAATCGATGTGTGGCAGACGATCGTTGCGTGTCGGTTAATTCCGAGCCTTGTTCCAAAGTTATATTTCACGCAGCTGTATTCAAGTATGGAACATAAATAGAACAACGATATAAGTAACAGAATTATTTACGAAGTGTATCACGTTCATCGAGAAGCGAAACAGTTACCAATAAAGTTACAAATCTGCATAAACATCCGTGGTCGCGTTTGTAAATTGATTCAGGGAATCGTGGCGTCAGTGGCGCGTCGATCCGACTGGCGCGACGGATTCACAGCGAAATCAGTTCCGAAATAGTATTTCGCCAATAGAAAAATTCCGGTGATAAAATGCGAGGCGTCGAGCAGCTCGCGAGAGAAGGAAATGCATTACGCATGCAAGGTCCGTGGTTCGTTGCACTCAGACGTTCCCGAGGCAGGTACGGTTTGCCCGGCCGCGCTTTCCGCCAATATCGACGAGGATTCCGGCAGGCGTTATTGAAAATTCGTATGGGAGACGGCGCGGAGGGGGAGGCGGAGCAACGATGTCGCAACAGCTCGTGTGTTTAACCCCCGAGCAAGGACGCGCATATTTTAGCCGTACCCTTTAGGTATTCCTACAATAGCGCCGTCGGCCATGTGGCGTGCATGGCCTGGAAGCTCAGCAAAACTGTAACCAACCAGCAACACCGCCAATACCTTCGTCGTTCCTTGCTCGGAGAGTATGAGTTGGAAATAGTCTGCGAAAGAGAGCGAGCGAGTGAGACAGAGGGATGCCAAAGAGAGAGAATGAGAGAGGGAGAGAGAGAGAGAGAGAGAGAAGAGGGGGGAGGACCACTGTCGCCGTAGAAATTGAGAGCGCTTCCGGAAGATCCGGGGAGACGAGTTTAGAGGGAACCTCCGCCTCTATGGAATTTCTGCGTGAATTCCAAGGCACACGACATACCAGTGGCGCGGTATTCGGCCAGCCTCGGGTAGTTTCCGTTTTTACACGGGCACGTGGATGCGTATTTGCTTCCGCGTCCACGAAAACTGTGGCCAAAGTAGCCGAATAACGCGACGAATCTGCGTATCAGAACGCAATTACGCCGCGCTCACAGAATGCAATTATTGGAATTCGATTAATGATCCGGCGAACGATCCGGACGCGCCGTCACATTTGTAGCCCTTCGCGCAAGAAGCAAGAAGCCGGCGATAATTATTCGTTGACCGGGGACAGTGTCGATCGTCATCGAACGCTACCGCAAACCGGCAGCAGCGTTTTACGGCCGCGCGTGTGCCAGATCGTACCGACAAAAGTTTTCCACACGTTTTCGACAGCGGCGCAACGTTGCCGCGTTAACGCCTTGGCACGTCGCACCTGTTTCAGAAATTGATGCTTCCCTGAGACAAGAGTCCCGCGAGACAAGACGTGGGAAGATCTCCTAAATAAGGGATCGAGCTCAGCCGCGGCAACTTGGAAATTGCGGCCGTGCCGCGGTCGGAGCGATCCCTCACGTGCGATCGCGATCACCCTTCGAATAAACACGTTTCCCTTTTGTCTCTATATCGCCTTTGCGTTGTCTGCCTGTTAATTCGCCTATACTCACAAACACGGAAGCCCGGTACCTGTTGAAATTAGATAATCCTTCTTTGAGATGTACACGCACACCCCGCTGAAGCTTGCTTTAGCGAATTCGGCGGCTGATTGTGGCGCCCAATCGAATTACTTTTCTAATTCGATGGATTCAAGTGCCGCGGGAATTTGCAAACGCCAGATACGGTAACGAAGAAAATTAATCAAGATAATAGCTTCTTTTGGTTTAAACAGGTAGGAGTCATTTTTCATTGGTCTACGGTGGTCCGGTTTGAAGATTTTAGTGACTTCTAGGGGAAAAGCTCCAAATTAATAATTATTTAATTTGTATTGCTTCACACAGGTCTATGGATTTCAGAAATGATGAAGTTAATAATATTGGATAAATATTTTAATTTTTATGAACATTTGTTGTTGAGCATTTTGAAAGCTGAATATTACGCATGATGGAACTCTTCACCTACTTCGAGATGTCCTGCTCATTGTGCTCCATATTTTCGCTCAGTCTTTTTATATTATAATGTTTATACCTTTCTAATAAGGAAGCATATGGTTTTCAGTCTTTGCTAAAAATAATAGACAAAAAAGTAACACTGATTTATACGTAAATTTAAGAAGTTTGCTATATTTAGCAGAGGATGTACAACAGTTTTCGAACTCTAAAAAGAAAGAATAATTTCTATACAGATTGCTTTAAATAATTGTGAAAAGATCTAACCCCCTACAGAAACCAATTTCAAAGTTATAATTGTTTAATGACAACCGCGTCACGCGTTGCTGATGGATGCTCCCACCGCGGGAAATCCATAAAACATTGCACGTATGAAATATAAATATAAAATACATATTAAAAAAGTAAAAATTGTTGGTGTAATTACATTTAGACAGTTTTTTCAAATTGAAATGGCAATGACAATTTATTGAAGTTTATTGTTTAACAAATGCAAAAAATATCTAATTATCGGTAGCTATCATTTTTAAAAAACTAGTATTTTTATGTATTTTGACACTTTAGATCTATTTAATAGTAAGTTTTTAAGCTCAAAAACCATTCAATTTAAGTTCACAGATTTGTCCATTGAAATTATTTTTAAATTATTCGCGTTTCTCTAATTTCGACAGACCTACCTCGAACCTCGAGAATTTTGGCCAGCTCAATTCAAACTATAAATATAAAACACATATTAAAAAAGTAGAACATAGTTTGTGTAATTACATTTAGACAATTTTTTCAAATCGAAGATAACAATGACAATTTGTTGAAGTTTATTGTTTAAGAAATGCAAAGACTATCTGATTATCAGTAGAAACCATTTTTAAAAAACTGCTATTTTTATATGTTTTGACACTCTATATTTATTCACTTGTAAGTCTTTAAGTTTAGTTAACCATTTAGTTTGAGCTTAGAGATTTTTCCATCGAAATTATTTTTAAATTATTCGCGTTTCTCAAATTTCGACAGACCTACCTCGAACCTCGAGAATTTTGGCCAGCTCGATTCAAACGTGCTGGTCTCTTGATCTTGGGCGTGCCGGATCCGAGTTCTCAGACCCTAATTCGGCCCACTTGAGTCTCTTGTGTCTAGATTGGTAGGATTCAACCGGTCTCTTAGTTCGGACAATTAAGTCTCTTGACTTGCAATTGGCTCGATATCAGATTCCATGTCTGTGACTGCATCTATCGGTTTCTCCCTGCCGTGAATTTGCATGCCTATAGTCTCGGCTAACGGAGCTTGGAAAAGCTGTCCTTAATAGGCAATGATTAATACTCGCATTAAAGTACTATAAGGACGTTAATTGATGTGCAATGCTATAAAAAACTCGCTCCAACCCCCATTCTTTCAGCTGGTGGATAGCAACAATTACGTCATCGTGCAGTAGTCTGGCACGCGACTTTTTTACATTTATAAGAACATTTTTTCCTGTAGAAAGATGTTTTAAAATTTCTAAATCCAAAATATTGGCTCTTTTAAATAATTCTTTATCAAAGTACTTAACTATTTTGATTATTCAGTGCAGTTGTAGGTTATACAAAATGTAAGAAACAAATATCGCAACTGAAACTTTTAATGATATTTTACACATTTTCGATGATCTGATATCAAAATGTTTTCGAAAGAAGTTCATTAGTATTTACTACTCTACAAATTCTAATATAAAAATGTTCAGCAACTAATCTTTTTTATAAATAATAGAAGTTATAAAATGATATCAATAATAAAAAAAATATCGAATATTAATACACATTTTCAACATCATGATATTCTAGCTGGGCGTCGAGTCGAATTCAACGACCTACTATACTGCAACCTCAAGCCCCGATACATCGCTGAAATAATTTAAGCCACAGAAAGCGAATTCCCAAGCCATTGTGAACCGCGCCGCTATCGAACATGTCAAATAAAACTAAGTTTTTCAGTAGCTGCTCGGGCGTCCTTCACCCATACGTATATTCCACAATCCATTCCGCGCAACTAATCAAAGTCAAGGCTAACAAAATCTTTGCAACACGAGGCACAATCTTGCAGTCACAAATTTCCTCGAGCGTGCGCCATTGCAACCAGTTATCGAGCATCCATCACGATTACCGCGCGAAACATGCATGTCCTTGTTGGGTTTCCGCACGATATGATGGCCAACGAAAAATTACGTGGCCTCGGCACGGCCGGAAGGTTTATCGCGTTTTAACGTCGCCGGCCGGGCCAATATTAAAGTGCGATATAAACGGCTGGTCGTGCTCAATTCTGTACGAGGGGGGGGGGGGGGGGAAAAGAGAAAAAAAAATGTGCGCCGGACACCGGGCGAGTTTTCGGCTGCGACAAAAGCACATACTGCTCTGTCGGTGGGATTATTTTTTTTTTTTTTACAGGACGGACATGCCATATCAGCGTGGAAACTGGAGCAGCTCGCTACAACGTTCGCGAGTCGCGCTAGATATTTTCGCGTCTTTGCGGTCGTATCCTGTTGTGTTTTCTTCGTCCCCGCTCTATCTTCATCTCGCTGCCCCTCCTTTCTCTCTCTCACTCCTTTTTTTCTTCTCGATTATACTCAGAGAGACAGGCAAATACTTTACGCGAACTGATATTGCGCGGACGCGCGCTGCACACCGGCATAAATGATAGCGCGAGAACGTTCCAGCGAGATTTCTGCTCTTCTTTCGCACGGCTGACTGCCGCGCGAGAATAGAGAGCTCGCTCTCGGAACACATTATCTAGGATTGCGCGTTGATATCGATACTGCCGTTGCGCGAGGACTTTCAGAAATTACAGCGGGAGCGGATTCGCGTACACGTGCGAACGATCGTCGGTACGATAACTACGATTTCAGGGGAAACCACCGGCACCGGTGTACCTAAAGGATTTTTCTCCGAGCGCGCGCGAACTTGCGTACACGTTACACGATAATATCAAAAAGCCAAATGGAACGACGTTCATTGGATAAATGGACTTGATAAAGTCGATGGCGTTGTGCCCCCGCGGCTGACTGACATTTTAATATAATTAGAATTTACGCGTAACCCTCGCCGGATACCATCTGATTAGCTTTTCATGAATGTCTGGCGCGTTTCGGAAGGTATTGTGATGTACGCCGCTTAAACACCGTATATGAAACGCTCGTGATAATGCCTTTGAATGTCAGTCGCCCGTCGCGGCTTCTGGACTCTACGTCTATCTACCTGCCCGGTCTAGTATGGGAGGAATATGGTGATCCAGTTTAAAATTGAATAATCAATACTTTTGTCTCCGCTGGACTGTTTGCACAGCCTGCTGTGTAATAAGAAATGCATTTGCTCGTATAAACAACGGTGTCAGGCGATCAATACCTCCGCGAAAGATAAGGGAATGCACATGATCAATATTGTCGGGCATAGTCGCGCGTGCAGTGGTTCTCTTAATTAGCGTGCCTCATTTAAGATGACGTTTCTGACTAGAACAATTTTCAGCGAAACTGTGACAAAGTTTCTTACGAAGATGATCGATGGTATTTTATTCTACTATGTCTTTTTCCTTTAAGTTTAAAGTTTTACATCGCAAGGTTATTCATCCCTTGAACTACGGTTCCTTTCGCGATACGTTGATTAGCATTTATTCGTTCTTAACCCCTTGACGTACCATTCTCTTCACAGTTACTACGATTAGGATTTTTTCAATTGGTATCATTTCTTAAAAGGGACAGAACATTAATGTTTATTCCGTGCTTGAATTTACTTGAATGCTTAAATATTAATGACAAGCGATTAGAATTTTATACCAATTTTAAATAATAGAGTAATATCCATAATTAATAATTGGCTACTGTAATTTTCATCACCTGTCGGACTCGTCAATGTACGCTAAGGGGTTAATAATAATATAATATAATAATAATTAATAATAATAATAATAATATAATAATATAATAGTAGTAATTACCCTAAATATAATTCGTTTTCATACTTTGATAACAGAAGAATCACATTTTATTTCGTTTTAGAATGAATTGATAGTATTCATATTTAGTAGATCTTGGATGAAGTCTTTATCACGAGTCTGACTCGTTATTATAGTGCAAGGGGTTAACAATCAGAAAGCATATAATTACAGTTTTACCTTCAGGGTTTCCTTGTCAAGTTAATCTTTCAGTGTGATACAAATTGTGCATTTTTCACATAGCAACATTGTATTTCGAGCATGATGGGTCGATTAACGTCGCTATGATGCATGTTTGGTAAATTGATATTAGATTGGGAACTATAAAACGGGCGTTGCAGCTGAACACAGATTAAACAAAACCTCCCGTTTCATAGATTCCTACCTAATATTTAATTCTTTCTCATCAGACATGGGTGTTATTATTCTACTAATTATTATTTGCTGATTTTAGAAAAATATTATATTAGGTTGGTGCATATGAAATGTCGGATTTTTAAGCAAGTATATAAAACTGCATATCTTTTTTCAAAAGCTATTGATTTAATAAAAATGTGCCCCATTTATTTAAGTACACTTTTCCCAACGCGAGTTTAATTCATAGATGTCTGTCTTCAAGAAATTCTGATTTCTCGGATCAATAAACTATAGTATTAGAAATTAAATGAAGTAAAATATAAAATTATATAAAATATAGAAGATTTATTTCAGATTTCTAGTGGCAGTAGCTTCGAGCGCAAAGGGTTAATAGTCTCTAACGTCCGAGAGGTAGTGGGAAAGTTACTAAAATGCGGTAAAATGCGAGCGCGTGATTATTGTTGTGACGAGTCTCAATTTGGAATCGTACAATTCAGAGCTGTTCAACATGCTTCGCGCGGTGGGCAATGGAACAGCCACGCGCCGAGGGCGAACCTACTGGCAATATCTGAGTTCATTCTATTTCTCTTAATCCCGACATTATTTATGACAGGTCGCTGTCACATTCCTCAGCCGAACAACTTGTAATGGCAACAGTGTCCTAAAACTGCTCGAAATCTGCCCGAGCTTTTACGGGCTAAATAGTATATCCCTTAGCGGACGGCTGGCGGATATATCCGCCCAAAATATTGCGCGCTCCAATACCCGTCGTCCACAGCGAAGCTCGCCCGTCGAGCGCCGCCGTCCGCAAAGGGATATAAATGAGGACAGTCTGAATTATTCCATATCAGAGTTTATTCATTCTAAAGATTAGAATTTGTTTAAGACAGGCATTTCTGTATTGATATCTTGTTGAAAAGGGTGTAGTAAAGCAGACGGGGCATATTTTGATTAAATCAACAGCTTTTGAAAAAAGATATGCAGTTTTATATATTTACGTAAACATCCGACATTTCATATGCACCAACCTAATAGAATATCATGAAAAATTGCGCACTATTTGATCTACATTTTTATATCTACCTCATTCTATATATTTATGTCTACAATTTCGAGGCGTTTTACTTGTTCAGCGGGAGAATTGATATCTAATATTTTCGCACGATCTGCATACTTCGTTCTTCGACTTCGTGGAAATCGGCGGATGTCATTTGAACGTGTCTCGTTGCTAAACATTTATTGCCGCGCGATATATTGATACCTGATAAAAGGTATAGAGATGTATCTGCGATTGTATCCGTGTCAATGCGACCGACGATCCCGTTGCGAATAAAAGATACAATATCTCCTTCGGCTGGGCGGGGAAGTCGGCTACGAAGGAAAGTTTCCGTCCACGGCGTTTCTATTTCTTAATATTATCGAACATCGGTTAGTGCAGTTCTTTCAGAGTATCAACGTGGCAGAAGGTATCGAAGTGTTTCTCTCGCGGGCCGCTGTACATACGCGATAAAGTTGCTATTTTATTTGGTCGTTGCGGGGATGAGCGGACAATCTCGTCCGTGATCTATATCGGTTGGCACGCGTGTGTCGCGGCGATGGCTCGCGAACGTGTCCGGGTCGAATTTGTCGCCGCGTTCCTTTCGCGGACCGACGAAAGAGGGCGGCTACGGAGGGCCCTCGTTCGAGGGAAATTTTCGCGTGTCCCGCTTTCAAGGGAATCACGAGATACCGTCGCGGGTTTTCACGAAGTACGGCCACGTACCGGTCGTTAAATTAAGCCGAACGGTCCGGCACTGCAAACAAATTGAGCTACCCGGCTCGGAGAGTCGATTGCCTCTTTGTTGCGCCTGGTTTTCGGAGTTTCTCAATAATAGAGAAATCGAAGCGGAACTAGCCCGGGCGACTCGCTCCCGCCGTTCTCTATTGTGCGCCGCATTTTTCGGCCACTTGTCGATCTTCATAATGCCCGAGTTTCTCCTCGGGTAGATAGTCCCATAACTAGGGAGTGTACTCGTACAATTCCGGTCGGACATTCAATTTCACATTTCGGACCGTCACTTACGCTCGTGACATTTTTTTTCCCGCTGGAAATACTTCGGTTCGGATTTAGTAGCAGAACACGCCAAGGTAGAGAAACATCACTGTCGGTTCTAAATAATGAGCGGACTATCGATCTTTCTGCAGAATTATCTATTTTAAAAACGCGAAAATAGACGACGTCTATTTTTCGATGAATAAAAGATTCCTAGTCGTGAAAATAAGATGAAACGACACTTCCCAGTGTTCTTATTAGCGGAGTGACGTGTAAGGTAATCATTCGTTTGTGCGCGAGTGTTGCGCAATCGACGGGAAAGAAATATTTATCGTTGAAATCGAATAATAAAAATTGCTGTTATTCTCCGGAAAAGTTTGCGCCGCGAACGGATTTTCTTGCGGAGTCCTCGATAAACAATTGTTACCTGGTTCTCCCCATTGCCGTATGCCGGGAAGAAAAGAAAAGGTTTCTGTTGCTTTCAGGATGGTTTATAGCGATGGGCTTTACAATCTCGAGGAATTGACATTTTCCACGGAAACGGGGAATTGGGAGTTATGTGCAGGAGCGCGCGGGCGGTCATTCGTTTGATTATGGATTTACACATTGCAATAAGCAATTTCTCTTAATAAAGACGCCGGAACGTAAAGTTTATATAGACGCTTTCTTCGCAAGAGTTATGGTTAAGCAACTGGGACGGCCGGGGTGGCGGCGGCCGCGGGTCAACGAAGTAAATTTACGCCGATGAGAAAATTCCAGGTGTATCGGATTGGCCGGTGAGACGGAATGAAATTTTCGTATGGTCGTCGCTAGAGTAAAATCGAATTCACGGTTCCGTTGGTTCTGGCCCGCCCGTTCAAATTACAATGAATCAACCTGATATACAGAACGTCAGAAAATTTTTCCGACTCGCGCGCGGTGTATTGAATCGAAATAATACGCGGAACTCGCGGAAATAGGAAATCTATGATGTACCACGGGACACGCGACGTTTTAATTTACGATTCCAGCTATTTTACGAAAACGTTTATTAAACGTCCGCATAGTTTGATACAGTAACTGTTGCAATTTCTTCGAAAAGTGTGTAAACTCCTGAAATTATCAGGCCGAAATTTTCTTGCTAAATTACAATAAACAGGAACAAGGTAGAAATTTCTTTCTTTATTTAATACTTTTAGTGAGTTATTAATAACATAATTCTAAATTCTCTTAATCACTGTATTGATTTGAATTTCACGCGACTATCTTTATCGTAAGTTGATGAAATCTGCTGTTTTGTAATTATATTCTATATGTTCGATTTTCTACATCTTTAACTTGAGTACAACACTTTCATAACATATGTAATTTAATAAAGAACATCAAAGCATATACGCTCCTTAACGAATTACGTAATTTTAACGAAGATGAAAAAATGACAAAATTTTGTGTTACAACTATACTCGACAAAATTAACTAACTAGTTAAATATAATCTTCATGTTCTGTATAAAAATAATATCGATATATTAATTGTTGGTAATCACTTAAATGTATCGATCGATAGTTTTATTTACGAAGTATTACAACATAATATATTGCAATAACCATCATTTAGGCGTAGCGCAATGATTAAAGTGTTTCTCCAATAATGTCCAGCCTCCTGACGACAGTTATTAACAGACATTTCTACGAAAAGGCTTTTTCAAATACTAATGGCCGATGGAAAGATTCAGTATTTTCTATTTATAGTTGTATCACTAGGGCCTAGCGACGTGATTAGAGAGAGTACTGGACTGGAATCTGTGATCGTTTCAATGGCCAGCAGCCAGCTTCTCGTTGCCTATCATTAGTGGCCACGTCTACTATCACCTAACCACCCCGATACCGTAGAAATTATGATCGAACTGTAAAGTGTACGGTAATAACAATACATTATTCTTCGATTAAATTATAGCAATATAATTCATTTATTATTTACGAAGTCGTCCAGTGTTTATACAATCTTTTCTAATTTCGTAGATCCATGGAATGATCAATTGCGATGTCTTTGGTTCGTTTTTAGACATAATTAACTTTATATTTATCGACTAAGACACAATACATTTTTTAAATTACAAAATAGACAAAATAGAGGAACAGATAAATCTAATATGTCTTATTCATTAACGATTTTATATTTCACGTAAAGAATATGAAATGAATCTTGTGAATATAATTATTTAAAACTGTAACACGTGGCATGATATTTAGAGAATTTATAACTTCTATTTGACGTTATTTTGATCATATTTTATAAGAGACTACGATCTTTTTAATACGGCAAATACAATGAACGTAACCATGTATGCCAGTGAGTGGTATATATTACTACTGGTATATATTAGCTATGAATTAATTATAACATATTAGCTATGAAATTAATTATTTCCAAAAGCGAACCACAGGCATAGCAACTGGCCACAACATAGAGACCAACTCCACTAAGTTACAGACTCTAGTTTCAATGTTTTTCAGATATTCGAAGGGTTAGACCTTAATGAGACACCCAGTATAGGGTGTCGTCGAAGACGAATGATACGAGGCTAGCGATCATGTTCGTTGCTAACTAAGTCGCGCGGTTTCACGACCGGCTGTGCTGGCGCGTTATCTTTCCACGGAATCGTTTTAACCGGACCATCGAATTATTCAACTTTTACGAGTATTAAACGAGATATCGATTGGTGGTTAGCCGAGAGCCAAACGAGCGAATACGACGAGATTGCGAGCGGGGGCAACGACCGAATCGCTTTGCGAGCGCATAATACGATCGCCGCGTATAATTCAGAGGTGTTAACAAACCTCGCGGGCGGCGCGCGATCGCGGCGAAAATTTGTATCGTCCCCGGCGTTGCCGCGTCCAGTTTCCAAAGTGTACTCAGCCGTCCGTCCGTTCGTTTGTCAATTTCATACAATAAATCCCGGCCGGCCGACGAGCGTCCAATGACGCTGTAAATCACGTATCGGTCTCCGTTCCCCGAGAAAATAGCCGGGTGAATTAATATCGCCGCCTTTCATGCGCGATCTGCTCTACCACAAGGAACGAGAAAGACGGATAGGCGCATGATGCGGGCGCAACATTCTTTTGGTATCAATCTCGCCGGCTCGGTCAAATCGGGGATCGATCAATCGCGCTATTCCGGCGAGCCTCGCGTTTCAACCACCGGTTCCCTCTGTAATATCGTATTTTATGGTTCGCGTAGGTAATAGAAATGTCGGTGATTAAATTTATTTCGCCCGAATGATCCGCTATTTATTACATCCGCCCTTGTTACTCTCGTCGATATTCCTCCCTCCAGCGGACGACTGCATGCCCGGAATGATCTACGAAATAATTGAATAATTTAAACGCGCGTCGCGGCTGCAATAATCAGAGACGTCCGATTTGTTATCACTGTTTAATAAACTCTTAATAACCGGGATTTTCAAACATGTCCGGAGGTTGATTTGTGTCAAGGTTATGAGATAATTAAATACTTGCAAAAGTTAAAAATTGTAACTGCTGCTGTGGAGTAGTGTTCCGCAAAGTAAGGAATGATACTTAACCACTTAACCTACAAATACGTAAATATTACGCGCATAGCCCATAGTAGATAATCTGGCCAACCGTAAATATTTCGTGCATAATGATCTGGCTAAATATGAATATTAGCGACGGCGCTCTTTTAACCCTTTACGGTCGAATGGCGACTCTCAGGCGCCTCTAAAAATTATCATGCCACGTTTTAAAATAATCTTGCTCAAATTTACTAATATTTAAAAAATTGTTAAGAGTTATTATCTGTTACATAAGTCATAAAATTCAATTTTATAATGTATAAAATGCTCCAGGTTATATAAAATGGAAACACTGTAAGTCTGAAAAAATATTTTGGATTTCCAGTTAAAATGGCTCCGACTGCAAAGGGTTAAAGTTGTAAATATTTGTGGAATATTTGATAATTAATTATAACGTAATGTAATAATTGTGATAGATGCAAGTACTACAAAAAGTTTATTTGCGATTATTTAATATTTACGATTGGCCCGATCATCGTACAGAACAAGTCGTGCGAATGGCTCGAAAGCTGCGCGAGCTTGTATACGTTTCCGGCCCGAAATTTTCGCACCAAAATCGTAGGTTAAGGGGCTAATGGCTCTTTGCACGTCCAAGAACAGTCATCTTCCGTTTCATGCATTTTAGCATCCGATTTCTTAAAAATCCTCTCGTGTCCGTCTGGACGCCCTTCGGAGTAGTTTTTTCATCACACTAGCCGATACATTTTATTTTTGTTAGCAAACCCGTTAGTACTCCCCCACGCCAACCTTGGGCAGTGGAACATTGCCGTAATCTATCCTTCGTTTCTTCTGGTTTCTCTTGTTGCTCGCTCAGTGGCATAGGGAGAGGAGATAGGAGAGAAGGAAAGGGAAGAATGGAGAGAAGGAGAGAGTGAGAGGGAGGGGAGAAAGAGCTTATTTCAACCCCCGACGGCTTCGTAATCCTCTAATTTTCCTTCCGGAATAGTCCCCGGAGCGCGTTGGATTGAAAAGAAACGAGCGCGTGGGTGGAGGATCTCGCGGGGGGGGGGGGGGGGGGGGG